>NC_061497.1:20712314-21071314 GCF_022539355.2 Hippoglossus stenolepis | reverse complement strand
GAGGAGAAAAGGAATATAAAAGACTATTTAGCTGCCTGTCCTAATTACAGGAGCTGGTCAGCATGGTTTTTTCTTTAGTAGTGAAAATAGCAATTTAGTCATTTCCCCTTGTCACTCTCTAAACTTAAGAGCCATGTGTTGAGGCTCTAATAGATTTTTTAAAAGTACTCTATTCTTTTCCTCTAATGTGGAATTGATTAGAAAAAAAGAGAAAGAATTCAGCCGGGCTCTGATAGATTCATTTGGCGGAGGGTCTCTGATCTGTGTGGCACGCCGAGGGTAAATGAAATCAAATGGCAGAACGTATTACGGCCATATGAGTCTGCTGCCTTCAATCTATACACACAGTAATGATGGAAAGCCCCTGACAGTTGAAAGCCACCGAGGAGACGACAGCTGGCAGAAACTGTAAGTGGGTTGTTTCAATCTGAAAATATTGGCACTTATCAGGTGGAGTCCTGTTCATATACGGGACTGCAATAATCTGCCAATATACTGTAGTTATTTGGAGTAAGTGCAGTGACTGCCATGCATTGTAATTTTCCTGTATTTCAGTGAAAAGCTTTTTCCCCCCGGAGGGCTGTGACTTTCCTCCGCATTTCATTTCCACTGAATTATTTTGATGTTACTCTGTCGTGAAATGTGCAGGAGAACTTGAGACAGACAGCAAAGTCTATGAATCACATTCAGTACGATGTATGACTACAAGGGACACAGTTGAAAGCTCCAAACTAAATTAGTGGGAAGAGACTGAATATATCAAATTTATAGAATTCTTTCAAACGCAATTAATTTACTGAATAATCATTTTGTCTATCGTTTCTATTGGTTACGATCATATTGTGCTTATTCTCGATATCTGGAAACATACAGACATTGCGACAATTTTCATATCTTGACCGTAAATAAAACTGGATGATGCATCTCCACGTCACTGGACCAAAATGGAGCCAATATTCATGATACGGAAGCTGCCATCTTTAGCTGGTGATGTAATTGACACGTTTCGCCCCATTTTTATCGCATCAAATAACTAATCAAAACCAAACTTATCAGAAAAATGAACACGAACATACATCAGTGTGATAAGAACCGAAAATGACCAAAACCATCCTTAGGAAAAAGTTATTTGATGTATACTTTGAGTTTTTTAGTTTGGTTCCAGTCCCATCTGCTAACGTGGAGGAGCCAGTGTTTATCACCTCTATGACAGACAGCTTCCAGGGGTCGATCCAGATGATTTGGCAAACGTCACATTGTGTTTTTTCTAAGTACACATGATCACAGATTTTGTGAATCTGCTTCCATGGCAACATAAGAAAATTTGCTCAACAGCGGCCTCTGTGGACGCAAGTTGCAACTGCCACATTAATGACACATTAAAATCCCCCTTTAAAGATTCCACAGGGTCATTAGGTTTAAAGACGCCATCATTAGCTGATCTACCCGAGACTGAGTATAGACTGTTTTTTATTGTACCCACATTTTTCCACAACAACAACAACATACAGGTGTTCCATGAATATAAAACATTATAGAGAAAATCATCCGGCGAGGACGACCGGCACAAACAATAAACCTGTCTCCATGGTGAAGTATGCTGTGTTTACCTCGTGTTTTATTTTTGTTATAAACCCACTGAAATATTTATGTAACAGTAGAGTGCAAGAACAAATCTATAAATCTGTCTATTATAGGCGATGCCACAATTAACTATTGGCCGGAGCAGAGAGAGTGAGGCTGCAGCAGCAAAATCCACATGACCCTGCTTTGCATTTCCA
Organism: Hippoglossus stenolepis; assembly: GCF_022539355.2. Taxonomy (NCBI): domain Eukaryota; kingdom Metazoa; phylum Chordata; class Actinopteri; order Pleuronectiformes; family Pleuronectidae; genus Hippoglossus; species Hippoglossus stenolepis. The sequence continues at coordinate 21,069,533 of NC_061497.1, read as the reverse complement.
AATCTTCTCTCCGATATATTCATCTCTAATTTTTGCACATGCCGTTTATATGAATATACGTCCCTATTAGTGTTATTTACCTATAAAATAACTGTATAATTCCCAGCAGGCGCATTCAAAATAAATGTGATCATTTTGCAAATCAGCGGAGATCTCAGCATGAATCAGCCGGGATGGCTATAATCAGAACGGGCCTGTGCCGACGCCGCACTCCTTGATCCGAGGCAGAGGAGCTATCAATCAGCCCGCATAGATAGGTATTCTCTTTAATCCAATCAGATGGCATAATCAAGCACAATGCCTGTGATTTCTGACAGCCTCGTGAGATTTGTTCCCATCGAGTGGTCTGTCAGAAGAGGCTTTGATTGCGTTTTTGGAGCTCAGGCTGATTTTCTGAGTCGAGGCATAAAGTGATGTTTTCTATCTGAGCCCCTTCGGAGATTTAGATTCACAATAGTTCTGCCGCCGAAGGAGCCAGATACATTTTTTTTTGTTTATTTTCTAAAATGGGCCTAATTTTCTAAAAGCTCTTGTTCTGTTGTTGCTGCCGCTTCCCTCAGTCCACCTCTGATCCATAATAGTGTTTTATTTAACGAACAACAAATTAGTTTTATATTAAAGGATAATTCGTGAGTAAATGTTGCAGAACAATAATCATGGAGCAATTATTATCCATTGTTTCATCATTTATGGGGTTTTTACTATTTGCTTGTTTTAGGTTTTCCCATCATGCCAGTTCAATTGATATCACACCTTACTGTCACGCTGCTATTCACAACTGTTTAAAACTGTAATTCGTGATTTGTCTTGTTCAGTTTGAGAAGAAACACAATGTCATGTTTGAAAGTGTATCTGGAAACAGAGCCGTGAATAAACAGTATTGACGACAAGCAAAGCCTGGGCCTATAGTTGTCCTCTCAACAACTGCACCCCCCCCCCACACGAGCACACACGCGTTTGAAAAGCCAGAGAAACTCATGGGGGCATATCATAAAATCATTTTGTGCCGCCGAGCGCTGTAATTACTCATAATTCCTGACTGTGATAGATGAGGTCGTATAAATTCCACCAAAGTCTATTTTCATCTGTCAAGTTTCCATGTTTTACCAATATTTGACAGAACATTTTGTGCATGTGATTTGAGCTTGTGGATCATAATGTTCAACCGTGACACCGAAAGTTTGAACAGAAAATTTTAAAGTTCAAAGAAAGATTTGAAACATCCTCAGACGAGTTTCTTAAATGACCACATGAACCTCCTCTGCACAATGCGCTGCTTCGTGTGAGTCTGTGATGAAAGAAACTATCAGACTGTAAACAAACAGAAGATGGAGTCATGGCCCCTGATATCTGCCGTCTACACCGGAAGCCCTGAAACATCGGCAGCTGCCCCGAGAGGCCGAACCATCATCGGACGACAGCCGATTACACAGAGGAATCGTGAAATCAGGGCATCATTAGCCTAGCTTAGCATAAAACGGGAAACAGAGGGAACGAGTTGGCTCCGGTTAAAATTCGAAGTCATTAGATCTGTACCAAAGTTCACGTCTCACTCTCTGAGTCGCATTTTCCACAGTGCTGCACTACGTCTGGGTGCGAAACGTTTGTTTCTGACCTCGTGACCAAACAATCTCAACACAATATCCACTTACCAGCTTTTCCTGAACTTTCCTGCATCTCCGGCTTTTCATCAGTGAACGTGAAATTAAGCGTAAAATGACCAAGCTTCCCCCCCGGTTCAACTCTTATTTAAAACTCATTACAGGAATCAGCGAGGAGGCGAGAATTTGCCGTGTGATGCGACTCATTCATTTCCACCCGTTAAACGATGATAACATTTAGAATCAACTGTAAAAGCTGTGGCAAACCTGGGTGACCTCAACCGCTGGGTGGAAAAACAAGCCTGCGGATGTGACTGCCGCCGTGTCATGAAGATGGAGATATATGGAGTCGGGGAGCGCTGTGGGTGAGGGAGCGCACACACACACACACACACACACACAGATAAACAGGTTGTGTGAGGGTTGATACTGTACCTTGATTGGCTTCGGGGTAGGAGATGGTGGTGGTGATGATGGTGGTGGTGGTGGCTGTGGTGGGTATAGGGGTGGTAGTGGGAGCATCTGGATGAGGACAAATACATGACAAACACGGAGGGTGGGGGAGGGGGACAAATGAGTAAAAAAAAAAAACCATGAAGATAAAGTAAAGTCACTGGGGAAGCGATGGTATCGCTGGTTGATACACGACCAGCAGCTCATCGTGTGGGTTTGAGATCGGCTGCAGAGCTTTTGATGAATTAGCCGGGTGACAGCACATTAAATACTGTACACGCAGCGGTGACACGTCAACACATCATCCCGTCTCGGGCCGACTGCGCTGATCAAGGATCGTGTCGGGAACTTTCCTCGCGTCGCCGTCGATTCACGGGCTACACACTGCAACGCGAGACACTCGCGCCGCCGGCGAGCACATGGTTGTTAGAAGTGATTAAGTGTCTAATGAGTAACACGTGCTGCTGTTGCACTTAAGCTGTCGTTGTTATGCAGCGAGCCGTCTCCACAAACAAACGCGTCTCCTCCTCGACATCTCCGAGGAGGAGAAGTTGGCGAGGATGATGAAAAAATAAAATGTGATGTATGAACTCAAACATAACGAGACGATAAATGGCAGTAGACGAAAAAACACAGGGAAGGAAATGATAAACACATAGTTACCACATTATATGTCATATCAGTTAAGTTGCAGTTTACATCCATGTGTGTTCAGAGTCAGTGAAGATATGTAGTAAAGACTTTGGAAGAGGAAATAAGAAGAAGAAGGAAGGAAGAGGAAACTGAATAAAAGAAGGTTTTGAGTGTATCTTGTCAGAGTTGGCGTATGAATGCTGGACTTATAGTGACTGTGACCTTTCAACAACAAAATTCATCAGTTCATCCCGGAGGTCAAGTGGACATTTGTGCCCCCTGCTGTTCCTGAGATATCGAGATAGAAAGACGTAAATACTAACCGCACGGATAGAAATACGGAGAGAAAGAGAGACAACTCAAAAATATTATTGAAGCTAGCATATGAATTCTCGAGTTAGGCTCAAAAACAATAACAGTGACCTTGATCTTTAACGTTTTGACCAAAAAACCCTGATCAGTGTGTCCATCAATCCATGTGGATGCATGTTCCAAATATTAGAACTGGCGTACATATGGATCTTCAAGAGAATTTAATAAAAGGTATTAAGTGCATTATGTCATAATTAGAATGTGGATTAATGGATTCTGGTCGAAAATATGTTTTGTGAGGTTATACTGACCTTGAGCTTTCACCAGTAATAAAATTGTTATCAGCTCCATCCCCGAGTCCATGTGAACGTATGCACCAAATTTGAAGGAATTACCTCATGAGAGTGGGATGGACCGAAGGACGACCAGGAACCATAACGCCTCTAACCACGGCTGTCACTGCCGCTGAGGCATAGAAATGAAAAAACATAAAATAAACAAAGAGCATCAAGCTGGGTCCGTTTTTCCTCCCACAGCGTTTCCCCTTTTCCTTCATTAGCCGGGTTAGACTCCCCACCCTGACAATGACCAGGGGGGAGATATCAAAAGTGACATTTTCCCTGTTGAAGTGGCAGGGCTGCACTGATATGAGGCCGCTGGCAATGCTGCTTGGTTAGAAACCTCCCATGCTGCTCTGATTGCCTGGGAACGGGCTGCAAAACCTGTTGGGGTTATTAAAAGGTGCTGGGAAAAAAAATAAGTAATTTCTGGCTGTCGATAAGGAGAAAGGCTGGTCGGCCCCTTAATGAAATAGGCTGTTATAAGAAGGTGAGGAAAGGAAATGTGTGTGGACGGAGAGCAGGTAGGAGAGGGAATTTAAGGAGGCAGGAGGGACGCTGTCTAACTGGTTGCAAACATTGTGAATCTATCGAAGAGAAACAGAAAACACTGCAGCTATTCCACTCATTTCCTGCAGGTGGCACTAGTGACAACATTGCAGCAGGTATGACTTTCCTTATCTTTAAATGCTGAACGTCACGATATCAACATTTGGGTTTCTAAAGCTGCAGCCGCTCTACAAAGTCAACTGTAGGGAAATGGAAACACACAGGAAATCTGCACACTCATTCTCAAGCTTCTTGGATGAAGCACATGTGCCAAAATAGCTTTTTCTCTAAAAGCTAAGGCCACAGCGTCAGAGTTAGGAGTGAGCTTTGAAGAACAGCACGTCTTGAAATTTCTGGCACAGTGGATCTGCCATTGAATGATTTCTGTCTGGTTTTAAGTGCAAAAGCGTGAATGAAAGCAATGCGAGAGAAACTGAAGTAGCTAAATTCTAAAAGGAAGCTGGACCAAACCAGTGGACAGTAAATCTAGTGGCGTTTTGGCAAAATCGAGATATTAGGAGGTATTAGATGTCTTTGGAATTGTAAAAGAAAAATTCCCATGAAAGGACAAGAACAAATATTTAGCCAAATCCTGTTAGATCCTATCCCTCTTTGCCAAATAGCTCTGTTTTCGGTGGAAATAAATCAAATACAAATAACTTCAATCACATCAATGAGCCACACTCTTGCTCTTCCCTCCTCCATCGCTGTTACTGCAGCCACTTGAGTTTACTTTGAGGTGATTCCCCAAAAAAACATCCTACAGCTGGAAATCATCAACATCCATTCATTCTTTATCAATACAGCCTTCCTGGATCCTGAGGGACATGCCAGGAAGGCTGGAGCCAACACTGGGTGAGAGGTGGGGTAAACTCTTGGCAGGTCGCGAGCAAATAGGGCCAAAACACAGAAAATCGTTTGTGCTTTACAGTCTGAACCATGGACGATATATAAAGATGGACGACATGACAGCTCACAAAAAGTGAAGCCAAAACCTCTTCATCGCCACCTGATGGCTGGCTGCAGAAGGGCCTTCTTCATGTTAGCAGATGGGACATGGACCAAACTGGGAGCGCCGTGTGTGATTGAAAATAAATCCAAATAGAGTCAATAATCCACAAATAAATTAACTGTTTTGAGTAATGTTTCCTAAAAAGTACGGTTTTGCTCTTTACAAAATGACACCAGCATCAGTCTTATTCTCCAAACTGACCACGAGCAAAATCAAAATGACCGTTTCAAGCAAACACAGCTAAACAATGAAATGAGAGCAAATTCAAAATTCAAAGAGTAAAGAGATGATTGAAGTCCCCCCGCTGTTTGTAATGTGGTCCCTACGGGCACCAGTGGTTGTTTATCATTTAAAAGTCGTCTTCCCCGAGGGCATTAGATGTTGACAGACACTACAAAAGTCTTTTCACAGTTGATTCTCTGAAAAACATCCTCTATTTTCTTCTACCTGAGTCAAATAACACACCTACAAGGCAGAGGAGACCTGGTAGCCTCTCAGGAACTCAGCCTGAAGCAGATTTTAAAATGCAAAATCGTGGCCTTCGGGTGATCGGGGTCCGTTTTCAAAACTCCGCCGGTGTACAGTACGTTTTCAATCCATCAACCGTCACCAGCTCCTTTAAAACAAATAACAAACAACCTTGACAAATATACAAAAGGCTGTTTCAGGACCAATGTGGAGACAAAAGGCGGAGAGACGCGATCCGTTGGGGAAGTCGGCTGGCAGGCGAAGCCGGAGCTGATGAGTTTCACACATGCTCGAGAGCCAACTGACTCCAGCTCGGGGGTGGTGCTGTCTAATTGGTTTTATCCCATCATGAACAGTGAGCGTCCAGCAGATGTTTGAGATCATCAGTGTCAACAACTCATTAAAAACTTAACATTGTAAAAAAAAACAGATTAAAAGAAAGAGTGTTGGTATTGTCTGGTTGTACAGTCCATCCGGCCCCCCAAACCCAACACACACACACACGCACACGCACACGCACACACACACACACACCACCCTTCCCTTCTTCTAGTGGATTGCCGATGTGCTGTATCAAAGAAACAGTGGAGCTCATTGACTTTCAAATGTGACAGGCAGAATGTGTTTTTCCTCCCACTGAGTCACCGGGCCTTGTTTACTGATGAGGTTTATGAATCAGTGTTTTTCTAGTCTGAGCGCACGGAGCCGGATTTCAAGAAGCTCCGAGACGCGGCGAGCGAGAGGAGTCGACGAACGCATCGCGTAAACGTGCCGGTGAGACTCGTTTCCTGTTTTAAACAGAGACACAACCTGCCTCTTTAAATTAGCATGAAAAGCTGCGTCAGTGATCTCAATAAAGAGCTGCCTTTTTTAATCTGGATTTTAATTTGAAATACACCCAGCCTCATCCATGTTAGCCAACGGGACATGGACCGGACTTAATCCTATTTCTATAAACTATAGAGGGCTAATGTTATTCTGTTGTCGTGATTTCTTAGTTTTCCTATTTGTCATACTTTTATCACTCGTGCTTACTTCACAGAAAGATTGTGCAAAAAGGGAAGAACACCATTTGTCTTTTGACTCGAATCAGATCACTTAAAATCACCTTTTCAGATCAGATCACCTTCGTCTATCGGTCTTTATGAATCCCAGTTTCATGTTGAGAATAAAAAAACACACTTTCTTGCTCATCATAGACGTCTGAGAGGCACATTTTCAGCTATAACAACAATAAGTGATGTATCGCTAGTGCAATATTCTGCCTGGCAATGTTCGTAAGCGTGACTCATAGCAGTGTAGGTGTTGAACGACATGTTCGACGCTGCCTTGTGTCGTGCTGCGACCTCATCACAAAACTTTCCTTTTATATGCCTCTTTTCCCCCCCCCCGACCTGATACACTGACAAACCGTATTGTTCATTTGTTTTTCTTCTTCTTTTTTTTTGACATAATATCCAATTAGCACCTCTAAGCTCTGTCGGCCCGATGAAATTTCCCTCGTCGTGTCAGGGTCAGGTCCTCTCGTCTGTTTCTACCTTTTTTCTCTTCGTTTTTTTACCCCCCATCATTCTGTCTTCATTTTTTTCCGTGTGTATCTGTGTGTGTGCGTGTCTGTGTGTGTCTGCCGCTGAGTGTTGTTACCTGGTGCATCTCTATAAACCCAGACCCCCCCAGCCTTTGCCAGATTGTTCCGTGTAGCAGTACAGTAAATCGAGACGGCCACAGTCTATTTCCTCTCGACTGTTTTTTTTTGACCCAGTGGTTTCCTCCCTCCTGCTCTGTGCTCACGCTCACTTTCCCTGCGCCTCAGATACCGGCAGCTGCTCAACCTGCCGTCGAGCGGCGTTCGCCTCCGTCCTCGTCTGCAAACCTGTTTGGATTCAGCTCCAGTCCGCCCGTCCTGCTCAGCCACATCTGCCATTCCCAGTCCAACTCTGCCAGTCTTCCAGACTCGCCCGCTCCGCTTCATCGAACCCATTACCAGGCTGCCACTCCGCCTGGACATCCCAGCACTCGCCCCTTCATCCCAGGCCTTTTTTTCATGTTTGCAATAAATTACTTTTGAAACTTCTACCTGCCTAACGAGTCTGTGCCGTGCATTTCAGGTCCGAGAACTGAATTCAACCCACCTCTTATTAAAGACAGTTTTGTTATTCCCTGTCAAATCTGAGCTGGTGATATTCTCGACTTTGTGACTGGGTGTAGCTCGATTTCCAAGAAGAATTATTAATGGTTATAGCATAAAAATGGAAGGGATTGGATAAACAAACAAGAAACCAGAGAAACAAAATGTGTGACGCATCAATTGGAGTAAGTTTTAGCAAATCCTGTCGGTCATACGGGAAAAATGTCTGTCCTGTCAACAAATGTAGTTCTAAATGCAAAAAAGCTAATTCAACAGAGTTCCCTCTCCAGCTCAAGAGCAGCCATCTTGGTCGGCCCGTTCAGTTTCAAACAGAAGGAAATCGGTCCTGAAACTGAAATCTGTTTGTCTCTAAGTGTCGGTCCCTGTGTAATCTCAGCAATCTGCACCCCCTCTCAATGCTAACTGGGATTGGCTCGCGATCTTTGTTCTGTGGACATTTTGGGATTTTGTTGTTCTCAAAGTCTGGACTAAATTTTGGGAAAGAAAGATTTTAGGTTTTAGTTTTTCAGGCAAGTTGAAGACAGATTTTCAGCTTCAAAACCTGGTCAAGTTGAAGGAGTTTGAAGCTCTGGTAAAATCCTCTGAGTCTGTGTCTGTTAACTACTTCTACTCTTGTTAATCTCTTTGGGACAAACCTGGTCCAATAAAGGCTACTAAAAAATAAATGATAATAACTATATATAATCATCAGCTGCCTGTTTGGATAAAAACATGATTTAAAAAAATGTCCATGCATTGGATTTGGTTCAAGTAAGTTTTTATTGAGCTTTAAATGTATCTCAGACCTTTTAATTCACTGCAGAGTCGTGAAATAAAACCTGGGCTCAAGTTTATCATCTACTTGGTGATATCATCCAGTGATCTGCAACAGCAACAAGAGACAGATGGGTAGTTTCCTTCACAATGGCTTATTTTGACTGTTGAAGTATGTAAAAAGTATATGTTACACGGCATTTTGGTGAATTTGAGAAATTTTAGAGTGTATCAGATAAATTATGGAATTCGAGAACGCACAGACTGAATTCAAAACCTCCTCGCAAATTTGTTTTGGGAGTGATGAGTTACTCCCCCCCCCCCACACCCCTCCTCACAACACAGCAATTTCACTTCCACTCAAGTGCAATTACCGCAAACGCGAGGCACTTACAAGCGGAATGTTTCAGGACACTTTGCTCCTCCGGAAGACGAGATGGAGATGCCACTTAAAGCGCTAACGGTGATTTTCTGAAGCGACTCCCATGTGTTCCGACGGCGGAGGAGTGTAAAGCAAGTAGGAAGATGACTGAGAGCAACAGGGTCACTACACATGCTGCTCGCGTGCAATAAAAGCCTGTGGTGGCGAAGGAGCCCCGGCTCGGAAGAGAGACTCGGCTATTGGGTAAGCGTCGGCCTGTAAACAACTTCAAACCCCTCGGCGCCGGGTCTCACTCGACTGCGAGAGGAACACCCTGATGGTTGTGTTTTCTTACCCTGTGAAGTAAGAGCAGCAGTGAGAGCTGTGCACACTGCATCCTTTTTTCTCTCTGGTAACATTGTTAGTGTCAGCCAGGCTCGTGGTGTTCTCCATCACTTAGGGTCACAATACTCTGGAATCGGATGTATTAGAGGGGATGCTGGTGGAGGCTGCATTTGTTCTGGCTGTCGAGCATTGAGCCGGGGGTTGCCGGGGACTGCTGGGGGGGGGCCATGCAGACTTCATCATTAAGTTACACAGCTCTAATGTTCAGTTTGGGAGCTTGTGTTGATTTTATTTCTTAAATTAAAAGTTAACCGTTACGGACATGCAGGATTTTCTAGTTTTTCTTTCTTCTGCTGGAAAGTTTTAACAAAGTTTTTCGACTGACGTTTGCTCTTCATCACTACGTCATCACTTCCCAACACAGCTGGGAGGTATCATGGTTCCCTCAATGGACCTCGTTCTTCACGAAACTCTTTAATTCACTTTAGATAGTCCGAAGGGGGTTTTTGGTCCGGACGAAGGAAAAACCTGAGACCTTATTGCCTCTTATTGTTGTTCTAGGTCGTTTAAGTTGATAATGACTTATTACGAAAGATTTGTAACGTGGAGCCAAGTGGGGGACATCGAATACTGAAGATTGAAAGCAGAACTTACTGCATTGAGCACAGACCTCACAAATCATTATCAACGCTGATTAAAAGACAGAAACGGGACACGACAGAGGATTTTGTAGCGTATTATAGATGTAGACCGCACGTAAAGATGAATGGCTCCACAACAAGTGAGGCCAAAGTGACTTGATCGCCCCTGGAGGATGTGGGACGAGGACACAAATTAAATCTATGAATACATATTTTCTCACATATGGTTTCTGTTGCTTTAGGTGGTTTTTATTCGATGCTGTAAAAACAAGATGGCACCTTTTGTATCCGGGATATTTTGGCTTCATAGCCGCATAGCGGGAGGAAGTGGACACAGATAAGATCCTGTAATTGGTCCATTTTGCTTTCAACACCTCAAACGAAAACCCCACCAGAGTTCAGCTGGAGGCCCCCGGGGACCCTGACTCAATACATAAGCCGTGAAAGGATCCTATATTACACAGCTGTGTATGATGCTGGTTTTCTTTCTAGGGAGCCTGTTTGTTTCTAGGCACATGCTTTTCCTTCAGCTTCAGTTTAGGTAAATGGTGCACTGCGGAGGTGCATTAAGGACAGTGGTGTCATACGAGCAAGGGGGGGGTCTATATATGTGTGTGTGGAGGGGGCGTCTGGAACATAATGTGAGAATCAGCTCAGCCCACAACATCCTGTCTTCCCATTAGCAAGGCGAAGGCTGGTTCATGATTTGCTGTTGAATTACAGCGGACATTAGTTGTGTGGGGGCCACAGACACATCAAAGTCATCAAAAGACCGTCTCTAAAAGGATGGAGCCCTCCTGTGGCTTTAATGGTGGCTGTTTCTTTTTTTTTTTTAGGTGCAATGCTTTTTCGTCGTCCACGTGTTGCGTTACCATGCTTTTCTTTGTGTTTCTGTCACTGTGGGGGCATGTGTGGGCGGATGAGACAGGGGCAACTTGCAGCCCACATCATGGGGATTTGGTGTTTCAGGCCTGGGGAGAAAGACGCGCAACAAAGCCGGCGACAATTACCGGCGTGTTCATCGGCATCTTCGAGCAAAGTTAAACTGTGTGGATCACGCAACTGTGGGCAATAAGACGGCTTGAAGTGACAGAGTTGCTTCTTATCAGCGTCGTTAATGTGGGCTGTAATTGATCTGATTAGAAACACATTTGCAGACACACACACACACACACACAGACACATACAGCGGAATCTCCATGACTTCAGAGGACATTGCGTTGACTTTTCTTCATTTTCTTTCACCTTAACCTAAACTTAACCTCGTTGAAACCTGAAAACACGTCTTCCTCTTAATTTTTAAAAGATATTTTTTGGCAATTAAAACCTGAATTTTGATAGGACAGAATTAAGTGGGGGAATAAATGCAAAAGTGGGCGTCCCTTCATCTTAAAATTTAACACTCTACGTTATTAGCACTTGCTTTTTTGTCCCCATGAGGAAAACAACAAACGTCCATAATGTGACTGTGTAAATAGATTCATGTCCCCACAACATGAGCAATACCTGGACCACACACACACACACACACACCTTTTTAGATCCGTCACTTAGAAATTACACTTCTCATCTCATCTCGACTCTATAACCTACGTATTTAATCTCAAACTTTCTTGGATCTTTAGTTTCATAAGATTCCGGACCTTGTTTATGCGCTGACACATCAGACTATTGGTGGTGACGATAGCTCTTTTGTCCCAGACGAGCCTGTTTCATGGATTTATTAATCTCTGCATTCAAAAATCATTGCCAGCGTCATGTATTCTCCTGGTTTCCTAAAATACAACGTGTATATTTTGTATAATGCCCTGTGCAGCTTGTCAGTGCAGCTTGTCAGTGCGGACCTGTTGTGACAGGTGGGCTTGGACAGGATTTGGACGACTCGTCTTCAACCACAGCACGAACCACGCGCTGAAGTACAATTGCAGTTGTCAGCAGCGTTTTAGAGGATCAGTGTGAATGCAAAACATCTCAGTTGGAATAAAAAAATAAACTGACGTCCGGCTATACACAGAGCACAATAGTTTTAAATTAGCAAAGGATCAGAAATAGAGCAGACGTCATATGCCCGATACGTATTAATCAGAAAATCCCTCGCAAGCCGTCTCGGATTCAAACACAATGATACTGCACATCTTGTAGATTAAATACCCATTTCCTGACTAAAGGACTACGGATATACAAGATGTTCTACCTACCATTACTTCAGATAAAAGTAATAAGCAGATAACTTCCTATCTATCAGGTGCTGGGATCTGTCAACCCAAAAGATCTACGTGTCAGAGTGATTCCTGCAGAGATAAAAACCCAGAATCTAGACACAGCCCCGGCACTGTGGGTTTAAACTAACAGCTCTTATAGAGCAGGTGGCAGTAAGCTGCTCCGTTGTTTTATTGCACTCATCATTAGCACATCAGCTCTCTCCCCTGTAAATAACATCCATTCAGCTGGTGTCCGTTAGCATCCATTCCATCCCCCCCGACGTAAAAACTACTCTTCTCACTCGGCTAATTCCCTCTGACAATAGCAGCCAGATAATTTCTCTGTGGGATCGGGTGTCCCAAAAGTGATAGTGAAGTCATTTTGGCCGAGGGAAAATTACCACATTAGAGTCTAATGCTCTGCTCTGGGGGAGAAAATGTTACTGGTATCAACAGCATAAAAGCATATTTAGATAATGCTTATGAGGGCCAGAGAAATCCGTGGGGGAAAGAAAAGAGGATGGAAGGTCGGCGTGGAAGCCACAGTTATAAATAAACCCGGCAGAAGTTTGGTGGAAGCAGATTGAAAGAGAAAACCCAGGTTTGTGGAAGGAACACTGACTTTTAGGCGATTTATTTTAATCCTAAATACTTCATGTCAAATTCTGCCAATATCTCCTCATGATCACACTTGTGGTGCGTTTTGTGCGTGCGCTGAAAATAGATACGTAACATTCATTTTCTTTTTCACACATTTGCTCAGTATTGCGTTTTGTGTGCGGTGGCTAATTCCAATTTATAGAGATCAGTGGTTCGCCTTGGCAACGCGCGTGGATGAACGTGGGGAGGTGGAGCTTCTGTCAGGGGGGCATTTGTTGAATCACCAGCTGGGTTTTCTATTTAGGTTCATGTACATACGAAGTTCTCCCTTAGCAGAGTCAATGGTCTAAGCACAGGAGGTGTTGGATGCAGCATCTGAGGCCATTTTGTGACTTACAGCGTGGCACATGAATCCATATATTCAAAATGAGATGCAGTGACTCATTGGGTCTGATGAAGTCCAGTCTAATCTTAGACCTAACCACATACTGTATGATTCCCCATGGCAATTAAATGCGTGGCAAGATAAAAATACTCTGCACCTGTACGGAAACACTACAGTCTGGATTATGGAGTGTGTTGTTTGCTTGCAACACACAAATCTTGTAAATACCTAATTTCAAGCTCGATCTTTTGACAAATTCTGGTTTTAATGTTCATGGGACAATCCTCCAGAAAACTGAAATGAAACTTTTGATCTCCAAAGGGGTTTAAACTGCCAGGTTAGCGATTTTTCAAACACGAGAATATCTCAGACAAACTGTGTACAAGCACATGACTGTATATCTTGAAGAGTGAACATCTGGATGAAAGAAGGGAAGAGTTACAAAGCAAAAGGAGAAGAGAAAGAAAAGCAGACACACGATAGAGATACAGAAGAGAGATGGTAAAGCAAGAGATGGTGAGTGTTAGCTCCTCGTACCATAGACATAGAGGATGTAGTCGTCGAAAGACTCCCCCACCGAATTGGACGCCACACAGCGGTAGGTTCCGTTGTACGACTTGTTTAGGTTTTCGATGTAGAGATCGCCGCCGGTGATGACGGCATGTGACGGCACATCGTCGTCCACCTTGACCCAGTTCACCCGCTGTGGCCTGAAAAGCAGAAGAACAGATGGAACAGTAAGATCTCGGGGATCGGAGGAAAGAGTTTGAGGCCCCTCATCACAACCCAAGATATGAAAATGTTGAGGATTTTTAAAAACCTGCTAAACCATAGACTGTGTATAAAGATGGATGAGCCGTCTCCACCTCCTCCCACTATCGTGGTCCCGCCAATATATGTGCTCAACCAATCGCAAGTCAGTCTCAGCTGCATGTATATAACTAATGAAAACCAAACTTGCAGTGTGATAAGACCTTCCTAAAATGTCCAAAATCATCTATGAGAAAAATGTATTTCACGTGGATTTGACCTTTTTAATTTGGTCCATGTTCCATCTGCTAACATGGAGGTGGCAGGGTTTATAAACAACGCTGCAGCCAGCCACAAGAAGGCGATCAAGACAACATGTCCTACGTATCTAAATTCAATCTATGGTCTAAACACATTCAATCAATCTGACATCCTCATGTTTGATGAAGTAGAAATCGCTCCATGGTCCCAAGCCTTTTTCTAATACTGAGGCCTATTCCCTTACCCCGGCACACATGTATTTAAGCTGCTTGCCAGAAAAGAGGCTAAAAAGAGTGAGGATCTAAAAAAAACAAAGCAAGACATGACATCCTTCCCTTTGTGTCGAGTTAAAGCAACAATAACTGTACGGTGGCTTTGTCTTGAAAATTACAGGCTTTCCACGCTTGTATACTTATGAGTGTCTCCGTGTAGGTGGGCGTCCACCCAGCGTCTGTCTTTGTTCTTCTTTGTACCTTGACGGAGGTTTACAGTGGGGTGACAGATTCCATTTTTATGACAATGAGCTCGGGGCGCCCGGAGTCACGCAGGGTGGAGGAGAAGAGAAAAAGACAAAACGCTTCTATTTTGCCGCTGCAACTTCCAACGGCCACCGCCAGCTACTGTTATTTCCCCTGAGCTCGTGCTGATGGTCTCTCTTGTTGTGTTTTGTTGTGGTGTTTTAACTTGTTTCCCTTCATTTGAAAAAACATTCGGTGTGGAGGGAGCAGGCAAATAGGGGGGGGAGAAAAATATGAAATAGCAGTTGGAGCTCAATGGCAAACACAAACAAACAAACAAACAAACGACCACCACCGTGCTTTAACGGCTGTTGTGGACAGCTTGACATAGAGCATTACAAGTGTTCTCCAGATGAGCTAAATGAAAAGATATTTTCCAAACATCGCACGGAAAAGACATGACCTCGAAAAAAAAAAAAAAAGATTCTGTAGGTGGATGGGATGTTGTGAGGAGCGAAGGCAGATAGACGGAGATAGACGAAAGGCTGCAAGGAGAGAAGGAGGGCAGGCGTCTGGAATACAAATGGCTGCCTGCAGCCGGGGCCCCCTGTGCTATCTGCTGGTAATGACTGCACAACTCTCAGCAGCTCTAATGAAAATGACTTCCAATTCCCGGCTCACTGTATTGATTGTGTTTTCATCTTTATAAAATGAATACGGGTAGTGCGCTTGTCTCTATGCCAAGTATGAAAACTGTGGGGGGGCTGGCGGGGGAGACGAATTTTAGAAGTACACAGTGTTCGGTACCGTGTGTGTGTGTGTGTGTGTGTGTGTGTATTTGCATGTTTTTGTACTTCTACCCTTCAGAGATTCATAAAGAGTTTTAGAGCCTCACAAGGAGAAAACTTCCTGCCAAGTGAGGACAGTTCGAGATTAGATTTTAGATTGAGCTTAAGTTTGGGTCAAGTTTAAAGTCAATTCAAAGTCCTGCATTGGTTCTGTTTTGTAAACACATATCTTCTTCCTCCTCCTCCTCCTCCTCCTCCTCCTCCTCCTCCTCCTCCCCCTCATACTTCAGAAACACATTTGGCCTATAAATGTAAAACCCCGACCCCAACTCTACAAGTAAAGTCGTCCAAGGAGAAAGATAAACACAGGAATTCAAAGAACTAGAGCAATAAGTGAAAAACTGAAGGCTACAATAAAATTAAATATATGACAATAAAAGAAAAAATCTATATAAAAATATGCACAATATGAAAAGCAATATTGCTGTAATTAGTGAACTGTTAACTACATTAGCAGCGGCACAGCACCTGCCACATAAGTGTTTCCATTCTGACCTCTGTGGTTAAGGAAACAAAAGCTCTCTCGTTAAAGTCGGGGAAAGATCATAGTCGCCTGGGTTTTCATTATGTAATATTCTATTATACTTCACTACTTTCAGAGCCACTAATGAAACCTACGGTTTTCATGCATCACTATATTAGAATTTACTTGCACACAGAAAAGAAAACCCAAGAGTCACAATAATGATTCTAATCTAATATTCACAGCTTTGTCTAATGATTATTTTCCTCAGTTCATGTTCGAACGGCCTCATCAACACACTAATGTGATTGATACCAACAACAGCAACTGTATTGATGCTGGGATGGTTTGTGTGGAAGCTCCTGCACCTCTACTCACTCCTGCTGGTTCTAATGGCTTCATTTGCACTCCATTACATCTCATTTCAAAGACCTGTCATCCAAACAAAGCAACACCTGTGTTTACAGACACAGATAACAGACTCTGATGAGTGACAGCCAGGAGTTTTCTGATCATTTCAAATCATCGAAATAACACGGATAAAGGCGCAGGGCTAAAATTAAATGACGATTGTACCACAAATAATCAACATATTCTCTCAACCTGACAAAGTCTCCCTTTACATTTCCACGAAATTAGCACTCATCACAAAAAGAAAGGACACTGTTCCTGCCTATTGAACTGACATCCCGGTAAATTTGTACCTACCAGATATTAGGACCCACTCCGCTATTATTAATGCCCCTCTCAGCTCTGCCTTCCGCCTATAAAACGGTGATAATTAAACCCCAGCTCAAAATATCACATGGTAATTCACATGTATTTCATAATTACAGGCCAGTTTCAAATTTCCCCCTATGAAAGTCCCGGAGACAGAAAATAGCAACCGTTCAATTATGTGATTATGTATCCAGCAGTGGTCCTTCAGAATAGTCTGGCCTCAGGTCTCTCGGTAACATTCGTCACACAGTTGCCAGACGCAGTTTTCCTCTCGACAGGATGCACTTGTTACAACGCAGCCCTCTTTATCCACCAGACGATGAGAAGTGATCTCAGCAACCACCCTGTACCTCTCAAATTCACCCACCAGGTTTTCTTTGTGATGTTTCACTTTCCTGGACCCAGATATTATTCATAACATCCAAATCTGACACCTCATGTCTGTCACATCTTAAATAAGGTACGGCAAGTTACAGGGATTGACTGACTCCAATGGGCTCAAAAGAAACATTCTTCATCGGGTTTGATTTGAGAGGTGGTAGCTAAGAATAAGGTTTAAAATGTATTGAATAAACAAGTTGCATAATATCAACTGTATAATAAAGAGGACCATCTCTAATAATCTCTGAAGGAGCAGAAGTCACATGATCTTGTCTCTAAATTAGTTAAAAGCTGAGAAGCTGAAATTTGTAGTAACTAAAGGTGTGTTGAGGTTTCATTTCACTTTCTGATTAATTTTCATTTAGCTGTAGAACTTAGAGACCTTGCTGTTTGGCATTGGGGTGTTAATCTATTGATTGTAGCAAGGAATTTATCACACATAGCGCTGTTTTTGTGTTTTGCTCAGAAATATGCTTCATATAGAAATAAAACAAAAAACAGAGGACCAAGGATGAAGCCTTGAGGTACACCACAGGCCACACGGGCTACAGATAAAGAAATAACAACCAAGAAAGTCCTGTTTGACATTTTTCTCCCATGTCAGAAGCTCCGGTTAAGTAATATTAGTCTTGAACAGTTGCCTGCATCAACTGTTACGGCGAGAGATCGAGAACTGATCAATGGTTTTAACCTGAAACAGCAGCGAAACAAATAAACTAAGTCAAAAGTTCACAGTAAGTTGAACTAAAAGAAAAAAACCTCTCTTGGAAAAGTATCGGTGACACATTGAAAGTACAGAGGATCCTGTGGTGTTCTGTTCAACTTGTCTCCCTCAATACCATCTGGAGACAGTGGCAATATATTCTATCGGGTATGAGCGGCTACAGATGCTCTCTGAGCAGCTGGGCCATAAACAGTTTGATATTATCTGTTTCCCGTAAAAATAGAATAAAAAGTTCTTGTTGTTGTCAGAGGATGATTCAGCGCTGACATTATGAGGAATGTCAGAGTCCCGGCTCATGACAGAGTGCAAAAACCGCTCCGTTTAGAACGAGCACTACCATAAGGTAGCCTTGCATCTTTCATTTAAATTAAATGCAAGCGATTCTGAAGTCGTCAAGTTGAACACTGAGTCATATTCTCTCTGTGTTTCTACATTTTATGTTCTTTCAGGGTCTAATATTACTTATTTTTTTAGGATTGATACCTTTTGCCAAGGCCTCACAAATATAACCAAGCTGCAGAAAATCTCACACGCTCAGTCCCATAAATATTCCTGATTTCTTTCATCAAGATCCACAAATGATTCCCAGAGAAATCAGTGAAAATGTGAAAGAAAGGGGAAAACATTCTGCATCAAAATTTTATGGGTTCATCCTTCCACTTAGTTGAGTGGAAATCCATCGGGTTGTTTTTGTGTAATTTCTCTTACAAACAGACACGTGTAAAAACGTATTTACCTCCTTGGCGGAGGTAAATACGTTTTTACAGTGGTAACAGTTTGTGAAAGTTCAACATGATGCTAGCATCCTGTGGGCAGAGCAGGCAGTGGCCAGAGCTAACAGTTTATCTTTTCTGTCTGAATATTGGAAATGTGAGATGTGGATGTTTACGTTTCTTTTTGAAGCAACTCAACCGTCGTGTTGCTGCAAAAGTTCAACCTCTCCTCGGTAGCAAAAGGAAAACGCTGAAGGACGGAGTCTCACACACAACTGCAATGAGGCAGATGCACACACTGAGGAATACAGTCGAGATATGTGCATGAATATAGAAATGTGCATCTGTGAGCAGGTAGCTCTGCTTTCCCTCCCTCTGGACTTTTTTAATTGGTTAAAACGTGTGTGTGTGTGTGTGTGTGTGTGTGTGTGTGTTGTGTGGTGTGTGAGTGTGTGTGAGAGAGTGTACAACATACTGGGGTTTGCCTTTGGCCTGACACGTCAACTCCAAGTTCTCTCCTTCCCTGGTCAGCCCCTGAGGAAATTCCACCACAATCTTGACCTCCGGTTTGTCTGAAAGGGAGAGAAAGAAAGAGGGAGAGAGAGAGAGCGAGAGAAAGAGAGAGAGACGAACACATAAATTTATATGATAGGACGACCTAACTGGCAAAGATATCCTCTTGAATGGGTGGATGGGTGGATTCCGATGAATTACAAACTCGCACGTTGGTAAAAATGTGGATTTTGGTTCCTGAATTGTCAATGAATGTGGAGTTAAATTTCAGTGTAAACTTTTCCAATGGGTTTGACTTGACAAACTGGTCCCGGCAGCCGTAAACCTATATGCACCTTATTTTTTTTTTAACTTTAGCTAACTAATGGTTCCGTGCTGTAAATACTTTTATTATCGTGTGTTACTCGGAAGCTGAAAATCTGCCAAAGGACGTGGATGTCAGGCTGGTGGACGAGCAAACAGGAGTTCAGCTTGAACACAGATGCTCTGGGTTCATGTCCCGACAGGAGTGACGTCACAGGTGGAAGCATGAAGCGTTGGCTGAAGCCGATCTGTTAACCGGACTCGTCACGTTATTACTCTGCTGACATGATCATATCGGCTGCTGCTGCAGCTCCGTCCGTCCATCAGGTTTTACTGCTGCAGGAGCAGTGTGGAGGCTTTTTGTTGGGTTTTTTCTGTTGTTTTATTCTGTTTGAAGAATCGTTCACCATTGACTTCAATTGTATTGGATTGAAACCCCTGAAACTCCAAAAGTGTTTTGTGGACTCAAACACTTCACTTGAAAATTGCAACGTAACCCCTACCCGCTCCTCCACTGTGCCAAATCACTCCTCATGTGTGTGGGGTCGAGTGCCGACATGTGATTGATTGAATTTGAAATCAACTTAACACCAGAGTACAAGTGAAAGCTGTGGGGAATGAGGGAGATGGAGCAGGACCAGGAGATTGTCCGAGGTCGTTACCTGATGAAGTTGCAACACAAAAGGAGACGACGCTGCCGAAGCAGCTGGAGCGAAAATGTAAGAATGTTGTTTTGACAAATAATTGCTGAGCTTTGACTGTCGCTGCCGAGCTTCTCTTTGCAGCGACGGAATTTCTATTGTTCCCGATCCGTCGACTGTTGCTGGTGTTATCAAAGCCCTTTTCATCTTGGTGTGAGGGATGATCCTTTATTATTATGGACACAAATCTTATGTTTTATTCAATCCATCATCTTAGATAGAATTCAGTGCAGTGAAATAAGATTAAGAAAGAAGAGCGAGCAACAGAAGCTGACTTACAACTTTGAAACATTGATTATGCAAAAACATATATGGTTTTGTTTCAAAGAAATTGTCCACGTTTTCTGTAAGTTTGATTTAAATAAGTTACTTATTCAATCAGACTTTGATACCACGGCTCCACCCCCCGATCACTACTGCACAGAAATTACATCAAGATATCAGTTGATATTAATAATAATCACAATAAATGCCATATTATGTTACGTTTAAAGACCGAGTTTTGCTCCTGAGTGAAGGTTGTGGTTTTAAACTCTTCTTATGTGATAAACAACGAAATGTTTAACAAATCTGAGGTGGATCAGTTATGGGTTATATCTCCTCGCTGTGTTTTCACAAAGCATAACCGATATATATCAATATATAGGAGTTTTGTTTTATTACTATTGATGAAAAGTACACTTCAAATAGATTTTCATCCAGCCCTAATTTCTCCAAATACATTCAGGAAAAAAAGTCTGAGTTTGTTTAGTGACTATGTGTTATATACTTGAGGTTTTCCTTGATTAGACGCCGCCGATAAAAACCTCCGGACTTGAGTCACGTCACACTAGATTAACTGCTGAGTTCAGATGCTGTAATCACACTTTTCTCTAATTCCCGATATGAATTATTTCCGTTCTTTCCCCAGGTTTTATGGCCCAAACGCACAATTTGCTGCAGCATTTTTAATCAGCCCGTAGACGGCGGGATCGGCCGTGAGTTATGATTTCAAAGCCCGCGGTGAAGATCCAACACGGCCGTCCGACCTTCTCTGCAACAAACAGCACATGTCTGGCCATCCATCTGTCTAAATCACACCCTGTCAGCGGTCGGCGCTCCGCCTCGGTGACGGACAGCACGCGGGCGATAAGCCAAGTCTCATGCTCATTGGGCATGCACGGGTGTAGACAGCAACCCTTTGGTTTTGTTTCTCCTGCAGGCCCTACATGGCGTCCTGCAACTCTGTTCCTTTTGTCCACGACGTCGTCTGACCTTGTCATCGCGGCGCCATAAACGTGACGGATGCCTGGCGTCTGCAGGTTGTTTTGATTGGCTCAAGTAGTTATGGCGGAGCTGTCTCGTCTACCGCTCGGTAGAAAAAAAACACAGACTGCTTCGGCAGAGCTGGATACGGCGTCTTAAGTGGAAATGAAATAGTGTCTCCAGTATGCAAGAGGACCGTTATCATTATGGATTATCTGCTTTATTGCGTGCCTCACCTCATGAGCACCAGGGACGGCACCATCCATCTGCCAGCTGACCTTAAGGGTAAACAACCAGGCAACAGTTCTACTCTGTTTATACACACAAACATTACAGGCTTATTTAATTATGCTGTTCCCCTAACAATGGGCCTTTTTTTTATTTTTTAAAGCTTCTTCTTATGACACAATGTGCACCATCCCGCTCACAAATTGCCCACACAGTGAGTGATTCAGTGGAAATCGTCTATCGCCTCGTCCTCATCTATCTCAGTAATCAGTAATTAAACTTCACTCTCACTGTAGAAATAGAAAATGCAGGCTTTACTTTGCAGGCCCTGTCGTTTTGTAATTTCCTAAAAAGGAACAGATATGCAAACGGAAAGGTTCATGAAGAGGACGATGTAATTTGGAGCTAATTAAAGGGAAAGGACCACGGAGGCCGTGTTCAGCTGGGGTGTAACGGTATATGAATTGGCCCCAAGGAAATTCACAACAGGACACTTGTCAATTCAGCCCCTGTGAGATATAGATCATATAACGTTGATAATATAGTGAGTGGAAATGAAAACCCAGAGATGGAGACTTTTGATGTTATATAGATATCGTGGAATTGGACAAAAACTGTGGACGTATCTTTGAAATGTCAAACAGCATCACAGACAAAATGACGATTAAGGGGCTCTGAATATAGTATATTATTTCTATATGTATGACCAGTATTTAAGCAGGTCCAGATACATTTCTTTATCTCCCCTTACTTTACATGGCGAGATGTGACGTTACCCTAGGTCGAGGTAGATGCACGCTCTGCTTGACCTTCTACTTTTATTTATATTTATGTTGCCAGTAAATGCAGTAAAAACTGTAAAAAACCTGCAGTCGATGAAAACAAATGAACAAACAAAGACCATAATCTCCTGGTGCCTGTCGTAGAAAGGGCAGGACATTTCTACCACTTTAATTACATGCTTTGTTGTTGTAGATTACTCATCTAATGTGTTCTTGTCCTATTTCAGTCTCCGTAGGTACGTGTGTTAATATCTCAGGCAAGTGGAGTTAACAGCGATGTACCATGTTGCACAATAAAAGCCCCGTTAATAATGAGGGGTCGCTATCAACTCAAACATTCCAGGTCTTTTAATTTGAAATGCGCACAGGAAAGGTCGAGTTCGTATTAACAGCATGATGCAGCAACTTCAAAAAGGCAAATGGGAAGAAATTAAAACTCAGCTTCCTCCGAAAATTACCAATTATCCTTATCAAACAGAGGGAATTAGAAATAAAGAACTGCCTCTAATGCAAAGCAGCCTCAAATAAACGCCTGCTACCTTCTGCAGATGAGGTAAACAAAGACCCTGGTCAATATTTGAGGAAATACACAGTACTGACATTTATGTTTTCTCTTAATCATCATTACTGGATGTTAATATACTGGTTTAAAAGAAAACATAATGGGCAGTGATCTGAATTTAAACGTCAAATTAAACAATATAATTGTCTCCCTCAATACCGTGCTTCAGAAATCAGTCCGAATTTTAGCCCTGAAAACTGAAAGAGGAACTGAACTGTGGATTGTGTGTTGACATCAATAGTTCACAGCCAGTTAATTAAATCCAATTAACTTCTAGTCCGTAGTGAGTGTTGGAAATTAACAACTGCTCTCTAGGTTTGTCCTGGGAAATGACACACAGGTAAAATAAAGCCAAGATAGAAGAGACGTGAAAGAACAGACACACGAACGATGACAGTCTTCAGTCGACATTGCTCCGAGTGTAATATCAAACTGCACAGCAAAGAGATGGGACAGAAGGTGGACTGCAGGACTGGTGACGCCCCTCACAGAACAGCAGCGGTGTGACAGCAGCCGCGGCAGGAAGCAGCGAGGCACAGAGCCGTCATCGGAGGCCCACAAAATGCCACGCTGCCTCCGCAGATGAGCGGATCCCTTTGCTCTCGCTCTCACAGAGCGAAAGGTCAGATTTCCACAAAGGAGTTTTTTATTTCTTCAATAGAACTCCAAGACATGTGAAAGGCCAAAGATATAAGCCTACCGAGGGTTAAAATACCTACATGTTATCATTAACATCGATAAAAAAAGACCTAAAACGCCAAAATACCAGCCCCCACGTGGCTGGAGTAGCTGAAAGTTAGTTACTTAAACTTCTATCAATTACCCTTTACACACTAGTCACTTAACTAACTAATGAGCAGCAAAATTAACCCCTGTGATGGCGTCGTTAAGTTACGTTACTTCTGGTGCAGTTCCCTTATTTGCCTGCAGGAGATTGTTGTTTGCAAGAATCTGTTCAACTCGATCTAAATTAATATCCAATAGTTCCAGCCTTCGCTCTTCACCAGTATTTGTTAGATTTCTTAGTTTTAATAATGATAAATGATGAAGAACTATAAGATAGAAACAGAAAGATGTCTTGTAATAGGAAACCAGCTGCAACAGTAACTCAGATTGTAATAGCGATGACAGATGTTAAAAATGGTAAAATATTATTACTCTTTCTGACAAAGAGTTACATTAAACCTATCAGTTAGTTTATTTTAAGTTGTTCATCTGTGAGCTCTTTTTATTCATTTCCACTTTTTATTTCTCACGTACTAAGAAGATTTTCTCTCATGACAATGTGAGAAAATGTGGAGAATTGACTTACTGGCAATACAGTTTTCTCATTGTACTCATTATAGATTATTTCCCTTCAATGACACTGACGTAAACTGAAGTTTGGGACAAAGGCAGCACATTTAATTAATGGGGATGGAACAGTCTCACCTACCGTTGTCCAAAGTAAAAGCCGATGAGTCACTTAAAAACCTATTTCCAGGCAGAGATACTTACACTGCACCTCGAGGTATTTCTGTGCCTGGAAGTCCTTCACTGCCGGATGGTCCACGATGCAGATCACAGGAACACCGTCGTCCTCCTTATTCACAGTGAACGTGAGGCGGCTGGTGACTGTGTACATCTTGTCGTAGGTCAGCTCCACTTTGGGCTTGCCTGTAGAAAACAGAGACAAGGAGATTTAAACACGGGTGCATGTCGGGTTCAAGTTAAAATATGAATGAGCCTAACGCAGGCGGTTTAAAAACTGTGGTGTAGTGAGAAGTAAAGGAGCAACATCGCTGAAGTAATGATTGTTAACCTGCAGTCAACACCTCTGTTGTGCAATGATCCAACAAATAACAGCAAACAGCCCAAACCAGATTTCTTTACACATTTTCTCTGCAGGATTTCGGACTCAAAGGAAACATCTTCAAGTGTTTACTTCACCTCTGCAAGCAACCCCATTGAAATGAATACATTTGTATATGGAATATTTGTGTTTGTTTTGAAATGCAATCATCACCGATCCCTCAGGTTTGGGTGTAACTGCTCCTTCACAGTGAAAGGAGCCACTTCAAGTCATTCATGGGAATGTACCATGTATAGTTTGGTGATATCCACATGGAAATACAATTAGTCTGGGTTCTTCTTCACTCATGTCTTTGAGGTTCTCGTCCCATGAGACATAAACAACAACCTGATGTTGGGTTCTCTAGTTTCGAGTCCATCCATCATCCACAGTCACTTATCCTGTGCAGGGTCACAGGGGTTTGGAAACCATCGCTGCTTACACTGGGCAACAGGTGCGGTACAACCCGATCCGCTTGTCAGGCTGTAACAAGGTGGACACTTACAAACACACAACCACTGACACATACGGATAATTCCAAAGTCTCCTATTGACCCAACATGTATGTCTGCAGACTGTGAGAACACCGCAGCACCCGGGGGAAAACACCTCCAGCCGCTGGATGTGACCCCTGACCTCTTGTTGCTGGACGGTAACAATGGTCGTCATTACACCAGCATTATTCCCATATACCTGCAGTTCCTGGTATTATCTCTGTACTGTCTTCAGTTAGACCCTGAGTGATAAGAGGTAAACAGGTTCCATTTGGTTTCAACTAAAAACACCTCCAACTGTGTCCTAGTCATTAATGTGTCTCCGGTAATGTAACTGCTTCGTTGGCTTCCTGCTTTAAGGTTACATCTATTTTCAGTGTTTGTTTTCCAGTCATATAATTAAAACTAAGCTGCAGCCGTTCACACTGGATTTGCACAGAAAGAAATGCTTTTGAAAATATCGTAGCCTTAGTTAATATTTAGCAATTTGTTCCTAACTCGAGCGGACACTTCATTTTGTGCATCCTTGGTTCCCCGGGGAGCACTTTGTTAAACACTTGTGAGTTGAAGGGTCCGCCCTCGAAGTTTAACTTTGCAAAATAATAATGATTAAACCTTTGGAAAAGGCTTAAGGAATATTATGCCCAGACAAAGACGACTTATTTTCTGAGTGCAAGGACAATGTCTTTCTTCCACTGACCCTACAAAATATGTGGAGTGGGAGAGGAGTCGTCCTTGAGGACGGTGAAAGAAGGTGAATCAGCTGAATACGTCTAAATAACAGAGACAACTGTGGAACAGTGAATCACTCATCAGGCGTTATGAAGCCAGATGTATTGTGCAGTCACCTTTTTACGCAGCTCTGCCCCATCTGAGGTCCACAAAGTAACCCCCCCCTCTGATTAGTGGCTGCGGTGTGATATCAGACAACATGTTCTCAGATGCAATGAAGAGGATACCTCGTCTCAGTCGTCCAAAACAAGAAGGATAGCTGCAGACAGCTCTGCACGGCCCAGTCGCAAAGAGAGATTGATTATTTTTATCCCTTTGTCCTACTTCCGAACAGTCTGTTGCACGAGTGTGTTTGTGTCACATCGATAAAACAAATACTGGAAGCAGCAAAGTGGAGGAGTCTACAAAGAGAAATGCTGGGACGGGAGAAAATTTGTCTTAATGTGAACATCGCTGGATCCATTATTCCTCTCCTGGCATTGATCAAACTCCTCTCTGTTCATCCAAATTACCTTTTTAGAAGTTTTTTCAATGAAAGAATCCTTTAATGGCCTTAAAAATGGTTTGGATGCAACTCTGAACCTTTAACTCATTTAGTATTTGTAGAGATATATGCATATGCAAATTACCCCCCACCCCCCCGATCTCCACCCACCACTGCAGCTCTGACTCTGTTCAAACACTCAAACCTCAGTTTGGCTCGTTACTGTACGATACAGAGCGACTGATGGGAATGTGGGATTAATCCAGGTCTGCAGGTCAATGCATCAACATGTAACCCCTGTGCTAGAAAATATATCTACTGATACTGTGGTAATGAACAGAGATAATTAATATGGATATGAGTTAATAACGTGTGGTTCTGATCGTCAGCTTTGACGAAGCTACTTTAGCTTAATTAGCAAAACAACAACAATCAGCCATACGTTGCTTCTCTTCTGATCACACTAATAATGCTATGATGAAACAAAGGCTATGACAAAATGAATATGGCGAACGTCACCCTGGAAGTTGACAAGGTTCAAAACTGGATTCTCATTGGAGGGAGCTTTCTACCCACTCGCTTACTGCCGCTCAGCCACATACCGTCACCGTGGTGACAGCTGCCTCTTTGAATGCTGGGAAAGCGAAAAAAACCCTGTGTGATGTGCCTGGCGTACAGGAACAGGTTGTCATGAATAAATACCACAAGAGGCTTCAGATGCACGCGAGGGCCTGAAATGGGAACATGAAGGGGTCTGTTCAAATCAAAATGTCTGTTGAGATGCGGCGTCACACTGGGTTTGACTCACGTTGGCACATCAGGATCAACAGGAGTCAACGAACCAACGCTCCATAAAGAAATGTAATCACACTCCCACCCTGGGTTGGTTGATCCTGGTTACTCCACTATACCTTTTCTACTTGTAGCCTATGGCTCATCTGGTGTTTGATATGGGCATCGAACAATTAGGGTCAAATAGTTTGACGCTACATGACGGGTATCCTGGTAAGGCAGTAACGTTAAGTTTGATCAAATATATACGTCTCTCTCCACTTCCATCACTTTCCCCCAAATATTCCTTTATCCATTTGTCGAGTCTTTCTGTGTGGGGAGGAGCAGGGTAATTGAAATCACCCAGTGGTTGTCTCATAAGACTCGAGGCTAATGGCTGCTCTGGTTCCTATCAGTCAACGAAGGGCCCTATCTCCTGGCTTTTTCCTTTTTTCTTTCATCGTAACGGATCAGAAAGGAATGACCCTCACTACTGGATTCTCCATTTTTCATGACTTTCACTGCAGCCTGAGCTTTAGAGCTGGAGATATCAGTGTCGGAGAATATGTTATGTAATAAAGTGTCAAAAAAATGGAGAAGAGCAAATAAAAGGAGATAAAAGAAAGATAATTTGTCTGAGAGATGATAGATGGTCGGATTTAAATTACTTTACATTGATGAATGATGAAAAGATCCTGATTATCCCTTTGGGTAATTACGTTTAATTCTGAGGAGCTTTAATTTGAAATAAGTTTACCAGGCAAGGAGCCACAGCCAAAGGCAATTTGAGGAATTCTGCCCCGGTGTGTTCTGGCACCCTGAGCCATTCTTTGTCTTCCCATCTTTCATTTCCTTGCACCCTATTGTCTTCACCATTTTCAGCACCGGCAGGATTCATTCTCACTATCTGCCGCACGTTCAACTAAAGGACCTGTGGAGTCGTTTCCTACAGTTTACTGCAGAGATGGACATTAACATGACAACTAAGTAGTTTGACTGGATCCACAAACCGAGTGTTGATGAAACAACAACAATAAAGAACACGGGAATGTATAATCGTAAAAGTCTCTCATCTTTTCACCGGTGGCAAAAATGGATAAAATCAAATGCTCCGAACGTAGTGTTGTGACAGGTGAGAGTCGGTGAAGTACCCACGAGTATTGTGTTATGGCAAAAAATACATCCAGCAATTGTGCGACTGCCACGAGTGCCGAGCCTCTTCTGTAACCGGCAGCTCATTGTTAACAAGTGTGGGGCAAGAGCATGGGCGGGGGGGTTGAGGAGCGTTTAGCTTTATAGAAATCATTTTCCTGCCTCTCGTTAAAAACAAGCAATCAGAGCATCATTAGAAAGTTCAGCCAAAGAGGTTTTGAAAGTTCGGTAAAGATATTGTTATGGAAATTGAATAAAGTCACAGAAAACTTGAGAAACTATCACAAATAGTGGATCAGTATTATACGGTGACTAACAGCTGAATAATAAAAATACTTACAGAACAAGGGAGTTTACATAAAGTTAAGTTATGTTACTCTCAGGTTTCTGCATAAACAAATTTCTTGAACACGATTAATTTTTGTATTAGAAGAATCTAAGTGATGCATGATGTCTGCAAACCTGAATTCAGTGGCCATATGTAAATTGTTTAGCAAATTTCAAAGTAAGTAATGGTGGGATGTCGAAAAACAACAGGAAACAATAATACACGTTGCAGTAAACTAACAGTCAACAGATAATATGTTCATTCAAGTCAGTTCCTGCAGCTTTACAGTCGAGCATTTGCACAATTAAAATAGGTTCGCTCCTTAATTGCCTGTTTTTAGCAGCATGAGTGAATCGGGCTCTTTGATCCTTTCAGCCTTTTATCTTCTGTCAGCACTTTCCAGTAAACACTGGTCTGAAGTCCATTTAACCAAATGTCATCCGTCATTTCATTGTTACGAGTTCCTGACCTCGGCACACTGGAACATTCTTGGATTTGAGCTGACCAGTACGGGTTTGCTGTGGTGCAGCGGAGAGGTGAAGCTGCTCAGGGCCGTCAACACAGCTTCTGATTAGGACCTTTGTTTCACAGTCTTTACAAAGCTCGCTATCTGGGCTCCGAGGTGGAGCTGCCTGGCAGGAGGCCTGTTCACCCCTGAGCTCAGCTCACACTTCTGAAGCCCAGCTACCTTTGATGAAGGCATGAAAGTTGTCACAGTGCCACTGCACATCCACATCGCTTTAATGGAAACTATTCAAAGCCACAGCTCAATTTTAAAAAAGCACTGGCATTGATACAAGCGCTAAATGCAGAAGAGCCAGCACAGAGAAGTGGGAAGGCAGTCCCCAAAAATGGTTAATTTATATGAACCTTAAAGACGCATGCATGAATGCAAAAGGTAGAATTTGGCAACACTTTAGAGGGAGAATGTGCAAAGCAGCAGCTGCATGACTAACACGACTAACGGAATATTATCTATAGAATTAAAAGAACACAGATTTTATTTTGACCCCGGTTGGCAGGCAGGGAGGTCAATGATCAATCCCTTTTATTCCTAATTTCAAATATCTAAAAAAAAAATCTTCTTTTCTAATCTTGTTCGTGTAAAAAACGTCTGTTAACGATCACGTCACAGTTTTGTCTCAAGCTGCTCTCAGACTTTCTTCAGGCTTGTTCTTCTGACGTCCACACTTTGAATATGCAGCTGATTCATGTCCTTATCGTTCTCCACCATGGGGGAGTTAACAGGTGAATAACATTACGGGTTTACCGTGGCTCATAAAAGGGGAATTTGCTTTTAATTGTATGTGCGAGCAGGATCAACAATCAGAATATCTGACGGCGTGCGGTGCATTGTTTTTCCTGCTTTTGTTTGCAAGTCAGCTTTCATGTGGAATTTATGCGCGGCTCCATGTTTTGTCAAAGCGAGAGGAAAAGTGGAGGCTGGAAGATTCGGCTTCTGCTATTTTCCGAGGCGACACATCAAGCCCCTTTTTACTCCAGTTCATGTAACACAGTGTTTTTTTTGGTGTCAATCTGAGGTGCTTCTTTGTACAGAACACCGATTGTGAAAAGTACACTACCTGTGATTTTCAGTCTTGTGTCGAGAGAGAGAAAATGTCCCGACTGAGGATTGTGAGTCTCGTTACGTGTGGAGCCCACCTACCTGGAAGCTCCTTATCTCCCTTCATCCATCTGATGGTGGCGGCGGGCTTACTGCTCATGGCAGTGCAGGTCATCTCCGTCTCGTTGCCCTCACTCAGGACCTCATCCCGGGCCTCGATGATGGGGTTACCTGGAGGAACTGCAGCAGGAGACACAAACCAAACACAGATTGTGGTGAGGCTCAACCTTCAGCTCCATGTGCTGAATAAACAGAGCTGACACTGAAGATGAAGAACAGGTCAGATGACAATAAAAAAAAACTTTTCTTTTTGTGGAATAAGCTTGTTGTGCTAATATTGGTTTATTGGATAATCATCATAATAATCCAAGGCACTGTGATGAGTATAAAACATGCATACCTATATTAAACTAATATCAGATATAGGAAGTAAAAAAACATATTGTTTAGTCCAAATAAATGAAAAAAGGGAACATGATGTGTAAGAGATTCATATTATCAGGATATTTAGTCTCACTACAAAATATATTTGATATAGTTTGATATTGTTGAGTTTTACTTGAATAAATAATGTATAAAAAATAAATTAATGATTTAAAAAATGCTTCATTCAGCATATATAGCATGTAAGTATTGTTGCAGCAGGATAGACATTTATATTTAATTTCACATTACTCATTTCACACACACACACAAATACACGTTTTCACATAGTAACTGCACAATAGAAAAAACAGGAAACTGAAACTGAGACTTATTTACAGTAGAAAACTGAATGTGTCAGTGAAGCAGAAAACACATTTGGAAATCTTCACACAGTTTATGACGTGTGTGAGTGACATGTTTTGTTGCACACATGTATTTTAAGAGTTTACATGTGAACATATGACCCGTGAGGCCTCCCCCACACATTGTTGATATTAGTTAAAACAGTTAAGATTCACCGAACACGTGAAATAAACAATGTTCCTGAATTTCCCGGCGTCCCTGTTGTTGCTGTCGGAGTTTCTGGCAGTTTCCACAGTGAGCTGTCGACCACGGTGCTCAACATGTGAGTGTGTGTTGTTTTCCACAGTCTGAAGGCTGATTAGCAAGCTTCACCTCCCTGCTACAGCAACACAGACTGTGTGTGTGTGTGTGTGTGTGTTGTAGCTACTTAGCACAGTGATGTCAGCGTAGGCTTCCTGCGGGGGGTCCGTGTAGAGCTGGCAAACATATCGACCCTCGTCCGACAGCGAGACATTAGACAGTGACACCCGCAGCTCATTGTCGGAGAAGTTCACCAGCTGAAAGCGAGCGTCTTTCAGTGCTGAGGGAGGAAAAAAACACAAAAAAGGTACATTTACACACTCAGAAAGTACACATATCAGCCGGGATCCATATGGTACATAAGGAATACAAAATAATTTTAGTTCTGGCTGGAAAATCAAATGTTTCAAACCAACTCTTAAAGTGTTTTTGTACTCGAGCATCAGATGAAACCTGTCGTCAGAAAATTGTGGAACAAAAATAAATGACAATTTCCTAGAGCCCGGAGAGATTTCAACAAATTGCTTGTTTTGTCCGAGCAACACGTAGAAAACCAAAAAACATTCAGTTTCCTATCAGCAGAGACAAACGCAGCAAATTCCCACAATCCCACAAAATTGAACCGGGAAATATTTGACATTTTTTCCCCCTCAAACTTGACTTCGGATAATAAGACAATCAAAACAATATTTATATTCTTCCGTTGATTTATTCAATCTGCCAAAATTGTTGGTTCCACTACAATCAGTGTGTATTTGTCTTTTTCTTTCTATTCATGATTATTCAATATTATACAATAGTGGAGCTGTTAGCTGTTAATTATGGGTCAGAAACCATTTAGAAATAAAACATAAACAGGAATCACACAAGAAGCAATGAATTCTCTCTATTGTAACTTTAAACAAATACAATTTTCATAATTTCCTCAGTGCATCTGAACTTCAAGCACGATTCAAAGAACTTTCCATAGAAGGTGAAAAAGAAAACAATGTGATTATTCGACGATCAATCACAGGTCGAACACAAGTATGTAGCAATAAAAACAGTAAATTAAAGCACGATCCGATTCCCGCTGGTTTGTTTAAGACGCGGAGCGCATGCTAACAACATGACATGTGTTAACGGAGGCCGCGACCTTGGCCGACGGAGGACGGCCGAGGGAAAATCCATAAATCCTGTCTCTTCCTCATCTGTAGCCACTTTCATCTTGCCTAACCTTGTTTGCCCACCTACCTCAGCACACTCTATCAGCTGTAATGTGGACTGACAACATGTGGTTAAGATGAAAGCCGACCCGTCTCCGCCCCCGATATGCTGATAAATTCAGCTCTGACTGACAGCGACTCCGGGCTCTTCGCACTCTGCACTCTCCTCCTCGACAGCTCGACTTTTCCTTTTCTTTAAAAATCAGAAAAACTCAAAGCTTTAAACATGGAGACGCAGGAAAACCGCAAAACAAACACTCTAATGGAATCGCGGTGGGGTTACATTATTTATTTCACACGGATTTGACACGGTAATGACCAGAAAGACGCCGATGCAGCCGTGTGCGGTCACCAAATGTTGAGAGGTAGACATGGAGTGAGTGACTGAAGGGAAAGAAAAAGGAGGGAGAGAGAGAGAAGCGAGGAGCAGGAATACTAACGACCACAATTAATTTTGTGCATCATTAAACAAGAACATCAGAGACATTGGGAGTGATACTGGAGACGAGGCCTTTTGTCATCGCATCCAGGAACGAGGCAGAAAGAAATCTGCATCCAAAAACTTCCCTCTACGCTCTTTTAAGGCCAAACCCCCTCAAACCAGAACGGAAAATTAAAAAAAACTTAGTGCAGCAGCTCTTAGTTTCCTTTGTCTGAGCCCAGTGGTTCTCTGACTGTGGCACATGAACAATGTGGCCCTAATTAGTGCAGCTCATTCACGAGCCTTGTTAGGCCTCATTAAAATGAGAGGTCAGCCTCTAATCCTAACGATTTAATTAAATGAAATGTTCCCAAATCTGAACATACCGACGCTGCAGTATACAAACGCATTGAAGGAGTTTCTGTCTGCGTTTCTGCTCCACACACAGAAAACACTCTCAGGGTTCTGTGGTGAACCGCGTCCAATGGTTTGAGGGCAGTGGCGGCGATGTGACCGTTCAATTAATCACAACGGTTTCTTTTCTGTTATTTAAGGGGGGGAAACCGACAACAGGCAGAACAGACACTTCTCCCCAGCAAGAATTCTGTGTTGAATTATTTATCACTGACGTATTTATCAAGCTGCACCGTTTCAATTTGAACGCCATCGAACACGGGGAGAGAAGTGAGAGCATCGAGGACCCAAGCTCCTGTGAAATGTTTTTATTTGTTTTTATAGCGAGCAAGAGTTACATTAATAAAATAGATGATTACGGAGATGTCAAAGGTCGGTGTCATCAGCATCAAACTGCACATTGCTATAGTGTGTTTTAATTCTTAATGTTTTTTCCAAAGTTTCAATGTTTTTATTGTTTTAGAACGTTTTCAAAAATTCTTAATGTTTCTATTTTGTTTGAATGCTTTTTCAAAGTTTTTACATGTTCCTGAATGGTTTTAAAGTTCTAAAATGTTTTTAATGTCTTTTAATGATTTTAGATTTTTATTATATCTTTTTTAAATGTTATTTGAATGTCTGAGCGTTAACTTTTAAAAAATTGTTTCAATGTCAATATTTTTTTGTCTTTTTATGGTTTTTTTTGTGTTTTCAATGGTTTTGAATCTTTTTGAATGTTTATAAAGTTTTTAAATGCTTTATTTTTTTATGTTTTTTGATTTTAAATGTACTGAAAACTATTGCCATATGTCTCAGGGAAATAATTCTTCTATATCACATCACACTGGGAAACACAATTCCCTCCTTCCTCTTTGTGTACTTAGGATATAAAAACAAGAGGTTGACCTTCAGCTCGATGCTCCTCTCGCTCTGTTTTCCTCTTGTTCTGTCATATCTGATACTGTGAGAAGGTGACGGCAGATGCCTGACAAAGGTGAGAGATAGTCGGGTCTGTGGAGAAGAGGAGTCCGTCCTAACTCTGAAAGGCAGTAAAGCATCTGATCCGTCGGTTTTTACAGCCGATGGCGACGAGGCTAATTTAAAGGCAGTGATAAGACGGGGCAGCGGCTGAAGAAACAGCCGAGGAGAGTCTGTGAAGTGGCTGACAAAGTGAAAGTTCAACTCCTTCTCATCCTATTTAAAGAACAGAGTCACTGGTCATGCAGATTACGGAACTCTGTGGGTTATTATACAGTGAATGTGCTGCAGTGTCCAAAGAGAAGGAAACTGAACCAGCACATTCAATGTTCATAATGTTGAAGACGAGTAAATAGTGAAATATTAGAACTCAGCAGTTGGATTTTTAAATATACGCAGGACTAAAGATTCTGGGGCTCTACAAAGGAATTGCACCATGGACGAGGAGGAGGGATGATCGCAGCCACTACCTCTGTCAATGTATTAGGATTAACTGAAGGAAATAAAAGCCCATCGTTTACTGTTTGCACAGGACCATGTAAAACCTGAACAATGGCCCGTATCACGTCATACCACCATCATCACTATAATTCAAGCACTTTTCTATTTCAACATCATTGGGGTAATACGCTCGTATCTTCACGAGAATGAATTCCTCTCACAAGCGCCTCCATGGCCGTTATATAGAATCCTCACTGATACCAATGGATGATGTTGAACCTCTTCAGCATTTTCTCCCTCTTTCAATTTCTCAGTTGCAATAAATCACATTCAAATCTCAGAAAACGACGGTTATGTGTTTCCAAACATTCAGTGAAAACACGAATCATCACACCACCATGATCTCTGCATTGAAATGTAACTGACTGCAAAGGTAAAATTCAGAGTCGTGGAAATAAACCTTATGAAAGAGTTTTGGGATCAACGCATCTTTTAATAATCTTTTCACTTATGGTGATTTTTAATTAATCTCTGTTTTATCTTCCTGCTCCTTTTCCTTCTCTCGATTCGTCTTCATTCTTTCTCTGCATTTCATTTAAACGGGTTTTCTCTCCTGCAGCCCAGCCGAGGATGACTCCCATTTGGAGGGAGCAGGAGATGATGAGAGCGCCTCGCCTAAGTGGCTGCAATCAATTGTGATTAGTGGCTGCCGCTACTTTTTGAGAGGAGCACATCAAAGTTTTATTATTGGGTGTCAGGGTGAGTGAGATGGGGTGGGGCGGGGGTAATTACACTCTTACAACCATCCTCCCCCCCGCTCGCCGTGAAGTCCAGGCTTCCAAATCACTGCCGCGGCGCCGCCTAAATCCAGAGTCTGGGAGCATTTAGCAATAAATGGTGAGACTCGGGGGGGCTTTTATTCTCCCTGAATAATCAGACTCATAAAACCACCTGTTGTCAAATTCTTTTTAGTTTTATTTATGTTTGGCACTGATTAGAATGAGCTTTATTCATATCGTCATTTCTGGCTTCATGCATTTACAGGGGGAAACATTTGGCCCATGTTTTTCTAGTAAAACACTTCTTAGAATTCACGATGCCAATATTTCTAATTGTGTACTTACACTTATAGATTACGACATGATCATTCATAGTTGTAGTTCAAGTTGTTTTCTTTTACTGTTTCCTGTAATAATTGATAATTTCAACATTAAATCTGTATCCAACTATATTGTTAATATTAAGCAACAGAAGCTCAGACATTAAAAAAAAAAAATGTTTTACCTTAACTAAAGAGAAATGCACAGTATGAAGCGCTGCCTCAGAGTTAGAAGTCGTAAACCAGTGAGTTCCCGTTTGGAAATTAACGTGTCCCCAGTGGGTTGAGATCAATTTAACCTTTTCAACCTCATAAAAGGAATAAGGAGGCTAAAGTGGGCCCTATGTACATGAAACCATTGAGAAAAAGCAAGTTTAACTGTTTTATCTTCTTGAGCAAAAAGAGGAGATCTAAGGTCTGTTAACAGTCTCTGGAGTGAAGGCTGCGCAGGGACTGAGCCTCTTTGTTCATCAAGCGTATTCCTGCTACAAGGCCAAACATTGTTGGAGGCTAAACGCAGGGTGTCGAGTTGGCCAATGGAAATTCAGTCAATCAGGGAGGATTTAAAAAAAAAAGTATGATCTGTATTTATGAAATTACCCTAAAAGATATGTCGCAGTGCAGTTTTAAAATAACCTGGGGCGATGTTATGTGAAATATTTCACCACAGTACCTGTTTAATTTGTTCATTAACTGATAATACCGGTGTAGTGCGAAAAAAATAAATAAAAAAAGAAGCTATTTCTCATGGGGCATAATATGAGCTGTTGAAAGTTGAACCATGTCCTAAAGTGGATGAGTAAATTAAAGTAATACGTTTCAGGCATATGGCAATTTGAGCTCCAACCCAGCAGCTGTGTGTTCACTGCCTCTGCCTGTGAACGGGCGAAGCACATTAAACAGGCGGAGACATCAGCATCTGGTTGATAACAGTAAAAACCATTTGTACGAAAGCTTCACGTTCGTCTCCGTGCAGAAGTAAATTGCTGTTGACCCGTCGTAACTATATGATAATATATATTTCAAAATGTGCAGATGTTTGTTGATTTACTGTATTGATGTACTTTTCCCTCAGTTTGTATATATTCCCCAACCACGTCTCCCAAAACACACGTATGAGCAACGTGATAGAAACTGACTCCTCTCCCTTGTTAACTTGTTTAAGTTGAGGGCCGTGATCTTCAGCCCACCTTTTTTAGTATTTAATTAAAAAAAAACCATGAACCTCTTCCACCCTCAACCAAATGTTTAACTGGACCGAACCCAATTACCCGTGTAACACCAGACACCAACAGTTACTGGTTTCAGACTCACGGAAGGAGTTGGTCACACTTCCTGGATTAAAAGAGACATGGTTTCCCGTGAACATAACCCTGCTGCGATCATACTTCCTCCAAAATGTATTTGGCAAAGCAAATAACAGGAAATAGCTTCAGGTCGTGTGATAGTCGTGTTCGATGCTTCATGTGGGAAAGAGATTTGTCCGTTTCAAACGATGTAACCGTCGCTGGCCACATACTTCCACGCCTCCTTTACGTTGGCATGGTTGTTAAGCAAAGACATCCACCAGGGGGCAGAGCAGAGTTTCTGACAACACGTAGACAGTGGAGGATAACGTAGATAATAACAGATGTAGCTAATGTATGTTGTGATAATGTAGATCTTAAACACAGGTCCCTCTACGAAAGCCTTGTGTTGAAATGGTCGTCCAGATTGAACTATTGTCTACACTGCCCCCTCACGATTTCTAGTGGTACTGCTGTTTCGTCTCTTTTGTCCGTATCCATCAGCTTTCAGAAGACGTGCACGAATATGGACAAAATTAACGCAGAAGATGGAGAGACGGCTCAGTCGGTTTCTGTCTACTTCTCTAACGCCGAGTAAAAATGTGCCTTTTAGAGAAAAGAGGAGTGTTTGTTGTGTCTTTAAATATGAGAGTAATGTTATTCCCTCTACAGTGAGTGTGTGTTTAATCACTTCTAGAAGCGCTGTAATCAATCCATCAAACTCCAGCCGTGCTTGTTGTCGTGCCTGACAACAAACATTAATTCACATCGACTTCTTTTTAATTTACCTGTAACACACAATGAGAGGCTGCACCACTGATGTGGAGTTATTTTGGCTGCTGTTCACCGTTCTGCTACAATTCCTCTCACTGCTCTCCGAGTGTGACCTTCTGTGTGTGTGTGTTTGTGTGTCTGTTGGTGTGTGTGTGTGTGTGTGTTGGAGCTTGTGTATCTGACCCCCCGCTCCCACACACTGGCACTAAACACATTCTCCAGCATCTAATTGTGAAGCAGAGAGAGAGAGTTTGAGCAGAGAAAGCGATGCTCAGTTTTTATTTCAAATTAAAATGAAATTGTTGCTCCTCGTCTCGTTTGTTCACACAACGTGAGCCTCACCTGAGATTCTAATAGATTTTTGGATATAATAATAATAATAATAATAATGTGGAATCTAATTCTAACTGCTTCTAGTTGAACAACGATATGACGCACTAACACCGAGATTTAAAGGTGAGTACAAGCTGTAAATGAAAAGCAACAGGGGGGAAGTTATACCCTCCACGCTGTAAATACCCCAACCACACAATGCTTACTTTTTATTTTGTAATGACATAATTTCTACAATATATCACAGATACTTTCTTCGATCTCTAAGGGCATCAGGTCGTGTCTGTAGCCAAACAGGAAGCACAGACACCCATTAAATATTGATATGGATCAAGGGGCATGGATTTCTTCTTTCGCAGTTTTCTCTGGGTCATCGATCTTGATTAAAGAAAAATCTGGCACATTTAGGGAACTGATATTTGTGAAAGTTGGTGAAGCTCGACTGAATGTGAGGGGACTGTTGGGCCCTGGTGGAGGAACTCGCTCCACTTTTCCTCAGTTCTCCTCCCCGACCCCTTTAACCACCCATGGCACAAATCTAAAACTGCTTGTCCGCTGTGCAGTTACAGAACACATCTCATGTTTTGACCTATTCCTTCAGTTAAGAAATCACCCACTCTTACGTGCACTCGTGGTGTAGTAGCTCGACTGTATGTGTTCTAATCCCTGGAGACTCCCCAACCTCCTGCAAGGCGAGTGTCAGGCACTCATTCACACTCACCGCCGCCGCCCCCTCCTTAGTCACATGCGCCGCCTCGCAAACACAACTTCTACATACTTTTCAAGGGCACGGTTTCTGTGTGAGGGTTTGGTATTTATCTAGGTATTTATCTGCTGTTGTGCCGAGCCGCAGCGAGCTGACTCCCACAAGCCGGCTGTCAAGGGCAAGGTGTTCTTCTTTGACGGAGGAGTCTTTGATCTCCTGTGATCCCTCCCAGGCATCTTCGCCGCAGCTGCACGGCTTCATTATGACATGGCCTCCACCCGGCGGCCTCCAAACACCCGTGGCCCCCGTTAGAATAGCACAACCGCCATCTCTGTCTGAATCCACAGCGGCGGATTATGTTTGCGAGCGCGAGATGGGGGGAGCAAGAGGGTAAAAGAGACAGAGAGGATGGAGTGCTTTGAAGACTGTCACCTGACTGTTAGTTCTTACTTCATGTCCTCAAAAAGCAGTTCTGGTGCGTTCTGTCAAATAGTTTCGTGAAGTTACATTTTTTTACTTTCAACAAAGAGATTTAGTAATTGGTTTATATGATTCTGAGCGTGTTTGCTCATAAAACATAATCGAAAAATGCCCTTGGTAAAATAAATTCTTGAGTTGTCAAAAAACATAGAAAGCGAAGAATGAATTATTCCCCTGGAAAAACTTAAAAAATGTTGAACTTTTGCGATGTCAATGAAAGTGAAACCAAATTCCTTGACCCACCCCCTGATCTTTGTGAATCCGTCCCTTAGTTTTTAAGAGAAATAAAAAAATTGGGTTTTCAAAACAATTCCTTTTTTTTCCCCTGTTATATTTCAATCATATTT
This sequence comes from Hippoglossus stenolepis, assembly GCF_022539355.2. Classification (NCBI taxonomy): domain Eukaryota; kingdom Metazoa; phylum Chordata; class Actinopteri; order Pleuronectiformes; family Pleuronectidae; genus Hippoglossus; species Hippoglossus stenolepis. The sequence goes on along the minus strand of NC_061497.1, from coordinate 21,030,172 downwards.
TTCGGCCCTGGCGGAGATGTGCACTCTCCTGGGTGCCATTCTACTTCTTAATGACTTCTAAGTCTTTTTAACTGATCCCCAGTTCTACATTACTCTTGAGCTTGCCGGACCCGTTTCCTACAGTTTAAGCCGCTGACTTTAATTCAGTCGGGCACTTCTGAGATCTGCGGGAGATCGTACCCACTCACCACAGCCACACAGAGCGAGAACTGCCGCCGAGTGGGAATAAAGGAGGCAATGGACCATCAAAATGATTTCGAAGCTGTTATTTTAAGTTATAATAGCTGCATTATGTCGCTCTAAATGTTTTTGGGATATGAGGTGATTTTATTTGAGCAGACACAGTGAGAGCTAAACATATTTGGTAGGTTATATTAACCTCGTTCTGTGCTAATCTTGCTGCCGACATGTGGGTCAAACTCAATGCGGCTCCCTGGAAATGCGAGTAATGTGAGCGGATATTAATTAATGCTATACAAATTTACAGGCGCTTCCCCTCGCACGCTTTGGTTCAAATACCCGTTTTATGATATTTGCTTTAATTTATCAAACGCCTGTCTAATTTTACAGCCGCCCTGCAAAATGAACCGGGCAAACGGAGAAAAATAAATGCATCACCGAGATTGATTTCCGTGTCATCCGATCACATCAAACTGCTTCAGACTGTAATTAAACACATTAGATATCAATCACATCGGACATGATGGCGGAGGAAGATTCCTCCTCAGCAGACGGTGTCAGCTACAGACTCGTCTTTCTAGACTCTCACACAAGACTCATACTTTACAATTCACAACTTATTATATACAAGGTTTAGTTTTTAATAAAATAAGAAAGCTGTGACTGTAGTTTGTAACAACTGCAGCGAGGTAATCAGCAATATTTAGTCACGTTTTCAATTCGACTGTCGTGTTCGCTAACTTTTTTGAATAAAGTCCCGACCAAACAAGGTAGAAGGGAAATGTAGGAACTAGGAAACCGATTGATTTGAACTTAACTTTCAGTCTTAAAATATGTTGACTTTCTAAAATTGAAGTATTTTTAACTCCGTAGAAAATGAAATATGTTTTCTGAAAGTTGTCAGAGTTTCAAACTCCTGTTGTCACAATATCAGTAGATTATATATTCATGTCAGTAAGTTGCCCATAGTAACACGAAGCCAGGTTAAAAATCACACTATTCATTTGACTTTAAGTTGAAGATTTTTTCTTTGTTTCCCATGTTTTTTTATTTAGGAGCATTAAGAAAATGACTCCAAAATGGAAACTGTGCCTAGTTCCTCACTTCAGTTTCCCTGCAGGCACATGTCACACACTGAAACCCCCCTAAACTGCTTATTCTCATCTGCTTTCCTTATGTCAGTAAAGTGGAACCAACCCTTGACCCTGTATTCAGACATCAGCGGGTGAAATAAACAAACCGACTCCAGATCTAAACTACGTCACAACAACAGCTCGCCCGTCAGCCGCTTGAGGTCACGTTGACGTGTCGCTTTGACAAGTTACACCGTCGAAATGCAAAGAAGGTGAACGTTGACGCTGGAGATGGAAATTGGGTGCTTTTCGTGACGGCTGTGAGTAAAAAGCCTGTGAATAAATATCTGTCAGTGGTTGTCTGCGTTTCCCTCCAGTCAAAACAAAGTAAATTTACTTAACAAAACAGGAACACAAGTCAATTATCAGATGACAGTACACACACACACACACACACAACAGTAAGCGATGATGTGGTATCACACTCACGCCTCACGTCCCTGAAGTAGATGGTCTGCCTGTTGGGGTTGAGCAGCTGTATCACGGAGTCGTCGTTGTCCTTCACCCGACAGCTGATCATCGCCATGTCCCCCTCCACCACGGACACGTTGTCCGTCACCAGGTTCTGACTCACCACTGCAGGACGAGACAGAGACAAGGACACATTAACTCCGGTGCTTGATTCATATACATTAAGAGAGAGACGAATCAAGACACTTATGGCGAGGTGTTTTTTTTTTTAATCAGGCAACACACGAACGAGGACTTTCAGGTCTGTTAATTAACTGAAGTAATTATATAACACATGGGACGAATGAGAGAGAGCAGAGAGAGAAAGTTTCCAGTAAAGTAAAGTAAAGCTCTGATGATGCATTTCAATTCAGGGACAGAAAAAAGAGAAAAAGAGATTTAAAAAAAGCATCTGATCACATTCATTCAAGTGATGACACTTCTTATGAATTACATGATATACCTTGAATGGCCATTTTTGAGATTGCGCCTAAACATATCTCCACTAAAACCTGTCTAACTTCCCTCTGCTTCACTTTACTGTCTTAAAATGTGGCACGTGTGTGTGTGTGTGTGTGTGTGTGTGTTGTGTGTTGCTGGAGGTTGTGGGCTACAGCTGCACGATTACTTGGGAGATATCCAGTTTTCTTCATTTGTTATTTGTTATTTCATGTGGTGCTCCATCTTCATCTGTAATGATTCTTACATTGTCTGCAACAATTTCACATTTGCTGCCTTTAAATTGATACCAATATTATTCATAAAGAACATGTAGTTGCAGAGATTTACACTTTTAATTTGCCATTTTTGAGCAGAGGTTAATGAATCAGGCATCATATCATCATCATATGTTTTCATTTGTCTTTTTTTGTTTCTTCCATAATATAGAGATCAGTTACCCTGTAATCCTCCTTTATTGTATTTTGATATATTCGATGAGTGGCGACATACAACAGGCGGCGCATTAAAACCCCCTTGATGTGTTTCCATCGGAATAAACAGAAGCGAGTGACCTGGGAAAGTGTTCAACAAGCCTGCGGGCTCAGAAACACTGGTCGCAGCCATCATCGCTCATCAGCCACCACTTAGATTGCTGTACTTCCTTGTTTCACAAACAATATCTCTGCCGGAAGAATGAAAAATGGATCCTTTCGAGCTTTGTGCTACTTTGATTTGAAAAACTACAGTAATAACATCACAGACTTTGCTTTGGGGTTGCATCGTTGTTGTGGCCGGTGGTGAGGCTCGAGTGGCTTTGGCTTATTTTAAATGATCGCTACAGAAGCAGCGCCAGGCAGCCTGCCAGTCGAGGCTGATGGTGTTTTCCATCCCCAGTGCAGGAATTTGATGGTGAGATACACAAACCCACACAGACAAACACACACACTAGGCAACATGGACAAACACGAAAAGAGAGATACAAATCAGGAGTTTTTGAAAGCAACAAATGCTACTTGTGTCACGTTCAGAGGAACAACACAGTGTAACACAAAACTAAAAGTGTGAGAGGTTACACTGTTTTTATTTAGTGCTTTAGCGGCTTATCAAGCACTCAGAGTACTTTATAGTACAATCCATTCACACACAAATTCATACAGAACTATACACTGCACTATTTCTATCACACACCGTTTACACACTGCAGGAAAAGCAGTCAGGCAGTGCCTTGCCCAAGGATACTGTTAACTTGCTGACTGGAGAATTGAACTGGTTTGACAACCTGTTCCTGAGCCACAGCCATCCCTGTGGTCAGCAGTGACCTGACTGCTCTGCACAACCGCTTTTCATCATTTTATCAAAAACAAATCCAGCGACACACCGCAAAGATTGTAACAGAACGAAACAACGACCAATCAGAAACGCTCGGCTTGAATTCTCCTGCAGTGGCTGCGGGTTCGGTTCTGATCTGACCCTTAGCTGCGTGTCTCCTCCTCTGCTCTCTCTCCTGAGTTCTAGATGTCCTATCAATAAAGGCTACACACCCAAAAATATATTTTACAAATCAAAGCAGTTTCACGCCTACTTACAGGACGTTTAATGCCTGAATCAGACGACATGATATTTACATGTCAGACCACCGACCAATGTTATCTGTGTTTTTCCCTAACAAGCATAATGTCTGAAATAGATCAGACAGCAAGGGCCAGAGGGGGGTCTCACTAAGTACATCAGCAACTATATAATAGATGTTGACAAACTAGCCAAAGAAAGAAGAGACACATTCTGTGTGACTAGGACCTTATACAACTCTTACATCAGATCAGATCCTGTGCAATCTGAGCTGGACATTATGTACCCAGCTGAGAGGAAACGAGGAAAAGGCGTTACGTAGTTATAATCACCGTTAGAATTAGCATTTGCAAAACCACCCTGACAAATACATCTTCTCAGAGAGGCTAAAAAGCACCGACTCAGGGGTGGACACGGGGGCGAGCAGCGAAAACAAACCAAAAGAACACAGGAAACATCAACCGCTAATTTGCATGCCTCAGTTGTCAAGCACCTCTAAATATCCCTGCCATTTAGGAGACAAGGAGGATGAGGCGAGAGCAGAGAAATTGCATCCTCTGATGCTGACAGATAAGGATAGACAGCTTAACGAACGAGATTCAAATCAGCATCCCCTCGGTGGCCCGAGCGCAGCCCCAAATAAATGAACCTCGCTGTCTTTAATATTCAAGACCGAGCCTCATTTTTCAAAGATGTGCAAAGGTGGGCAGCGGGGTGGACATCTGGTTATGATAATGCGCTAACATACTACAAAGTGCATTTCAAGGCATCCACCGAAGGTTACAAGGCGGCGGCGGGGCTCCGCGGGGCGTCTGCCTGCTCGTGTTGTAAACCAGTGAAGGTAGGAGGAAGGACTTCAAACGGTTGCTGCCTTGTCAGCTACATAATTGTTCCTGTTGTGCTAAATAAACAACTCTGACATGCGGGAAGATGGTATGGGGAGGCGGGGGGGCTAATTAATGGCCAACAACAACCATGTGCTGTGGCCTCCGAGGACACTGTCAGAGGTGTTGCAGAGAAGCACTTCTGACATCGTGGTGGGCGAAGGCTGCTTAAATCATTTTTAAATATATTTAAAAATTTAATTTTTTTTCTTTAGTTGGCATGAATATGTTAAAGGGGACATACGGCAGAGAGGGGGAGAGAAGGAAGGCCAAAGACTATTAGCAGAGTTTTATTAACAGAGCTACAAACTGTTGCTGTCGGTTGATAATGACCCGCGTGACATTTTCATGATGAGCTAATGTGGAGTTGCACGTTTCTTAGTTCAAGGAGCTAAACACTGGACACAATGGAGGTTTAGACTGAAGTGGAACATTAGGAACAGGGGAGTCTGCTGCAACAAAAGGGGCCAAAGCAGGCCGTTGGGCACCGAGCTGAAAGGGGGCCCCCCGATTTATTGAAAACCCCCCTTGAATTCTATGATCAGCTTTGTATAGGATGCTGCATCAATAACCCCCCCCCCTAACGAGGCCCTAAAGCTGTCTGCTTCGTAAAGGCTGCGCACTTTCAGAGGTTTGGTTGAAGTGCTCCTCAGAACTTTCGGTGGCCCCCTTGAGGAATTGTTTTGCGTTTATTGTTGGACCTAAACAGTGAGGGGGAGATATCCGCCCTTGAGCGTAGACTGACGCTCGAGGGTAATTAAACTTGCAAGATGATTGATCGATTGTGTTATATTTGTGGTAATTATTTATACTTCTAAAGCCCAAAATAAAAGAGTTAGTGGGGTTAGCTTTACGGAGCTACAGCCTGCTAATAAGGTCAAGGGTTGTTGTAAATAACCTTTAAAATTATCAAACTTATATTTAACGTTCTCTCTGCGATGTGTTGCTCTAGATAGAAAATACACTTTCTTTGCCGCATCAATAGAATTCTTCATGTGTAAGTTAAGACATTGTGTAGAACCCGTGAACAGCAGCTGTTCTGACGTGATGGAGACATATGGATCGTGACCAAAATGAATATTCTTTTGAGGCGGCAGAGGCGTGTTGGTGTTTTTTCAAATGCAGATGAGGTGGATTTCACTTTGTGCTCCGCTCATACCTGTGAAAGCCGCTTCAGAGAGACAGACCGCGACATCCAGAAGTGTGACAAATGTCGGAGCAGCAAGTTTACTGGCGCGGGGGCCGGAGGACACGACTACTGATACACTTCCTTCCACACGGAGTCTCATGTTGGAGCTTTTAGTTACTGCCGACACTCCTCCGCCACAGAGAGAGACACACAAACTCTCATAACTGAAATAGACATTATGATAATGGTTCACCAGAGAACGTGGGAGTAATATACTGTATAATTTAGCCTGAGCTGCACTTAATACGTTTCCTCTAAATGTTTAAATCCATCACTTAATTTACCTCTTTACATAACATTAACACCCAAATACAGAAGGCACGAGCACTCTGCATGTATCCGCCGGACAGAAGAAGACCAGCAGCCGACCACAGGCAAACAGCTGGGAAACGTAGAAGACACCGAGACAATCCGGTCAAGAGGCACCACGGGAAAACTGCATCAGCCTCTCTGCTGAGTTAGTATTCAGCCAAGACTTGAAGTGCACATCTTTCCAATCTCCCAAGAAATATGACCTGCGCCGCCTGGAAACTGGGAATCGGAGCATCAATCTGCATCAATCTAGACCAGGAAACCTTCCGCTGTTTGGTCGGGAGAAGGAATAAATCACTGTTTTATTGGTCTGATATTCTCTGGATAGGATGAATTATGTTCTGTTTGCCGTGTTTATTATCATCACCTACGTTAGTGCTGCAGCTATTTGCAGAGACTATTGAAAACTGTTCAACACACTGATGGTGTGTTCTTGAATTGTTAATAGCGTTAGATTTGAGTCTGTGATGCTCGTCCCACTGTCCTGGGACGTCTTTCTTTCAAACCTTAGACACGGGAGGGTTATCAGTGGCTGTAGCTGACCTGGGTTTTCCAAACATACAACTAACAACAAGCTTAGTGTGTCATCATCTTTTGTTTCTGTACATACAACCTACAACCACAAGCAATTGGGTTGTGTACATCGATCACGATCATAAGCTGCTTTCCAACATGCACTGGACTCCACAGTGTCCAAGAGGGACGCTCCGCAGTTTCTTTGGACTTTATCCGCCTGACCACCGGGTGTAAAGTCCGTAGAAATCCAGGAGAAGTTGAACACAGCAGGGGATCCCCCACTGGATTCACCACGAGCGAGGTTGGGGGGGTTAATGACAAAAAGCGGCGTCATACACACAAGAGGGTTTGTGGCGATAAGAGCTGACGACGGTGTAAAATTCTTTCTTTGCTTTATTCTCATATATTCGATTTTTTCTCTTTCTACACAAGTATCTCCTGTATTCGTCCAACAATGCTACTGTGCCTTAGGCTGTAATGCAGTGGGCCTATAAAAGGCATGTCAATGACAAACACAAGTATCCATCCATTAACAGTACTGTTCATCCTTTGAGGGTCAGATAAGTGACAATGGATGAGAGGTGGAGGGACAAACCATTTCACATTCACACCTACAGGCAATTTACAGTCGCCCAATTAACCTAACCTCCCTACAGACTCCGACCCCGAACCCAAAACCCCTCTGCCGTGAGGTGACAGAGCAAACCGCTGCACCGCCGAGCTGCTCCGACACACAAGTGCTTCGCTATTTATTTGTCAAAGTGTTATCCGGAGTCATGTAGCTCATATTTCCATCTTTTACAACGGCCGGTAACACATTTGCCCGGTGGCGACGGAAGGGGGTTGGATTCCAGCCTTCTGTCATCCATGTCAAAAAGTTGGAGCAGCCAATCCTAGATTAAAGTTGTCAGACAATGACACAGCACACTGCGCGGCACAAAGCTCGCCCCAGGCCCGACTTCTCTGAGACTGGAATGGAAGAGAGAGAAAAAAATGCCATATTCCATTTGCCCGGGCGAACAGCTGCACGTAGTATCTGTGTGATTCAGTATGAAATGTATGCATATTAATCTGGCCACCGTGGCAGTGAGGGAGATTTTAATCAGGGAATAAAAAACCCTCTATAACACTGATGTATAACTGCAGCGGGACATTATCTGGGAGACGCTGGTTGACGAGGCTTTGTTTGTAGATTTCACTCTGCACATATCAAACCATGTACCAAATATGTTGCTGAATATTAATCCACACATCGGTCTGTGGGCATCCATGGTTTTCCACGTGCCCCCTGTGGAGGCATTAGCTCTTAAAGCACCAGCATTGTCTTCTTATTATTGGATCTGCGGTTAAACAGGCATTTATTCAAACCTCGTCCTCATCCGAGACATGATGCAACGTACAGTAATCCCGTACAATACGCTGCATTCTCTTAATTTTTATGTTTGTGGCTCGTGTGCCGCGCCGCTCTCTGCAGTGTGTGTGTGTGTGTGTGTGTGTGTGTGTGCGATCACCAGAGCCGGCTGAGAGATATTAATTTCCCTCTGACATTTCGAAGAACATGTGTATCTGAGTGAACGCTCAGTGAACAGCTTACAATCATTTTTCCTCCTTTTTTTTTGTTGTTGATGTGGCTCCTGGTGATAAAATGGTGTGTCTGTGTGTGTGTGTGCTTGTCTGTGTCTGTGCGCGTGTGTGTGTGTGTGTGTGTGTGTGTGATTGCAGTCAGTCCTGGTCTGATTGCATGTTTTCACAGATGTGCGTGAGCTTGTCTGATTACACGTCTTTGTGTTTGCTGCGAGGAGCTGATTTCTGGGTAACCCTCCTGAACAAGTGTGTGAATACAGCATTATTACAGCGGTACCTGCCGGGCACGGTAACATTTACCATAGTAATGTGCACGGGATGCACGTAATGATGCAGTAGATATGTATGAGGACAAACTGAAGAAGACCTTTAAAGTTCGGACTTTATAAACATGGGCAAAACTTAAGGTAGAAGTCTGGGTTGTTTGTTTCTCATCTGGGACAGTGGACAGGTTTTTAGGTTCTGGGTTCGAACTCGACTGGCGGAGGTCGGTCGTGTGCACAGTTTTCAACTTTTAACAGTATTTCCAGCTGCACTCACTTTCACTTTTACTTTCTAAAATGAAGTGGTCAAGATAACCTGGCTGAAAAGTTCATCTGAGGACTCGTAGGTGTTTGGAGTGGATGTGGGCGAACAAAGTGCTCAACCGTTGACAGAAAGATAATGGCCATAATTTGTTAAATATTAAAAAGTAGGCACATCCTACGTCCCGGTTTAAGCCAGAGCCAGATCTTTCCCTCACCTTCACTGAGTGCTTTGAGCTGCCGTCTTTTTACAAAGTCTGATATGCTTTGGTAATTATTTATTATAACCAAAAGATCCAATGGAAGACAATTTATGACCGATGTCGTAAAGAATCAGAATGATCCTCGAATGTTTAAACATCCTGTGACGTTGGCAAAGCAGAGAAAACCTACGACTCTGCTTGTCGAGATGTGTTTGATGTTTACGAGGCTTCAACCGAGCCGCTGGCCGCGCGAACGCCGTCTCCGTGCAGACGACTGACGGCTCGAGGCTGCGGAGAAAAAGGTCAAGATCCTTGTACGGCCGGACCACTTCAAACAGTGGAATCCCTCTCGGGGAGGATTTGAAGGAGGCAGCTCAGCTAATCCGTGTGTCGGCCTGTGACTGTTGAGAAAAGTTCAAAGATATGACAGACGGAATTTATGGGGTTTGATAGCACTGCTCCCCTTTGGAGATCAGACTCTATAAAAAAAAAAAAAAATTTAACATACAACATGTATATACTGACGTAACAGGCGTCATCGAACACGAGAGGGACAACATGACAGAGAAAACATCTTGATCGCCCCCTGGTGACTTCTGCTGTATTGATTATAAACCCAACCTCCTCCTAGTTAGTGGATGGGACCTGGGTGAAACATGAAAAACGTTCTCTAAGATGTTTTTGTGTTATTTTAAGTAGTTCTAATGACGCTGATGTATGTTCAAATGTTCATGTTTCTGATTAGTTTAGTTGATGACGTTAAAACCAGGGTGAAATGTCACGATTAACAGCTGAGACAGATTCACAATTAATCCAAACTTCGGCTCCATCTTCCGAATCACTAAAGTTGTTATTCACAATATTGAATTATGAATTTACTATAACATTTGTTACTGTTTTAATATCTACCAATATTGTTTCATTTGTGGATAGTGGGAGGAAGTAGAGATGAAGTCTATGGTCAAGATACTTGGTTTCAAAGATGAATGTTATATATGTTGCCCTGAAAATGAATTTTACCTAAAGGGAAGATAAAGCAGGTTATTGCACCTGTGAATGTGCAGGAGCTGAAGAAATCAACATATACTTTGATCTGATTTCCATCCTGCACCTTTTACAGCTTCCACCTGATAAAGATTTACACACTCTGGTGAATAACCACAGAGGTGCTCGCAAATTTCTATTGTTCTATTATTGGTGTTTTGTGCGTCTTCTTGTGCGTTTATGGACGTTCCTGAACAGGGAACCTGTTTATAGAGCCCTGGTGGGGGGGGGGGGCAAGGTAACAATGCACGATGAGACCTGATAATAAAACAGCTGCAGTGGTGAGAAGTAAATAAATCAACAGACACGGTTGAATATTTATACACTGGCTTGACTTTAAATCTGAGCAAGATTAAGGGCTTTAGTGCAGCGTTACATCATTTCCACCTAAATACATTTAGATTTCCTCAGTTAGAGCAAGACGATATCAAAACATGAGTATTTTTCTATTGCAAGAGAATAAATGTGACAATGAAGATGATATTTTAATAAATATGGATACATATATATATATATATTTTTAGCTACAGTGAATGTGATTATTTATTATGTCCAATTACGAGCACGTCTTTTCTCATTGTGGCAGCACCTTGCTCCTGTAATTCACCTCCTGATATATTGGTATAGAGACTCGCAGCGAGCAAAATAACAAATGACTCCACTATAACTAATAATACATGTCAAGCACCTTCAGAGATTCCCTCTTCCACACGAGCGACATAAATATCAACCACCAGAAGCCTCACGCGGCGCCAACAGCCGCCTTTTCCAGCCTGACGTTGCATTATTCAACTGCGTAATCCATAATAGACCAAAGCTAAATCTTGTGATAGGAGAAACCCCTTTGAGATTCACTCAAATGAAACATAATGCATCTGACTGAATGGCTAATAAATTGCGGCGCTTTAAAGTGTCAAAGAAATACACAGAACCGAGAGATGTGGACGGGTTAGCGCCAAGGCAGCGACACATAAATCCTGTGAATGACTTAATATCTTTAAAAAAGAGAAACGTACACAGAGTAACTGAACACAAAGTACAAAGTACAAATCGTACTGTCCAGGCGAAGCTGTAAACTACAAATTTTCTTGTAGAAAAAAACAACAACATTATACCAGTACTTCTAAAACTAGGGGCAGGCCCATCTGCGAGATATAGCGCCACAGTGAGGTGGAGGGTTGAAACTGCAGCTATATCCAGATATTACATTTACATTACTACATTTCGTCCTTGCTACACCCTGAAGTGGTCGCCAACGTACCATGGGGCCAAAACACAAAGATATTCTCACACTCATAGCTCCAGGGAATCTAGAGTCTCAGATGAACCTCACTTAGTTTTCGAGAAATTGAGAACTTTGGTAACGTCTGCAGTTTTCGTTTTAATCTGGATTAGAAGAAACTGAGCTGTTGGGAACAATGATGCTATCAATTACATCCTGATTGGTTCTTATTAGTATTGACTCGACAACCGGGGGGAATGCAAAACGTTGCTAACAACCTATTGTCGGTAACACATCGTCTTCGGTGCAAGAAAACAAGCTGTTTCCCATTCGCTCATTTCTCGTTAAGAGTTATTTACACACACATGCTCAGTGTATGTGAATGAATGTGTGATATGGATTTTTCAGGCGTGTCAGCAGGGTATGGAGCTAAGGTGCTCATCTGGAAGGAGGTGATTTTCATTTAAAAACTAAAACATAATAGCATTGATGTAGCTTTAGTTAAATAAATATGATTTATAGTTGCTTCCCTGCTCATGTTCAAACGGTGAGTTTTTCGGGGCTCGTGAAGATGGGATTGCCACAAACTGTTTGAGAATCACTGTATTACAATACGTGTATTTCACGGTTATACTCCTGTCACCCCTCCCCTGCCACACACTCACACTCTTCACCTCTCCTACTGGTGTTTGCTGGAACAGAGGATTTGTGACACATTATGTAAGGCTGGTGTGTGAAGAGCTTTGTGGGGCGTTGCATGCCTGCAGTGAGCATGTAAATGGGTTTTTGCACCACCACTGCTTCTTGTGTGCTGCATGAAACGCCTTTATCTCACTGCTGGGCTCAACGTGTGCCGAGCAAATTTCAGCAGTTCCCGTAAATAAACAATAATAAATATTAACGGAGGATTGTTACATCAATAAGTGTGTTGCCATACTGTGGTGTGTTTATGATAATACACGCAGAATGAAAGGGAGCACCCGCTGTAGGTTTTTATTGTGTGTTTGGGTCTCAGCCTGTTTTGTCCCCTAGTATTTGCAGCTCTTTTAAAAAGCAGATACTGCAAGTTACACAAACATTTTCTTCATGGAAATAATCTCATTAGCTAATGGAGGCTGCAGAGCCTGGAGTCAGAATATATGTTGGTTTAGTGAAGCCATTACTACAATGTAAATAAGACTTTTTGGTTAAATCAGGCGATGAAGTAATTAATGATGAACATGTAACAGCTGCTGCGAAACAGATTTTCGAGTGTTGTCGCAAACATGCAAACATACAACCACTAGACTACATCGCAAAGTGCTTCACTAGCGCCACCTAGAGGCTAGAATATTGGATAACATTGAAAAAGAGACACAAACAACAGTTTTAGCAGATAAATGTGACATTTGTGTCATTATAATTTAGCAGGATAATCACTTTGAAATGTAATTACACGTTATACCTCCGAGGAGGTTACGTTTATTTGTCCCACCAAAACTACAACTACCAAACCAATCTCCGCAAAAACTTTGTGGAGGGATGACCCGAAGAAGAGACCCTTAGATTTCAAACAGCTCCAGATAAATGGGCAGATCCAGGAATGTTTGTTCTCATTCTTTAGGTCCCATCACTTTGGCAACACGAATGTGCACAGGAAGTAAATCTAAAATCTGCCAATAACGTTTTTAAAGTAACATCAAGATACATTAAGTTGAAGTGGATGATTTGGCCCGAAGGAATCAATAGAGACACATTCAAAGCGTCCCACAAACCAAAAAGAGTCTCATGAATATTCAGACCAGGATAAATTCTCAAGTGGTCAAATTTATATCTTGATTTAAATATGAAATGAACTGAATGACCATCAGTCAACACGGCTAATGTCTACAGCAGATTTCTTATGCAGCCCCAGTGAACTGATATTTACTGTGTTCAATTTCCCATGAAATCCGAGCTGATGCGGCTTCGGCTGCATTTTCAGATTAATTTACATGCTCTTTGCTTCGCCAAAGGCCACTTAACATTAAGAGAGCATGTTGGAAATACACAGGGCTCGGCTGCGGCTCCGAGAGCTTCCAAAGGAGTCTCTTGATACTGCGGGAAAATGTCGGGATCCTTTCAGCAGCGATGCTTGACGGAAAAAAAAGAGGATTAATTTGAAATAAAACTTCATGTTTGTAATGAAAATCAAGAGATTTGTGATGCAAACATTTCAGCGGTATTGGCATTGAAATTGGCTAATGACACATTCTGGGATGAGGTTTAAGTTGACAACACTTGCACCACATTTTAATCACATTTTAATCTCTCCTGAATTTGGCAAAAATACAATATAATGACTAATAGATCAATAAATGGGCACCTCTCCATTTTGGGAGATGATATATACTTTTTTTTTTGTGTCTGATTTCCTTCACCAGCTCATCTCTCACCTCGTGTGTCGTTTGGAACTGGGCAGGTGGCATAATGGCTTTAATGGAGCCTTTTCACTGACAACAGCAAACTGCTACATCTGGAAATGAGGCTGATAAGAGCAAAGTTTTGTGGCTGAAAGAAACGAGCAGCTGGTGGAAGAGTTGGGTGATAATTCTCTGTGGGTTCATCACCACCAGAGTAGAAAAATTAATATTTATTAACGTGGCTGTAGGTGTTTCAAGAGCGAAGTTTAAGGCTGCATCTACTCTAATACACGTTTGTTTCAAAATGCATCTTTTATCCTTTACTGTCACCATGGTTACGCCTGGCGTCCACATTACTACCAAGTTTGGAACAGGCGGTGGACCATTTATTTTCATTTGTTGAAGTTCAGGGTCAAGATTCATCTCCACTTCACTAATTTAAACCAAAAAAATGAACAGCGACCATCAGTGTGATAAAAACTGCCTAAAATGAAATAAAGTATTTTTGGAAAAATTGTATTTAACGTGTTCTTTGACGATTTAGCTCGGCCTACGTTCCACTAACATGACGGAGGCGTGCTTTATGATCATTACTGCAGCCAGCCACCAGGGGGGATTGATCACCTCCTGATGGGGGTCACGACCCGACTACCAGCGGTGAATGCAAAGCGTGGCTGACCTTTACTTTCGGTTCGCGGCTCCACTTAATCTCCAGGCCAAGAAAAGAAATCTACTGACTTACATTTCTTAATTTCTGTTCCTGGTTCCTCGTGAATAAATGGTCATGTGATATGTATTCAGGCGTGTTAGTACGGACAGAGATGGTTTCTGATACTAATACAAGTATAATCAGTATTATTACAAGATGTGAATCTTCTAGTTTTATAAATATATTGTTTTCTAACCAACCGGAGCCCATATCAGTGTAACCACGGATGACTTGCGAAGTTCGATTTCACTCCCAGTTTGTATCACACCCTCTACCCGTCTCCTACAGGGCAGTTACATAAACCCGGTGCATCATTTTACATACGACTTCCTACAAATTACCATCCAAAACAGGCAATCCTCTGTTCCTCTTCCTCTCGCTAACGCTCCTTCCTCCTGAGCCTTTCAGGCTCGGAGGAGAGCGAGGGGAGGTATTGTTCTGGATTCAAATAAAGAAATCAAGAAGTAAACAGAGGAGCGGCGAGGGAGGCAGGACGGGGTAGGAGGGAGGGATGGATGGAACGTGGCTGCTGGTTGGTGTCGCTAATGATGAGGAAAATGGAGGGTCATGTGGGAGCCATGGCTGGATGGAGAGGGAGGGAGGGAGTCGGCGTTGTATAAAGAGTCACATAAGTGGTGGGTGGATGCTTTGTGTGTGTGTGTTTTCTGCATTTCCACTTGCTCATGTTGGGTGCACTGTTCATATCACACAGTGGTGCTACATGCCTCTACTTATCTGTGTCAAACCAGGTTATCCATGAGTGCGAGCGGCCGGTGAGTGTGTGCGTACGTGCGTGCAGGAGCGAAAGGGGCGGCAACCGAGTGATTAATGCGTCAGAGAGGCAGCTGTGGTGGAGGCTTAGTCCTTTGGAAATATCTTTCAGGGAAGAAAGACAGAGCGGGAGGATGGAGAGAGGGCAGGAGGGGGAGAGAGGAGGAGGGAGAGGAGGAGAGAGGAGGAGGAGGGAAGAATACGCCTGCCATATAAAGAAAAGTGAGCTTAGAGCCGTCACCGGGGTCGAGTGGGGCAGTGAAGGACACGTGACTCGGCGGAGGGAGGGAGCCACAGCAGCGTCCTTCTGTCCTTCATCATGTCCACAGTCACAAGTGTCTCCTTTCAGCACCAATGTGATTTCAACTTTTCAATAATCGGTGAACTTTGTGCCTGATGAACAGAACAATGACTGAGATGTGTTAAAAGGACAAATACAATCTATTACTTTCAATTTCTTGGGTATTATTCATAATGTTTTGTAATTTTTTAGGTCATTTGTGACTAATCCATCTTTTTAATACCTTTAATTCTGTGTATGATATAAAGTATGTGATATAGGAGTTGCCACTCTGTCCTGGCATCAGGACAAGATGCACAGTTTCTGTTCTAAAAACAACATGACCTCTAGTGACCTACATCGGAAATAAGTTACATAAATGTACAAATATTAACCATGAATTTAGAGTTGTAATCCATAAACTAATACAACAGGGAATTAGAGTTTTTTTTACTAAATTATTCAACTGCTCAGTGGTCTCTAATATCAATAACATTAAATTCTATGTACAAATAAAAACAGATATCTGAAAGTATGTTTCTTTTGTAAGTATTGGAACACTAAAATTTATTTTACAGTATTATTATATAATATTATTACAAATCATCTGAGGTATTTTTCACGTAGCATTTTAAGTGTGGGTCCCCAACCTGAGCCTGTCGGGTCCAGATGTAAAGCTGGATCTGGACCACAACTTTAAAATGATCTTCAGGTTCGATCACGTGAGATGAGCTATCTACTACATTTTTTATGCCACATATGAATATATATTTTGTATGCCTGTAATTGGGGGAAACCTCAGGCTGGGTCAGGTTGTTTGGGTCGGGCTCTGCTAATTTTCTCCCAGGCTCGGTCGGGTTCGTGCAGAAAGCTGCGGCCCGAGCTGAACCCTCCTAGATAACTGTTTATTGGACAATGTTCTAACTGTGCAGAAGTCGACTCTTAAACAAGACAGAGTGCAGGTGGATAACAGCTTGTACTACGGGGCTATACTCTGCATCCTGACTCAGCCATTTTAAATGTGGAGCAGCTCTTGTGGATATTATGTCGAGTCAGGCAGCTGCAGAGGAGCAGGAGGAAGTCGAGAGGGGATATCATCTCCTGACACACGCTGGGCGAGGCGGGTTTTCCCCTCGGGGGCCACGACGAGTGACAAACAACTGATGACAAGGTCTTTCTGAGAAGGCGCTCGACGAAATGTGCAGCGGTGAAATCTACCTGTCAAATACACAACGTGTCACGAGCCGAAAATAACCAACAGACGGTCTGTTTATTCAAAAATGTGACTGAATACATTAATCACAAATTAAGTTTTAAAATTCTGATGGATTGAACAGGGAAAAAAAGTGATATTGTTTTCTTTATTCAGTTTAAACTTCAAACTGGAGGATTGTGAAATCTTAACTGATTTAAAACGTGGAACAAGACCACAGACACAGCGACAGATGTTACCGATTGTTAATCTCTTCATTGTGAGAACGAACACACACCAGATGATCGAGACTGGCAATGCTCTTTTAAGCCTTTAAGATTATGCAGATGTCACATTCAGGATCATTTGACCTGATAATCTGTTCAGATCAGACTTTAAACGATCCTCCACCATCTTCAGGAGGAAATCGGATCCAACATCAGGCTGATTGGTGCAGCACAAATTCCATATGTTGTAAATCAACACATACTTATAATGTAGATGGATTGAAGACAGACTTGTGCTTTAATGTGGTGCTGCACACAGTTGGCTGTTTGAGGAAAAACATCCCCGGGTGACGAAATCGAAAACTTTTGACTCCACGAGTCGATGGCGTGCACCAAAATGCACCATTAGCGATGAAGGAGGCACATTCCTGTCCCCTGACTTCGCACCAGATTGGATCGTCAGCGGTGGTGGAGGCACTACACACTGCAGCGCTGATGTGAAACCTTACAGCAGGCGCACAAACTGCTTCCTGCAGCCTGAGTAATATCTGAAAATACTGTGGACAAAAGTTGTTTTCAAGTACACTCCAAGCCACTGTGGATTTCACTTTAGAGGGAGGCAGCCCATGAGGTGGGATCCAGGCGTAGAGCAGCAGCGGTGCAGTGTTTATCATGAGGAGGAGGGAGTCTGAGGTTTGGCCCGAGTCAACGGTCCATGGCTGCTTCTCCCTCGCAGGCTGCTCTCTCCACCAGCTGCTGAGCTCCTCTCCGGTATCTCTGCTCGCCAATTAAACATCTTCAACTGGCAAACTACACACACACGTACATTTTTTATGTTCAACCGCTACAAAAACAACTTGTTGCCAAGCATTCGAACCTCATTACGGTGTGTATGACACGATACAGACGTGTGAATCAGTTTTTAAAAAATGCATCAACAGTGAACTGGTCAGACGCAGAGTCACAGGCGATAGATGTGTTTTTCTGTGAACTACACTGAACCTCCAGCTCGTCCAGCGTGTAGACATGCATGAATCACAGCTCTGATTGCAGGGCACGGCTCGGAGAAAATATCCCAAACCGCGCCGAGAAGAGGCATCAGTGACATTTTGCCTCTCCTCAGGCCAACACGCTGCGGTATAGCCACGCTTAACAATTCAGGCGGCTGCCAAATAATAAAATACAGTGTAGGCTTCTAACAGCACATGGCAGCAGTCTGTAATAAACTGATCGTATTTCTGTGCAGCAGCTGTTTCATATAATTCCAGACACATTGGTTAAAAACTGACATTTGGCGTTCTCAAGAGACGGTGTTAGTAATCGAGGGAAAAATGTCAGGGGGGCGTGTCGCTGCTCCACCGACACAAACATTTATTTACACGCTATTATGTCCGCTGACGAAACCTTGTGTTGGGTTTACATCAAAACCTGGAACCGAGAGTGACGGAGGGTTTGGATTTTTAAATTCTGGCATCCAAACTTTTCATATGCAAAACCAAAAGAGCTGCGGCATTCAGGCCACGTCCATATTACAACGTTTTAGTAAGAAAAAGCATCAGTATTATGTTGAGGTCGGGCGTCTGTACGAGTTTCTAAAATGAAGAAAGTTGGAAATTGCTGAACCTGTTTTACAAAAAGTCAGGGGCTGTGTTTGCAGAAATTGAGACTTTGGAAATTATGATGCACACACATGCATTCATCTGATTGGTTCTTATCAGTCACGGCTCAACACGTATTTATTCTGCTTCCTGTTTACACCGGTGTGCACATAAATAGTCATGAATAGTCATAATAAAAGCATTTCCAGGTGTGTTAGTATGGATGGGAATTACGTGCAATATGGAGCTAAAATGCTCATGTGGACGGAAATTGATTTAGTTTTAAAACATAATTTTTAAACTGTAACATCTGAGCTTTGATGCAGCGTCAATATACAATAAACACCGGTCAGGAGGTTGGACTGAATTTATGCTGCCGTCACTGTGGAATTACAGCCAATACATGGGCTAAATAAGCCTCTAACAACGCCTTCACATTAAATGTAATGATATCATTAATTTCATTGTTATTATTAAAAAGTGAAAAAGTGCTGCAGCTCCGGGAATCAAAGTTGAATCCGGGCTGAGTGTCGATGTCGGTGTAGAAGAGGGAACATGCAGCAGGAAGCAGGAACACCGTGATGAGGTCTGTTGGATTTTCTGATTTCGTCTCTAGCAGGCGGCCGAGAGGACGAGTCAATACTCCATCACTACAACTTTTGTTTGCGACTCTTTTCTAAGCACATTCACTAAAACCTGTGTTTCTCTCGAGGGTTTCTCTGCTCTAGTTCCACTTGTTCCATTAGGGAACAAATAGCTCATGAAACTACACGAGCCTCCAACAACCTGGTGCCATGACGATACGACAAAGCTCTGTGGGGAGTCTGTCCTGTTACGTCTCAGTTTGTGTCCTCAAATCATGTAAAGACCAGAGGGAGAAGTGAAAATAACAGCTGTGATATTAGGTTATACCAGGTTTTTCAGGTTAACACAACTTTATTCAAATTCTAAAGTTTCCCTTTGCTTGTTTCTTTATTTTAAAGGAGGCATATTATCCTCATATTGAGGTTTATAATTCAATGTCCTCATAGTGTCTGTTGCTGCAGCTCCTCTTTTCAGCCTCTGTCTGAAACACTTGGTTTTAGCTCCTGTCTGTAAAGATAAACCACTTGCAGCTTTAACTTTGTTTAACTTCTACATTCACAAAAAAAACCCTATAAAACATAATAGAGGAAAGAAAAGCTGAACAAAAAAAAGCATCGTATATGTCTCCTTCGAGAAACTCTGGGAACAAAGCCGACTTCTTTCTTTTATTGTCATCGGTTTGGAGGAAATAAACTTTTAAGGTCTGACAGTTCTGAGGTTATAAGATGGAAAAGTGTTGCAGTTTACTGCCGCACTCCTGGCGGCAGCGGTTTTTAATGCTGAATACCTACATGCATGACTACACTTATTATTTCATGAAGATTTAATTAGGACAAATCATTTAATCATCATTAAAATGGCAGAGTGTGACCCTCTGTTGAGGAATTAGAGATTATTATGTTTGTTAGTCAAGGAATTAACATCTGACATGTAAATATAAGGCCGAGGCTGATTAATACAAATCCACGATCACAGCCCGTTGAACTCTGATTTTATCATAATTAATCATCTTCGTCTTTCATGTGATGCAGCCTCCGCACATTGTTCCATTCAACAAGAGGAGGACAATATTAGCACGGGTTCATATATTGTAAATGATCTAAGAGTGAATGTCAGTGGGTTGAAGCTGGTGACAGAGTCAGTGAAGAGGTCACCAGAGTCAACTCACTTTCCTCACGTGGCTAAATCTAAGATTCATTATTTGTATTTCTCCTCAGGTGGTGATCGTGAGCCGCAAGACAAAAATCTATTTATCTGCAAAAGTCAAAGATAATTACTCCAAGCAGACGCCGGCGTTATGTCAGATTAATTAGAGGAGGAGAAACAGGTATAACAGCTGTGCCATTCTCCTTAATGATCGAGACGTGTCCGCGGTCAAAGTTCAACCATTTTGATTTTTTATTATGCTCCGAGTTCACCACAACACATCGTAACCACGCTCTGCCTGGAGAGCAGGACGCCCGAGGGACAGAGCCCGGAAACGATGGAGGAGACACAGTGAGAGCGTGTTAGCATCTTAAGTCGTATAGTGAATGTTGTCAGGAATAATATTCTGGGAGTTAAAGACCTTTGTGAACGCAAATGTTCTGGAATCATTTCCTAGATTAACTTAACCAGTGACATTCAGGAATTTGTAGTAATTAGGACAAAAGGGAATCTAACCTTCAACCTCTGTAATTTGTTTGTGTAAAAATACCCGACACCAAGTATCAAACATCGTATTTTCATCGGTGGTGTTAACTTCACTCAATATTTTGTATCTGCACCTTGGTTTTATTTATTTATTTTAACCAGGGGGATTTTTTAAGGATTCTGTTGATATTGAAGAGTTTGTTATTGTCTCAGAATTTAAAGTTGGATTTGTCTTCTTCTACTTTTTTTATACGTTGCTGTCAACATATTGATATTGAAGTGGTTCAAATGTTTCTTCATAAATATGGATAAGTTCATCCTGTAGCCATTAAAAAACTCAAATACAACTCGTACAATGGGTTTTGGATCTGTTTCTGATTTAAAGGAGACATATTCTGCCAATATTCAGGTTGACAATTTTAATTAGTGTTATTACTTGAGGTTTTCATGCTCTAATGTTCAGAAAACACATCACTGATCCCAGACTGTCCATCGCTGCTGCTCCTCTTTTCAGCCTCTGTCTCAAACACAATGTTTTAGCTCCTGTCTCTTTAAGACCCCCCCTCCTGATAAAGCCTGTCTGCTCTGATTGGCCAACGTTTTGTGATTGGAACAAATTAAACAAATGAAATATTTGTGGCCTGTTCTTCACGATTCAAATGTTTACTGGTGATAAGCTCAGGTCCAGTGTCACTCCCACAGACAGGGTCAACAAGTACTACCAAAATAAATACATATATACATTTAAATGATTGCACAGGCTCTTCTGCTGCTATATAAATGACTCTCATTGTGTATATTTAGCTAATTCAGAGCAGATGCAGTTGTCTGAAGTCTCTTTATGTTTCCACCCTCAGAGCAGGAGCACAACCTCTGCTCGCTGTGAACTTTAATTTCAATCGTAATGTTTTAATGCTTTGCAGTTGCCTCATAGTTGTTTTTGTCCTTACAGTGAAATATGGAGTTCTTAAGTTGAATATTTCGACTTTTCTACTTTGGAAAGAGGATTTAAAAAAGAATAATATTGTCTATTTTTCTATGTTAAAAACTTTAACACGATTCAAAACACTTTACCTGAGTCAACAGGTGTCAAATTAAGACAGAACAAGGGGGGGGGGGTTGATGGACGAGCTGCATCCTCAGCGCGCTGTGCGGCTCCGAGCAGCTCGCGTATTGGAAAATGTAGATTGCAACGCACTGGACTGGGGGAGTATTGGCGTTGCAATAAGAAAGACACATCCCGTGGTGGGAAATGTTTCTGGGTGCAGTGAGAGATGACCTTGCTGAATACATATTCTGAGGAAACGCTGATTGAGCTTCAGTAGCTTGGGAAATTGAACCTGTGTTATGAAAGAAAAAGCATACGGGATGACAAGCAAACACTGTGTGCGTGTGATTGATTTAGTCGTTAATCTGAGCAGCACTCTGCGGGTGTGTATCTGCAGAACACGCACACATGCATGCACGTGGTTGTGTGTGTGTGTGTTTAAAGAGCCGCTCTGTGCACACACGGATAAGACTCCTTGGGTTTAACTGCTGCGTCCTTCATCCCACCTCCATCCTCTCGCGTCTTCCTCTCTATTGATTGGCACATTGAACAAACACAAGTCACCTACACGGGAGAAGACGAGTCTTGTCTTTGGTGGCAGGTCAACTGAGGAGGCTCGCTGACGTTTCACCAGAAGAAATGTTTTGCTTCTTCTTTAAAGACAATTTTAAAAACCTTTAGTGAAGAAAAGGCTGTAAACGATAGATCATCTTGCTCGCCCCCTGGTGGCTGGCTACAATACAGGTCCTAAACCGTGCCTCATCCATGTTAACAGGTAGACATGGGCCAAACTAAAACATTGTTAAAACATTTTAGGTTAAGTTGTTATCACACTGATGAAAATGTGTGAATTTAAAAGAGAAATATGAAAACATAACACATGTTTCCACACGAGGCCTCAGGGCTCAATGAATGTTTGATACAGTTCATATTAATGTTAATCCTCAGGCGCAGATCTAAACCTGGATTAGCCTCCTGCAGCATCAGGGGTCTAAAGTCAGACATGTGGGCTCCAGTTGACCCTCGTGTAGAATTTTCCTTTTAATTAACTTCTATTGACAATAAAAGACGCCTCTTTGGTCTGGTCGGACATCGTGCGGCTCTCCAACGCCAATCGTCAAATCAACGATGGAAGTAAGAAGATCGATGTTCATGCATCCAGAGATTTTAAAATCTATCTCTGTCACTTTTTCCAAAGAGCCACTTTCTGTTGCTGTTTCCTTTTAGTTTCACCCGTCTACATGTTCTCATCTTAACAATATCTGCAAATACTCTTTTTCTGTTACTTCTCTTCATCGCTGCAGGTGCAGAGCTGACTTCAGCTGCACATTCTCTAAATAAATACAGGCCCTGGAAAATCAAGCTTTATCTGTTGATTTCACATTCTGGTGTTGTTTTTGTCTCCATCTTGTTTATTCTATTACTTTTCATTTCAGTTCTATTTATTGTAAATTTAGAAACCACTTGGCAAGACTAATCAAAAGGCAACCGCTGCAGTGGATTTTCATTTGTTCAAGCCAGAAGAAGTCGTCTAGAACTTCTGTCGAGTTATTTAATTGCCTCATAATTAACCCTAAAGTGTGTAATTTACTTATGAAACGTTAAAAGTGACTTTGCAGACTAACACATGTAAATTCAGGAAAAATGCATGAGTGGACTTGATAATGAGTCCAACCTTTGGTGTTTTCTAAAAATGAATTTCTAATATATTTGATTTTAAAAACCTTTCAGGGTTGTTTGCTGCCAACGTTCTGACATGTTTTTTTATTTTTTCCTGCGTCTGTGAAGAAGTGGAATCTCTGGCAAACGGTTCAAAAGGGTAAGAGAACCTGACTTGGCAGCTCCCACACACGTTTGGCTGCGTTTCAGTGCAACACAATGAAATGCGACAGAAACATAGATCTGTGATGGACCCGGCCGCTGAGGAGACGACTTATTAACGCGTCTCCCACTTTGAGGAAGGTGAATATTTCTCGAGGATTTAAAAAAGTGGAGGTGTCGCGTGGAGGGTTTAGTTCTCTATTAAGAATCGAATGAGATGATGATTTTCTTTGGCAGTGCGAGTCTGTGTCAGTTTTTCTGTTGCCGCTTTGTTGGCAATCAGCTGCTTGGACCACCACTGCTCCGTGGCAGCAGCATCGGCCTGAGAAGGACTGGGCTCCGTCCAATCAGCCCCATGGGAAGATGTCTTGCTGTTCAATTCTAATTCATGTACATATAAATAACTGTCGCAGGCTCTGCTAATTGGATTAAAAGGCTTGGTGGAGGAGAGACAGGGGCGAGGGAGAGGGAGGGCGTTTAAAACGGGAACCGAGGCTTGATTCATTTTTCGACTTGTAATGTTTGTCTCTAAATTTACTCACAAACAGCAATTCTACAACATTTCTTTGACTTTCAACAGTTTTTTTAACTGTTTTTGGAAACTATTGAGTTTGACAGGATGTGCGTGACGTTGCTGTAGCTGCGTTGACAATGTGAAAGACACGATCACAAAAGAAATCACACAATGTCCAGAGAAACTTATCTAGATAATAGTTCTGCTCCGTGTTTGCAGCATGAATGAGAATTTGATTATACGCCTTGAAGGAGATATTTTTCAGTTTTTCTTTCCAAAGTCGTTTTCAGACAAGAACTCTGTGCGTACATTGTCAGGAGCCTTATAAGCAGAGAACACAGCAGGTGATTGTCCGTAACATTCAGGCGAGTAGTGGCGTCAGGGTAAATCGTGCAGGAGGCGTGACGTTAAAATTCTGCAGTGGAAAACTCATTGTTTTTTTATTTTACAGCACAACGACAGCAGCGTCGGCCCTTATCACCGAAACCTCTCGAATCTCGTCATCTTTCATAGTTTGTGTTCTCATCTTCTACGTCTCTGGCTCCTCTTCTTCACCCGTCGGATATTAGAAACGTTATCAACACGTCCCCTCACTCATTGTAACTTTTCTGGACATTTTCCTGCTGTGTCCTCATCTGGGCTCACTTGGACATTGACTGGACTTTTTACTAAAAGGCTGGAAGGAAAAGTTTCCGGAGCAACTATAACTCTGACATTTTCTTAAAGAAACAGGAGCTAAAACCATGTGATTCAGACAGAGGCTGAATAGAGGAGCTGCAGCCGTCGACATTATGAGGAAAGTGATGTGTTAGAGCCTGTAATGAATTAAAATGACGAACTTGAATATGAGCATAACTCCTTTAAGATCTTGCTTCAAAAAGGCAGCATTAATACCTCAAGGTTTGACCTCAAGATTAAAAGGATGCAACAATGAAATGTAAAAAAACCCAAAGCATGAACATAGAAACAGATCCATCAGGAGCTGTGAGCCTGCGAACAGAGATTTACTTAGTGCTAAGAACTTCAACACAAAAGGTTAGTTTTCTTTTTCCCCTTTGGAGAAAGCGTTTTTTGAATATAAAACCCTTCAGATCATTGAGTTCCCTCTGAGCGCTGTGTGGTTAACTGCAGTGGAGACCGGGATGCTGCAGCCGGGGCAGTTTAGAACATAAGCAACTGAAGATGTATCAGTCAGCAGCTCCGACAGCTGCATGGGACTCGGAAGAAATGGACTGTGGAGAATGCACGAGTGAGGCAGACAGAAATCTAAATGTGAGGAGGGCGGAGTGAAACTGAGATGGAGAGAGATTGCAGATTGCTCATACGCAGCACACACACGCACACGCACACACACACACACACACACGAGATGCTGAGAGGAAGCATATCTTGAAAAGGAGCTAGAGAAGCTGGAATATGGCGAGAGGATGTGGTGAGGAGAGGAGACGAGGGGGAAGGCTTACCTGGGTACTGAGCAGCTCCTGTGATGTAGGGGGGGGGAAGGGAGGAGGGGGGGAGGAAGGAGGAGAGAGGGAAAAAAAAACAGAAAGGGAGGTTAGCATTCAAAGCCCCATTAAAAATGAATTGCCCCCATTTGCCAGTGCATAGAGGTGCATGCTTGTAAAACACAGGATAAGGCAGGTAGGAAAGCAAAGGGAAGCGTATATACACGGTGTGTGTATATCAGGCGTCGGCCAATTATCAGGCCTCGCCGTTAATCTTCACTTTTACAATTATCTGCAGCCACCGCTGGGGACTCGAGCAGCGTCCTGCCCACAGCCCTATCTGATTGGCTACAGCTCGTGAGGGATGAGCCTATCAACAAGCTGAGCGGTGTGTTGAAGGTAAGGCAGGAGATTTCAGAGTAAACACAACGATTCAATACAGTAAAAAGTTCCCGAAACACCACAGACACACAAACAAGATCATCACTTGAGCTAAAGCAACCAGCAGATCTGACTAGCACGTGAATGATGTGTGGAATTAGGGAGAATGTCACTAAAAGAAGGAGAGAGCTATAAAAGCTTCAGTAGAACGAGAACTACTTTATATGTTCGGCGGATAATTAGCTGCTGTAATGAAGGAAATGGTAAAATTAACTGGGTGGTGATAAAGCAGCAGAACAAGCTTCAAGTAACACAAAGGCTGGCGACTTGAAATGAGACGATGCAGCTACGACAGCCAAAAGAAACTCACGTAGAAAATTGCTTTTTTAAAATCTTGTTCGCTTTATGTTTCTTGTTTTCTATTTATTTTATTACTATCATGATTAATTTGTTTTGTTTGTCTCGTTCTCCACACACTGTTACCTACTACCTTTCTATATCCCTATACTATATATGTCTGTGTATATGAACTAATTGGGGAATATAGGTTAAAAAATGAAAGAAAAACTGTAATAGTACAATGTAATTCTACTTCTGGTGGAGTTACAAGTACATTTGCAATTACTTGAGTTAATGCAAATTTTGACACCTCATGTATTGGTTCCCAGTATCACTCATTGGATTCCTTGATGACTAATGGTAAGCATTGGCCCTTTAACACACATATAAACTCAGAGTCTGAATATCAGCATCTCGCGAATTAATCAATACGTAAAAACTGGATAAATCAGTCTCAGCTGGGATTTCTGTATGAAATCCAACAGAGGAAGTGCAGCGTTGGCCGTCAGCGTACAGTCTGGCATCCGTTCAGGCCCCCATCGTCGAAGAACCCCCGCTCAGCCAAATAAGCATCAGGATTCCAGCTATGAGGCAGCTTTTGATTAGAAAGCCTGTTTCCTCTTCAACTTTTGCCAATTCTCAATCATGGTGATATTCTAATTACAATTATCCAGAGCGAGCGAGAGAGTGTGGGTGTGTGTGTGTGTGTGCGTAAGTGAGGGAGAAGACAAGTGAGAGCGAGGCCGAGGAAATCAGAGGAAGATGAAGCGTGGAAATCAAGCGACAAGAATTTCTTTTCGCTTCTTTGTGGTAACGACGTATCTTTGCGGAAATCGTTGCTTATATGCTTTTTCTCCTAAATCCCTGGACGTGTATCTCTGCGAGCTTAAAGGTGTCGGTGTGCTTTACACAAAAATAGCTTTTTGTTTGAAGTGTCAGAAATCTCGTGCGTTTACCGCATTAATCTTCAAACCGCTTAGTCATTTTTAATAAGCACCACGAATTCACATAGATGCTACAATCTTTAAAAAACTCTCCCCTCTCTTTGACGCTGGAGAAGTGGAGCGTTCACCAAGAGAACCGCCGAAGTCTCCCAGCATCGCATCACTCTCCCTCCTGCTTGAGCATTCAGACGTAGCACACGGGAAGCAAAGTGCCTCCGAGAGTCGTACCGTCAACACCGACCACCCCGGAGTCGGGGGTTCATGCAGTGCGACGGTGTGAGGAGGTTTTGCTTCTGGGAGATTACACGGCAGCGGGCGAGACATGGAGCAGCTCTCCCCATGTTAAGTAAATGGAGAGCGGGTGAAGAATAACTGCACTGCCGCTTTGCCCCCCCTTATGGGTCTTGCGGGAGCCGTCGCTATCCCACCCCGACCCACAACCTCCAGGGGTGAGGTTAAATGACACGGACTGCGGCGATGCATTAAACATGAGTCATTTGGACCAAGAGCTGGATGCTGGACCACTCCAGAGATGATAGGGACATTAACCAGGGTTTCACCAGGGCCTGAGCTGCATTTAATAAGGGCCCCCGCGCTACCTCCCAATGTCTCTCTCCACTTTTGACTCACAGCCAGGGAGCTAAGTAGTTCAAGATAAACACTGCCACGACTTTTTCTGGCTGCAGTCGTCTGATTTTCTGCCTCTTTCTCTGTAGTCACTCTCAAGGCCGACCACTTTGAGTGTCTTTGTGCTGAGCTGTGATCAAGACCGAGGTGAAGTTCAGTCATTTAACAAAAACAAAAGTCATTAAAGTTTAAAACAGCGGCCGTCAGCAATTTGTTGAAACGATTTAAAACCGTAACACAACGTAATGATACCGTATAATCATGTATGACATATATAACTATATCTTTGCACGTTGTGAGCAAAAAGGAAATTACAATTCTCACAAGGATTCTGCATTTTATTCTTAATAAAAGGATTTAACACTTGCACTCAACACAGAAATTCAGAAAGTTAATAACCGACACTTGAAAAGAGACACAAGCAGCTCAGCATTGGAAGAAAACCTCCAATTTAGCCGAAAAGCATTTTGAGGAATAAGCGAAGGGCGAAAAGCGAAACCTGGTCGTTGCAAACATTCATCAGAGTTTACAGAGCGGCTCACCGGTTGGACTCTGACCCACGGTGCACTGTGTTCCTGTGGAGTGAAGGATCAGCAGAGACATTTCGTGGTGCACTGACATTTGGTTTTTACCTCCAAATAAACCACTGGCTTGTTTGCAACACAGTCTGGTGATCTGACTGGTTTTGTTTTCGTGCCACACAAATAGAACTGAGACTTACATGTGTATATCCACCCTCGACAGGTCGCCAGCCCATCACAGGGCCGGCAGATTATCATCAGGCAACTTACTTAAATATACTTAAAGCATACAGCCATTTCTCATTGATGAAGACAACAATCTAAGGTCCCATTGTCAGATTTCAGAATTTATTGGACATTTTGACTCCATCTTACAAGACAAAAGGTCAGAGATCTATAAATCCTAAGGAATCAATCTCTTCTTTGAATATCCACCGAACAAAATACATAAAAGTCCGAGCAGTCGGGTGGTTTGTGTTTTATCTCAGGACAAAAGGTGAACACGTACGGACGAATCGACTGACTAAAGTTTAAAAAAAAGGAATACTATCCAGCATAGTAGTACAATACCAGTACCGATGTTTTATTTTTTTCCACCAAACCATTTTGTGTAATGGTCAGCAGCAACGAAAAGCACTTTTTACAAAAATGGACCAACCTCAGTAACAAAAAGACTAAAATGTCCCAGGTGTTATGAGAGTGGTCTAAAAAAAAAAAAAAGCCAGGACATTAAAGCCCTGCTTTCATCTGTATTCATCAGGTGAGGGAGGCCCGGACACTGTCCTCTTCTGCAAGAAACACGGTAATAGCATTAGCTTCCTTCGGCACAGCACGACCACGGGCTTCCAGGCGCGTCTTCTCCAAACGTAGCGTTTGGTTAATGGCCTGGAACATGCATTCAATGTCTATCAAAGAGGGACGTTGCTGGGATGGATGCACATGCTGACAACCCCTCGTGCTCGCTCCTCCGTCACGCAAACACATGCTAACCCACTGTCCCCCCCCCACACACACACACTCCTACCAGCACACTCGCACATACAGAGAGAAGCCCTCCCAGCAGTCAGTTTAAGTATAGCAAGGAATAATGTGTTGATTAAATCTGTGATCAGCTGCCTAAGGGGCATGAAATTGGACATGATGAGTGTGGCACATTAAAAACTAATTATCAATAGCACCGATCCTGTTGTCTTTCTTTTGAACCAGTAACGGCAGTAAATCAAGTGTGGAGAATGGAACGCTACGTGCTCTATCACGATGAGCTGTGGGGTTACGACCATACCTGGGTTCTGGCACCATTAAGGGGGTACAATGCATGTAGCACTTCCTTGAAGTATAACAAACTCTCGGAAAGGCTTTTTAATTGTGTCCTGCAAAAAAAACCACAGTTGTAGGAGTGTGGTTTTTATTTTGTCTTCCTCATGAACAGTTTTAAATCTACTCTGGAGGAATCACAGGAGTAAAATGTTGGACTTACTACAACAGTCGATGCAGATTTTTATGTTAAGATGACCAGAATGGTTCTGCTACTTTATCCGCGTTGGTATTATTATCCCCAAGATGAGACGGTTCCCCACAGTAGTAATTTTGATTGCTTGGCCTTTTGCTAGAAGTGTCCTTATGGAGACAGCGAGCTTCTGTCTCTCTGTCCACTTCAGAGTTCAATAATGTATTAGATTGAACCTTAGACTATAAAGATGGACAAAGCGTCTCCATTTCCTACCGTTTTCAAAAGATAACGATAATATATCTATCAGCCAGGAAAGGATGATCAAGATGGAGCTGTCATGTCTGCTGTCTATGTTTGGAAATGTAGACAGTTCAAAATGGCCACTACTTCTTCCCAACATATGCTGAAAAAGCCTTTTCCCACTTACTCATGCATACGGACTCATATGAGCACCACAGTCCTTCCATCGTACTCGTCCCTGACTTACGTTGACTTCCTGTTTGCTTCCCAAACACAAGTGGCATGAGATTATTTAATCATTCGGCT
Organism: Hippoglossus stenolepis; assembly: GCF_022539355.2. Classification (NCBI taxonomy): domain Eukaryota; kingdom Metazoa; phylum Chordata; class Actinopteri; order Pleuronectiformes; family Pleuronectidae; genus Hippoglossus; species Hippoglossus stenolepis. The sequence continues at coordinate 20,999,910 of NC_061497.1, read as the reverse complement.
CTTCTGCATGTTACTGGACTGAAAGGATCAAATTCTGATAAGAAAAACAAACATGTTTTTACATTTTACAGCTGCTGCGTTTCCAATGGCTGACTATGGGAAAATCTGCTCTTTGGGCGAGTGTGCATCTCGCTGCGTTGCTCTCTCACATAATGAAGCTCAATAGTCACTTGACACATGAACATCTAATACTGCAGATTCAACAAAACAATCTTATTTCCTCCACTGACAATAATTAACCTCGATCACAAAGCGGCTCATGTAAACATATGATGCATGGTAGTGGATTGACTACATCGACGTACGGCTCTAAATTACATTGCAAACTGTCAGACATCCTTCACTGCTTTTAAATTATATAAGGTATTGAACTGGACATGTTGGTTTGTAATTCATCTTCTTTGTTTTGCCCTTCTGCCATTTTAACCATCTAACCGTTAAATATACCCTCACCTACTGTACGTCTGAAGTTCTGGGTCGCGACAGAAAGAACGACATCGCAAATCCAAAGTGGCCAAAATTAGTTTTCTCCGTTGGGGGGGGGTAGGGCTCAGCCTTAGAGATTGGGTGAGGACTTGTGACACCCGGAGGTGGTTTGGGCCTTTAAATCAGGATCCCTCCTGGGCACCTTTTCATTGGAGGTTTACCGGGAACACCCAGCTGGGGGGAGACCCAGGGTTAGACCCAGAACTTATATATAACGTATCCCATCTGACTTGGGAACACCAGGATCCCCCAGGAAGAGCTGGAAAGAGATGCTGGGGAGAGGGACGTCTGGGATATTGTGCCTAGTCCACAACCCAATCAAAGACAATTGATGAATGGATGTTTCAGTCATTTTGTCCAATCCACAATCCAAGTCTTTCATCCAAAGTGCAGTGATGTGTTGAATTTGTATGAACTCCTTTTTTGCGCCCCGTCTCAGACTAACAGAAGGAAAGATGAAAGAACTTCAACTAAAGAGAATTGAGATAAACTTTAGGTCGTTTCTTTGAAAACATCAATTAACCGATCAGTTAATTGATCTTGACTCAGACCGCCACCGTCTTTTCAGGTCTTTTTGGGTTTTTTTTTTACTTGTCGCCTCCTCTTCAGAATGCTTTCAAGGTGGCAACCAGCTGCTGTTGCTAAGATACTCGGGATGCATCCGTCTCTATATTTCATCACCAACAATGTGCCACGGGACAGAATCTCCACTTGTGTCTTCTCAGTTGTGTGCCGAGCTGTAAAGCATCTGTCATTTGATGTAACCTAAGAGGTATAAACTGCCTTTTTTCCCTCCACTCCTCTCCTTCCTTCCTTCCTTTTTCCTCCTCTCCTTGGATGTGGCTCACTCATCCACTCTCCCTTTACCGCCGGCTGTCTCTGGGCCCCGGCGATTAGAGCGCTGGGTGCTGTCCTGCTGATAAGGCTGAGAAACCTCCCTCCCTCTACCACCGATGTCTGTGTCCCTCAGGGTGCGGGAGAAAAAGAGGAGAGCCCAGGGTAATGTCCCCCCCAATCCCTCACCCTTCTCACCATTCACCACGTCATGGGTGGTGGATGAATACTCTGCCTTGTGCATCTCATGGCTTTGAACAGACTGGGGCCTGCATTTTTCACGGTGGATTAGAGCAGCCAGAAAAAAATGAGTAAAAGTAATGCAGCTCAGCCCGTGAGAGTGTGACATTATGAATCGAGGGGCCCTTTGCACCAGTGAAATTTCACATTCTGGAGTGTTTACAGTAGCGGCCGGTAGATTGTGTACACTCCCAGCTGAAAATGTAAGACAAATGCCGGCGCTCAAATGTGGATAATTTAATTTCACGAGAGCTGCAATTGTATAAAATTTCCATCCGGCGGCTATGAAGGTGAGAATAAAATACATATACAGTGACTGAGCACTTTAGACAAACACTATTATAAGTATAGGGCAGCTCTCTCGACCGCACTTCTTTGTGTGTGTTGGAAACTTTCCTCTGAAGATCTTCTTCATTGTGACGTGATTGCATCATATCATTTCTGCACGTTTGTCACATACACATTCGTGCTGCAAATCCTTTCAAGCAAAGTTGTTCCATTTGATCTAGTGACTGGGGAAGTCATTAAAGTTCAGTGAAGTCATTGACACATCAATGAAACCAGTTGCCGGACGCAGCCTTTAGAAGACGGATGAATTGTCGTCCGTCTTCTAAAGGCTGCGGGACTCAAACTATGATTGATTGATATTAAGGGTCGGTTTTAAACAGTGGTTATCTGAGTTACCACAGCTTTTCTGTCCGGTCCAACCAGTCCGGTCATTCATCACTGACCTCGTCCACAGAAGTGCGGCTCACTGGATGAATTGAATGGTTTTATTTTGAAGAAATCAGAGTAATGCATGAGGGAGATGGATGCGTGTGAATCAGAAGTTTCCAAAATACTCTATATACTCTAAACTAGCCTCCAGCTCATGTTTGAAGTCACAGAGATCAAATTGACTTTCTCAGTTTTGATATTTGACTCATATCTGGATTCGGGTTCGGGTTAGGTTAGTAGTCTGTGGACCAGTCAACATTTTAAAAGTATATCACAGACATAAGTCAAGAATTAATCTCAATAAAGAAAATATATAAAAACCATTATATTTCTTGGCTGAATTTACATCCACTCAATGATGGTTTAATAAGGAAAGAAAACCAGGTCCTCGAGGTACGTGAAAGAAAAAGACTTGGCCTGGCTTATCTCTGGGGTCAGCGAAGGTCCACAGCCATTAATTTTAAATGAGTGGAATGGATTTGTGGTAATGGAAACCCAATGGCTCCAGACAGCGTTGGAACTTGTGGTGTGAAGATATCAAGCGGCAGTGTGATAACCTGGCCACTCAACTGTATGAGGTGGAAGAAATCCAGAAACCGATTTGGGTTTTCCTGCCCCCACACGCTACGAAAGTGTTACACGTTATGCATTAGAAATCTATGAGGCGTTCACACGTAGCGGCGCCGAAGACACAAGGTGAACTCGCTCCTCTTTTGGTCCAAAACGCTTTCAGCCTCAGTTTCAGCTCATCTTCAAAATCATCAAACATAATGTAAAAAACGATCATGACTGTACAACAAGTCGTCTTAAATGAAGATAAGAGCAATTAAAATATGGACTTAACATCTCATATCTGCAGGATCTGTTGTTTTGCAGACTTACAGTAAAATAACGACTATATTTACTTTGCCTGAAGCTGGTTCACACCTTGTAAACTGTGAATGTGAGAAATATACTGAATAATAGTGTCACATGTTTTCCATACGCCACCATAAGGCAGGAAAGTATTTGAGAAAATGGTTGAGACATTGTTAAGAGCCAAAAAGAAGAAGTTGAGAGGAAACCGAATTAATGTGACTGTAACTAACAGGGTGGTTTTATATTAAATAGTTTTATTTTTAATTTTTGGTTTGATGCCGTTTTCTTTTACCTGGTTTCTTTAAAAATGTGTATGTTGACTTTTACTATACAGAACAATTCCCATGTTGCTTTGGGATGCAATAGAAAAGTGGGAGCACAGCTTTCTAACCAATGTTGCATTTAATACATTAAGTACTTATCTAAATATGTATGTTCTCACCTGTGTTTGTTTGTTGGTTTATTTATTAGCAAGACTACACAAAAAACTACTGAACCAATTTCTACCAAACTTTGTGTACGGCTGGGGCCAGTTCTCACTTCTATTTGTTATCAGACGACCTCTTATAATAAGAACAATCATGTGTAGGATCATTCAACCTCTGGGGAGGAATGAGGTTCAGAGTGATATTCTTGTTTTTCTCTACTCAAGAACGAAGCCAAAGTACATAATGAGCAGTTCAGTGTCTGACAGTTACTTCGTATTGCTGCTTGGAAGGAACAGTAAACAGTTAGAAAGCTATTAGCTAACATCCTATACGTCCATCCTCCTGTTTATTGTCTACAGCTGCTTATCTTGTTCCAGATCACGAGGAACCGAAGACCTTCCCAGCGTGCGTTTTCCTGAAAGGCCGTTTGCCGTGTGTCTATTTCAAGCTGTTGTTAGCCACATCACAGAGTGACCGCGATCTGCACCGAGGAAGAAGTTGCACACGAGCCCTTTACAGTGCTTTGGTAATGAGTATATAACAGATATATGTTGTTGTTTTTCTTTTGCGCAGGAGCTTTCCAGATTAAAATGCTCCACTTTCCGCCGTGTGGCTCAGAGGCTATTACGCCCGGACTCATTGGCTCCCACCTTGCTTTTTACTTAATTGAATCAGCCCGTCCCCATATCAGATATTCCTTAACGGAATACTGAAACCTATCCACCCTTTTCCTAATACCATTAGGGGAAGCGGGAGAGCAAGATGGATGCTTTAATCCTGCTGGTTCAGAGAACACAAAAGGAGAGTGTGCCCTGCAGTCAGACATTAGCCACAACATTCACTGCCGAGCCACGGTATTCTACCGAGCAGAAGACTTGCCCTGTCACCGCCTGACTGAAAACTACAATAACAAGAGCTCATTTCCTGCAGACAAGCTGGCATGTAAATAACAGAAACAGTAACTCATTGCATTCCCTCGTTATAAGGGGGAGGGAAATAAATTACTGCAACGTGTTACAGTCAGCGGCACCTTATTTCCATGATGTCTACTACAGTACTTTATGGGGCGGCGCGTTCGGGCCATTCGTTCAGGAAGCCGGCGGATCTGCAGGAATGCATGTCCAATTTGACACAATGGTGATGCAGATGGATGAGGTTCAGGCGAGCCGCCTGCTGCTGAGGTTTTTCTTATTTCCCTACCTTCTTTTTTTTCCTGCTGTGTCAAACTGCAGCTGAGCTAAGGTGAGGTCCATTATTTCTGGCCAGCTCAGGCACAAACTAATCCTCTTATTTGGGAGGTCAGCACCAATCATTATACAGAGGGGTGCCATTACAGTGTACACTCCAGTGAGCTGATTTTCCCCTTACATAAATATATGACTCAAGGGACTGCTCTTACTCCACTTTCTAATTTATCCCTCCTGCCTCTACCTCTTAGCTCTCATCCTCCTCTCCTCTCTCTCTCTCTCTCTCTCTCAACTTCCCGCTCTCTTATCAATGACCTTCTCTAGCCCCTCTTTGCTTTTTCATCTTTTCCTCTCCCACACTTTCAGCTCACATCTCTCTCTTTTCCCACCCTCGTTTTTTTTTTCAGGATGCCCAGAGTGGCGTATAATTGAATCTGCAGAGAATGCATGAGCAGGAACAATTAGCTCAGTCACTCAGAATGTGGATATAGCTGTACAGTAGGATAAACAGAGTGATAAAAAAAAAGAGGGGAAGGAAAGCAGGAAGATAAGCCTGAACTGTATGGGTGCCAGGACAAAGGGAAACACACAGCTCACAAAGTACACAACATTTTTGTTCCCACCAGCCCCTGACAAAGACGGGATAATTTCATTTTGCATTACGTGCATTGTCTGTGCTGTCACACTGTCCTGCTTATAAACCACATTTAAGAGGGTTTCTGGGAAAGCAGGACAGGGAGTCATGCAAGCTCGAGTTGTAAAGCTCATTATAAAACCAAACAAGTGAAAAAGCAAGACACAAAAAAAACTGCAAAAGTAATTTCAAAACGTACAAAATACATTTCAATTAAATTCATGCAAAAAAAGCTGTCGAAACAAAACAAAACAAAATGTCAGCCTTCTGACGGCCACCGTCACCGGAGCTGAAGCACAAATCCTTTGCAACAAATTCCACGAAAATCCGCTCAACAGCTCTCAATCCATTTTACTTAAAACTGAAAATGTCAATCTCACGCCGGCATAGAAGGAAGAAGTCAATTACCGAAGTCGTGCAAAATCAATCCACTATTGACCATGAATGTAAAATCTCCTGACTGTCCATCCCATGATTATTGAGATGTTTGAATCTGGAACAAAGTGGTGACAGACATTACCAGACCTGGAGCTGCAGGGCTTGCATGACTGCAGACTCCATGCACACGGCTGGAGAATCCTTTTTTTTACTGATTATATGGTTTCATTGCAAGATGAAAATGTCTTTATTAGCAAAAGCACAGTTTTGCATAATAGAAAATGTATAAAGACGGACATCCCAGATACAAACGATGACACTTTGCACATTTGGAGCAACAATCTGTAGTTTCAAGGTCCTGCTGACACACACGCTCGACCTATCCTGCAGCTAGACACCAGGGGGCAACGCATTTGGCTTGACGTTTGAGGAGCTGTCATCTATTTATACAACCTGTGATCTACATCCCACCGGTCGCCATCACATGAGACGTCCGTCTGGGTCAAGATCACATGACGCTAACAGCCTCTTGGTCCTACTTATAGGTTCTTACATTAGCAGCACTAGACAATAAGTGACTCTCCAGAGGAAAAAGGGTCCCAAAAAATATATATATGTTCAGTTCTGTGTGGAGCTGACACCAGCAAATATGGACCATAAATACTTCATAAATACCAATTAGCTCAAGAAGCAGCCATGAAGAAAAGAGCAGCTATTTCAGCCAATTATGAGGCGGCTCTCTCAAAGGGCGGAGGAAGGCGACTCTTCCCTTTCAAGCCTCCCACTGAAAGGAGAAACCTCTGTCATGTTGCAGGGCTTCAATAATGTTTCCCTCCACCTTCATGTCAGGGATGAAAGGCCCCAAATGTCCTTTGAGTGAAATCCCCAGAGGACTTAACATGCATCAATAACATTTCCATCCATGAGCGTGTTTGAGGGGGGTGGGGTGTGGGGGGGGACTACACATAATCTTCTCTCATACTTTAAGGCTGCTCTCACTTCCCCGTGACTTTTATTTACCCCGGTCTCGGGAGGTCTTTCCATCGCCGTCCCCGAGATGCAGATAGAAGGGAAAGAAAAGGAGGAACAAAGAGGAGCAGAGCGGAGGAGAGGCAGAGTCAGACGCCACATTGTGTTGCCCGCTCTAAATAGGACAGCTGCCTCTTGAAGGAGCCATCATTCTTCATAGGGCGAGCCTGTCTTCATTTCCACCGTCTGCAAAGCACACAGGGCTTAACACACTTACGTCGCAGGATTCGCTGCACTTGAAGGTGGCAGCAATTCCCTCGACTGCAGGGGGAGGGAGCACTGGAGAGCCACCCCCGATAAAAAAAAAACAGTTCAGCTCAGGCAGTAATAACCTGACCTCTTCCTCATTTTTCCAGAGCAAACTTCTGGTTCCCGACTAAGTTTCAGTGACAGTTTATCTTCCAGGTTTGCAGGATTATACATTCATGTATTTATAAAAAAAATGCCAACTAGGTAATGGGGGCTTTCAAGATGTTTTGGATGTTTTTCCCCGATTGGAAAAGTTTGCAGGTAGAGATCGACAAAAACAACAGAGACCAAAAATATCCTTCACCATAACTGAACTTATGGGAAATCACAACTACACAGTATGTATTCTACACTACTGGCTCATCAGGATCCCATCAGAAATACCATTATCTTACTATAATTACAAGAAAAAAAGCTGTGGTGCATTCCCAGTGATTGTAAGCATTCAAAAACTATGAGAACATATGCACATGTTTAGGAAAGTGCTGGGAAATGTATAAGTTAGAAAGCAATAGAAGCATGTTTTTTCTATCTGCCTCTACTGTTGGGATACAGTATGTGCATCCAGATTGGAAGCACAATCCTCGAATGCTGAAACGAATGCAGCACCTCAAAGTTTTCATAAAAGTTAACGACTTGTTTGTGATTCTGAGGAAAATTGTTCCATGAGGGAGACACTGAAATGACATGTTTCTGCTCGGCCGTGGTTGACTAACACCCCCCCCATTACCCTCCAGGCTCCACCGCCTTCGCCCACATTTGGTCCAGTAGCTATCACTTTTTCTGCAACCTCTTCAAACCCAAACTTTTGGAGTCTTGTGTCAGTGCATCTACATTTTTCTACCGTCTACCCTTGCACAATATTCTCAATTATTTATTAGGAATTTCTGTCACATACCAAATGACTCCTTCCCTGGTCTGTAAATATTTCATCCTATGGCCCAAACCTTGTCCAACTTCCACCTGAGACCTGTGAGAAGAGGGAGCCAGAGCTGCTCCGACACCGACTCTTTAATCCTCAACCACTGCTGTTAAGTGGCCTCCCCCCCATGTTCAAATGAAGCTCATGACATTCAGCGACAAAGCAGTGATTATGTGGAAAAGGTCATAAGATACTGCATCATCTGGTCCCTCACATTGATACAGTGAGTCACCTGCAGCTTGGACGCCAACAGCGACGATCGGGATGCAGGGGAAGAATTATTTTGCGTGGGCTAATTAAAGAACTCGATAATGAGACACCTCGCATCCTCCAAAGTGGCAGAGACGGGGAAGACATTAAGAAAGCATCGCTCACACTTTGCATTGGCACGTCTCCGCTGACCACCCACACTAACTGCCCCCCCACTTGCTCTCACCGATAAGCGTAGTGAAAGTTGGAATAATGAAGCCAGAGAACTGGAGCACTCATCCTCAGAATGTGGAGATAGTGGTCACTATAAAAATCTCTCCAAACCTGGCTGACCTAAAATAGGCGGTTAGATATTTCAGGATCTATTGGCTCTTTGAAGGGAGATGATATCTGAATCTCTACTTTGAGTGAAGCCAATTAGCTTGTGGCACCTCCTGGCATAAAGTATATATCTTTGAACCTTTATTTAAAAAAAGCCGAAACCACTTTCCAGTCACACACCCAGCTGCTCGTTGCCCCCCTTTAGTGGAGCAGCGGAGTGGATTAAAAAAAAAAAAAAACGTTTTTATAGCTTATACTGGTAGTATTTTCCAATCTGGCAGCCAAATGAAAATAGGGCCCGATAACACAGAGAATGGCAGAGAAAATAATAATAAGACACGGTGCTAACCAACCCTTGAACACCATATTGCAAAGCAAATTACCATCGAGATGACTGCACTGCCAGATGTGGCTCTCGCACTGCAGCATCACAGAGGAAAAAAAAACAAAAAACCCCAGCAAGCATATGCTCCACGCTGAGGATAACTTAACTGGTACAGACCTCTGGTAAGCGGATTGAGAGAATTCCCTAAGCATATAACGGCCTACTTCATTCAATATGGCGAGGGTATGCTTGGACCGCGATGATGAGCCAACGCAGTCACATGATGGCTTGTGATAAATTAGCCGGGGATCCGTGGTGCAATAAATTGCAGCAGATCAAGGGAGCGCACAGCGAGTATACGGCTTGATAGGATATGCTTCATCCTTTCGACCACACTTCCCCGTGATGCTACAAAGAACAGATTTGTCTGGGGCTGTTAGGAACGGCAATAAAATTAGATGTCCCACTATTTAGTCTCAACATGGGCGATTTGGCAGTTTGGCAGAACTCAAAAGTGTGTGAAAGTTGCGTTCTATCGACTGTAAAGGTGAACAACAGAACTGGAAACAGGCACAAGGCAGCGCCACTGAAAAGACTGTTCTCGGTTTCAAAACAAACTTTACGTCGACGCCAGATCTATCTCCGAGTTTTCTGCTCTCAGATTTAGGATCAATACACTTCAGCTGTGCAGATTATGTTCTCAACTGGAGTTGAACTATAGGTGACTTTTTGAAATTGCAAGTGAATATATATTATCATCCTTTTTCCTGAGGCCTCATTGTGACCCCTGCTCCAGGGTCTATTTCAGTCTGAGCACATGGTCTAAAGAGGCACAAGCGTATTTAGGATGAGTCCAAATCCACGTCTGCATCTGGTGCATGGTTTAAAATGTTAGTCTCTTAACATTAGTCGTTGGTGGGTTAGTGTTCCACTCATAAGCAGGGTGTGTTTGCACCTTAGTGAATTTCCATTATAATGGCAGCTTTGACAGATATAGTAAGAGAGAAAGCACCTGCCAGTCTAGGCACAGATTTCATATTGAAATACTGCACCATTGATGTCAGAACACGTCAATCTTGCAATAGCTCTGTGTCATTGCATCAAGAAAGCACCAGGAGTGCCACAGACCTACATGCCCATGGATGCTCAGATGGGCACGAGTGCTTTTTGCAACTTTAACAACATTGCATTGGACTCAAAATGAGAACTGAATCCATATGAAACTAACAAAGACGCTATGCAACACTATGCAACTTTAAATTTGGTCATTTCAATCCCCCAGAAACTCTGTTTGGGCTCACGCTCCAATTGACAACACTCACCTGGTGGGTTTTATAATTTACAAGTGAACTCTCAATACAAACACATTCAAATTCAAAGCCCAGCAATTGATTCGGTTGCAGAATTCCCAAAGTAGAAACAAGACAAGGCTCGTTTAAAATGGAACAAATGGATTTCGGTGGCGCTCCCCGCAGCTGACTCAGCCTTTACAACGCACACACATCTGTTTTCTCATCACAGAGCTCTCACACATTGTCTCTCGCTATCTTCTGTCATCCGAGGTAGAGATATGCACAGACACAAATGGTGTGAGATCACACAAACATTGTCGTAACTGATGTTCACACCGACATCGGCTTTGTTCATTAGTCTCTGCTCTGGAGGTTGTCGATGGTCCTGAGGGCAAGTCAGGGCTTAAAAAAAAAAAAGGAGGTGGAGGGGGTGGAGGAGGTGGGGGAGTTCGGGGTCTGCATGCAATTAATCTCTGCTCCATCACAGCCACCTGAGGACCAAGTGTATTTGTTCAGGCAGACAGAGAGGAAGCCACATGATAGACACTGTTTGTCTTCCCTGGACGCTGCATGCTGATCCACCATGAGACGACGTGGGTCATTTCTTCAATGGATTATTATTGAGGTTTGTCTCTGGGCTTCGTGCATTCTGACCTCAATATGAAGACTTTAGAGTGTCTGACATAACATCAGGCCTATTGATTACAATGGTTGTGTTATTTTTAAGGCACTGGACTAAGTAAATGGAAAATAACGTGTTTAGCACAATCAATATCCTCTGGAATTAAGTTGTGCGCTGCTGTGGTCAACTGTTTAGTTTTAAAGCAACACTATGCAACTTATTTTTGCTTAAAACAGCAGCTTTATTAAAATGAGTTTGATGTTTCAGTGACTGTGAATATGGAGAAAGTTTCCTCTTTCGTTCTCACTCTTCACCCTAAACCTCTGGTCTATGAAACTTTGGTGAGTGGACTGTTACAGCTTCAACCGTCAGAATCAGGTCCAGCAAGTTGAAGAGTGAAGATGAACTGTAGATCAGTTAAAAATACTTTCAAAGTTATTAAAAACCAGAGTTTATCTCAAATATTCAGCAGGGGACTTTTAAAATATGAAGAATTCTAAACAGAGTCTGGAGGATTTGTTACAGCAGCTCTTCCTGGTTCAGGAAGCCGGGGATCATGGGTAATATCCAGCGTTCAGACGTTTTCCAGGTCAGTGAGTTGTACTGAACAGTCAGAGCTCAACACATTGATAGACTTTCCTTTTTCTCTTCATGAAAACAACTTAATCTCAATCTAAAGTTGCATAGTGTAGCTTTAATTTGCACAATAATGATACAATACAATAAAATATTTTGTATCGTGGACATTCTGGCTGAGATGGGATGTTTCACTTTTATACGAAATAAACGCACTTCTGCTTATTTGTGAACCGTTTAGCTTGTATTGCTTGTTTTGGGTAAGTACAGCTTTCCAGTATAAGTCAATTAGAATTGTAAGTGTGTGTCTGGCTCAGTTTAGCTCAGTGTCCCAGTATTTTTTATTTATTTTGGTCATGCTGATCACATGGACCAGACAGAGAGCTGTTGACTGTCGGCACTTAGTGCGGAGCGGCAGCCAGAATGAGCCACACTGGCCGTCACGGAGGCTGCCAATCGAGGCTGTCCACACAGAGACTGCTGTACACCTGCCATTCTGGCATATTCTGCATCGCACTCTGATTCAATTTGCCACTCAAAGCCATTTCAGAGCCTGTCACACACATTTCTGCAGCCCAGAGGCAGCTGCATCAAGAAAAGCCTGAAGGGTGATGGGAGATACTGTGTGTGCTGCTGGGAAGTAAGCAGAAGAAAAAGAGATAAACATAACCCTGTATATTTTTTGGTGAATCTATTGGAGGAGGCCTTGGTTTCATTAGAGAACAGATTAGAGGGGAAAGTCAATATCCAACAGCTTTGGATTTAAAGCCCTACTTACAAAGGCATTAAGATTTCAGGAAGTGATAAAAACCATAAGAATCCTGCGTCTTTTGTTCAAGAGAAAAAAGGAAGAGTTGACGACTGTAATTAGATACAACCTCAGTGGGATTTCTGAGGCCACCGCAATTAGCTTGCAGTTGAATTGAAGAAAGTTGTTCATTTATTTTATTGCTCATTACATTAGCAGTTGTCCTTGTTGACATCCACATTACGACACATACAGGAGCGCTTAAGGCAAAACGCCCATTTAAGAGATCACTGGAAATAAATGTGCAGCAATGCCTGGAGGTGCATGTTCATTATGGTCATCTTCTGTGATAAGCGGGTTCAGGAGGGACCAGCAGAGGCTGGAAAGTGTGTTACTTTAAAAGCCAAAATCGTACAATATTAAAAAACGAAAAATAACCTCAAAAGAATACACAAACATTATAAAAACCAACAACCAGCAAAGTATTTGTGTGTCGCACATAGTTAATCCAATCAAACATGTACAGTACATAGACACTGGCCATGTAGGAGAATAAAGGTTGTCCATGCTTTTTACAGTGTCCACGTCCATTTGGCGAAGTTATATAACAGGAGGAAATAAGGATTTATTGGGGCTGAAGGAACTTTTCTTAAAAACCAGCTGAAGCAGCTCCAAGTGCGATGCAAGTATCTTTGCCACTTTCAGACCAGCAGTCGTCTTATTCTCCTTCAGGGCTCAAGTTAGAGCAAATGCATTTTCCCCCATGTGAGCGCTCATGGGCGTGTTGGTCCCAAAATCTGGACGCAGTGGAGGTCGATCGCACTTTTTACCCACCGACCCTCGGTCTAAAGTCAATGATGCAGGATTTTACTTGACATCATCAACATCAACAACATAGTAATATGCATTTTATTTTTAACACTGGAAGCGCCAGGCATCGGTGACTTTTACTTCACCAATGTGCAGATCCACTCAATCAAAAGTATTGGTCGGCATCACCTCTTCCGCACTGATTATCAAATTACTTTTGTCCTTAAAGTCGTATCACATATGTTTTCTGGGGAATTCTCCATCTGTGGATTTGCGCTCCCTAACATGAATGTGATTGATTCACAGAAATCAAAAACACGGCAGAGCACTTTCCCCCTTTATCGCAGAACGATAGCAGGTGCAGCTGGAACGCTCCCCCGACTGACGCAGCTCTGTGGGGATCGTTCTGACTATGTATGAGAATCTCTCTGACAAGGAGGTGAAGCCACAAACTGACAGTTGGCTCCAGGGTGATGAGAACCCACAGGTCTCCAGTGGATTATACAATCTGAAGGGAAACACTGAATATGGCTTTTTTCATTTCTTTTTTTAAATCTTCATGCAAAATTAATGTTTTTATTGTCTATACAAAATCCTCACAACACATGTCAGTCAAAATTAAGCACACACACTTCATAACGTGGCGTGAACAGTATCAACGTGACAACATCGTTCATTCAGGCAACACTCGGAGCAAACACACTGACATGTTTCATCAGTTATCGTGTTCAATTATGCTGTCATGCATGTCACCCGGCATCACCAGCTCTAAATCAGAACGGCAAATCCGGATGAAGGCATCAAAGCGGTTTCACCACACTAATGTCGGAGGCACAGAACGCCTGCTAAAGCCTTTTTTAATTCACCACAGTGAACCAGTCGACTGACTAACTACAGTGTTCACATGCACAGTGTGACTAATCCATATTTATCCAACACGGCAGCAGGAAACTCTCCAAAATCAATACTTCTGATCGATCACTGTCCAACTTGTATCGGAGGCACTCGCACTCTCAAAATGACCACCGTCAAATCCAAAATCATTTAGTCATATATCACCGTATATCCCTTATTTTCACAGAAAAGCTAAGATGAAGATCCATCGAGGCCTTTTCAGTAAAACAACCGTCTGAATAATGTTGCTCGGTTTAACGTCAGGGAGCTGTGAATATGAGCTTTAGTGGTTCCTGCTTTAAAGTCGCTGCAGCTGATTATGTGAGTCTTCCCTGGGCTGAATCTTCCCCGAGGTGAATCACTCACACACAATCACACACACACACACACACCAATTTAGCTGCCATTTCAATGGCTCGTGTCAATCCTGCACCTGCCTGTTTCCCCGGCCTCCCCCGGTGTGGTGATAAGAAGCAGGCGTTACGATTGTCATTTCACATTTTCACCAAACCATTTTTTATCTGTTTCAACGTCCATCGGTAAAGAGGAAATCGTGAAGTGTGTACTCACATACTCAAAAGGGGAATAAAAAAAAATAAAGGCCTCCAATCCTTCTCGTGCAGCTATCAAAGCCATCAATCAGCTCGTAGCTCCAGGCTAAAACAGAGGGCTGCTCTGATGGATACATTTGCTACATCCCCCAGTTCAATTTGTTTGGCAGCTTTTGGAAAATGCAGCTGAGTTTGGTGAGCAAACACATTGTACCAGTCGCTCCCGTGCAACTGGCAAAGCATGAAATGACAGTCAGGGCCGTTTGGGGAAACTCGTGTTTGCACACACACACACACAGTGGAGGGGAGAGGCCGTCTGAAGGCTCAGGGCTGACGCAGGTTGAGATTTCAGCAGAGATGAGGAGCCACTTCAACATTTGTCCTTTTGGATGTTTGGTATTTATCAGTTGAGAGCTGATTGGTGTGTTATTCTAAGGGCCAACACACTGAAGCTGCTTTCAGACATGCACTGAACTCAAGAGACTCTCCACACTTTCTTCGGAGGACGTGCGTAGATAAAATCACGTGATCTCCCCGTAGCAGAATGAATGCGTCACTTCCTGCCTCTGTCTGCTGCACCCGTCTGTGCAGAGAACACCTCCCGCTGTGTTGTGCATGTGTGACAAACAAACCGTGGGGTTGAGTCCGGACCCAATTCTCTGCACAGCTTGAGTCAGATAATCTGAAACGTCAATAAAACCACTGCTCCAACCTAAACACAGCTATAAAACAGTTTTTGTGACATCACAGTGACCTTGAGCTTTAAGATTTTGACAACAGAATTGAATCATTTAATCTTCGTTTGTGCCAATTATCCGGAAACCTGTATTCTACTTCCCTCACGGTGGCCGTGAATGTGCTTGTGACCAGACACGAGGGAAATGGCAGTTTGTTTTATTTTATTTTGAAGATAGGCCCAGAAATAGTCCCAGACTAAAGTGACATGTACAAACACGACAATAGCCGTATATATTGTATGATTGATATGAATGTGTTGAAATGAAAAGAGGATTCACAGTCACCTCTGGATTCTGAGCTGTTTCTGTGGAGAAATCAACTTATTCCAGAGCCACTAAGAGGTTTAAACATCACGTCAGTCAAACAGATTCATGACTCCGTTGGGGTGATTATCATTGTGCATCGTCGGCGCTTTAAAGACTTTGTGGGAGAAAATGAAAATAAAGTTTACTCGGAGACTGACAGCGAGTCATAATGAACTTTATGGATTTGTCTATTCTCACTGGAGGTCATGAAAAACCTCACAGAGAAACAGGTGGTTATGAGAATCATTAGCAGGGACTGAACTGGACCGTAACCGATGAGGGACGGGCAGAAACATCTCGTATCAGGGTTTCCTCTGTGGTCTGTAAGAGTCACTAACTTTCACTGAATCTTTATGGCTCAGAGCTTCTTCTTATTTGCTAAAGTATCAGGGGAAATCCTCCTTCTCAAGCTGGTGCGTGTCAACATGGTTTCCAAATAATCCTCTGGATTGCTGCGTACATTTCTACATCGACAGCGTCCAGGATCGTCACGTGCTTAACTTAATGTTGGTCTAATTTATTCTTCACGCCACAAACAGACTGCAACCGAGCAGTGAAGTTTGTTTTGCAGCTTGTTTTCCACCCGATGTGGTTGGATCTCAAGAGGCCTTGAGAATAAGAACCATACATAACTCCTACGGTGTGAAAAAAACAGCAACTCATACAAGAGTGTGAGTCATTTTACCGAAGCCAGATAAGACGCCTCTGTTCTGGGAGCAGAACGCAGTCGTGGCTGCCAAAAAAACTTAGGACAAAAGAAGTGTAACAATTAACTTCAACTCTATCCACTAACTGAGTGTCCTTACAGATCTTTCTTCAGCAAGTGGCCATTGAAGTAATGAAGTAGATAGATCAGAGATATTGCACCTCAGGTACCGTGGAACATGTAAGAGCGCAGCTTGATTAGAGCAATTACAGTGAAGAAGGAGTATCTTACTATTCCGAGCTAAATTGGTTGGTTAAATAAATGTGAAAAGGGTAAGTGTAAAATGACCATTAGGCTTTCCTCTCTGTGTCTTGGGCTCAGGGTCCCCCCCCACCCCCACCCCCACACACACAACTTCTCCACCGGCTCAGCCAAGAAACAATTATTCTCTGCTATTCAGTCCAAGTGGAGCTTAAGTTTTCAATTCCAGCTGCCCTCTTTGACCTCCGAGTGCTGGAAGATGCTCCTCTCTCTCCGGCTCGGTAACACTGAGCGGAGCCACGCTGTACATTTTGGAGGTGTGAGACTCGGGAGCTGCTTCGACACACAGAGCATGTACAGGCTGAGGATGTACGATTTTGAACATGTGCAGTGAACAGTGTGATATTATCATAGACTGCAGAGAACACTATCTGTGTGTGTGTGTGTGTGTGGGGGGGCTTGGGCTGCCTTGTATCAAACTACAGATGTTGCTCTTATTATACAGGTGTTACCCTCTGTATCAGCCTGTGAAGCAGCAGGAGGAGATTTGTCATCATAGAAAAAAAAGAAAGAAACCGTTATCAGAAACAAAGTGAGGCAACAGAAAGATAAGGGAGCCCAGCCCCTCAGGTGTGATGCCACCGATTTGACCTTTTGTCTAAATTAAACACTGGTGAAGATACAGTCGCTGCAGGGCCAGACTAATCCCTTCTGCAGCCCTCAGCCCCGCCCCTCCCCTCCGCCGTATACCATCATGCATGTCTTTATAAGGAAAGAAATTGTGTTTTAACGAAAGAATGAATACAAAGCACAGTCTGTATAGGAGAGAGAGAGAGAGAGAGAGAGAAGGAGGAGAGTGAAGGTACCCCATGGCCTGAGTCAATACTTATCTTAGTAAACATAAATAGGCTTGGATCCGTTACATCCACACACGAGCACTTCACAAGAAGACTATTGATCAAATCCCCACCAAAGGCAGAAATACAGGATAAATAACAGCGAGATTATAGATGAAATTTGAGTCTTTCACACCCTGAAGGCTGCCGGAGAAAGACAGAAAGAGACCTGAAGAAAACGGAAAGAAAGCCGAGGTCCAAACAAAAGTCTATTTTTCCAAACAGGTGAACCTAGAATACACAAAAACATTTTAAAAACCAGGAGTTGGGCCAAGAATAAGAATGTTGCTGCAACATAACGAAGCCGGAGATGAGACGGACCGAGGTCAAACTCCTGTCACGACCGTTAAAGCACTTATTTTTACAAATGAAACAGGAACCGTCCCTTTTCTAAAAAAAACACTGTATCCTCCAAAACTAAATTCATGAAAAAGCCTTGAACTTGACTGGAATAATATGTGGACTTAACATTTAGGTCATGGAAGAAAAAAAACAAACGTGGACGAGTTTCCACGTCGTCGGCTGCCTGCGAAAAACAAAAAAGAGAGGAAAAGAAACTACGAGACTTAGAGACGTGTTCCAAACCGGTGTTGAAAGCTCATAACGTGCAATCAAACGCAATCAAATACAGAAATCCAGCACAGCCATCTCACACAGGTTTGCCGCGGTGGCGTCTAATTAAAGCTACGACCCCCAAGGTATTCTTCGCCACCTCTGCTGTGGAGGACCGCTGAGCAGAAGCAAACCCTGAGAGTGCAAAGACAAACAGACTTATTACGCCAAACAGGCCTATGGTGCAGCTTGATAAACGACAAGGGAGACAGCGAGGGGGTAGAGAAGGAGAAAGTTCTCCACCAGGCAAACCACTCTTTTTTTTTTTTTTAAACTGGCTTATTAATGTTCAAATAGCAAAGGGCTGTATCTCCATTCTGATGGGCTTCCTAATGGAGCAGCCGAAAAAAAAAGAAGAGAAATGTCGTCTCTGAGGGCAACACTCTGGAGACGAGGCTTCTCTTTCTAAGCCGCGGCTGGCGCCGAACCAGCGCTGCAATTTGAGACTAAATCACAGGAAAAAAAAATTGTCCACACAAATTGAGATGTTTGTTCTGCTGCAGTTTCTTCAATCTTTGCAAAAAAAACCAAAATTATTTAAAAAAATTGGCACGCTCCCAGACGTTTGTCTTCTGGAATAAGAATTCAGCGAGCGTGAGGCTTCTCTTGTTTTCCCGGTCCGCTCCCCGTTAGCCTTAACACCCTCCCTGCCATGGCCCTGATTCGGCCGGACTGACATGAACATCAGTCTTTCAAAGTTCAATCAGTCATTCCGACTGCTTCCCTGTGACGGGCCCCAGAGAACAACATGGCCACAAATCACAGGTGAGGGGAGAGGCGCTCTAACATGAGCCGGGGCAGGGAGACGTATCGCCGGAGGCTCTAAAATGCAAAGGAGGAGAAGGATGTGTTTACATGATGACATTGTGTTTATCCATCAAAAGCAGATTGTAGAGAGGGAGAGAGAGAGAGAGAGAGAGAGAGAGAGGGAGGCCGTGTCGCTGCACTATTTGGAGACGGCGTATGACTGAGCACTCGGCAGAGCCCGGGTGGCACGCCAATCTAACTGCCAGGTCCCACTGGTGATGGAGGGCAACAATCATGTTCGGTGCCACATCCTTTCTCCGGCTCTGTCTGCTTGTCCTCATTCCTCCTCAACGAAAACCCAAATCCGAAGCAGGGAACACGCTCTGCTTTCCGTGCATCCAGTGCAAGCAGGATAAGCACATCAGGCGCTATTTTCAAGAAGTGAAAATAGCGTTTTTTGTATTTTTCAAAATACAGTAATTCCCCTATTTTGTCTTGGGCGTGTGGACACAAATTATCAAGACGCCAATGTTGAGCAACAAGTGCAAACGGGGGTTTTCTCGTGTGCACAGATTATAATCACGTCCTGAAAAGTCATTAACAACTTGTAAACACAAATTATTATCTTGAGTGCACAAGATAATAACTCGTGCTCACAATCTGGATCTGGTGAGAACAAGATAATAACTTGTGTGCAAATTAAAACATATATTGTCTTTGGGACAGTGGGGGGGGGGCTCTTTGAATTAACTCAACACACTGTATAAAGAAAAAGATCCTGCTCTGTGATTAATCTGTCTTTAAGGCTGGACGTGATTCGATAGTCAGTCACTCTGTCGGCTGAGACTCTGAGAAATGGGAGAATCCTCGTCCTGTCACTCATAAATCTTCTAAGGCCCCCCCCCCACCACCGCATGACTCCGAGGATTATGAAAAAGGCCGCAGAAATATCAGAGGGGTTTACTCTGCAATAACAAACATCACCGTGCCGAGATGGATATCGTACCAGGTGGCGTGAAATATGCACATATGGGCTGCGTGCTCCAAAGCTGGACTCGGGGTGGCTCCGAGCTCATATCTGTCATGACTCACTGGCGGCGTGCGCTGCCTGAATACTAAAGCCCGGTGTGGACAGATGAACAGACATATGAGGAGACACTGAGCTATGACAATGATTCAGTCACTGATGCAGGGGATAAAGAGACATATGATGCTGGAAACACTGGTGACCCTCTGGCATTGATGCGATGGAGCCTGCTTTCCACTTTCCAATTTAATTATTCACTGGTTGTTAGCAACGACTCGTTTTTTTTGGCACGAAGAAAGAACTTGTCAGTCGACAGTTTCCGGGATAAATTATGTTTTACGGATCTGGAAACAAAATCTTATATTCAAATATTCAAGATGTCTGTCTTCATTTGTTTTCATGTGTATTAACCATGGACTTTATTTATAAAGATGGACGACATGACAGCTCCTCACTAGGCAAGCCGAACCATCTTGATCGCCCCCCTGGTGGCTGGCTGCAGTACAGGCCATAAAACCCTGCCTCCTCCATGTTAGCAGATGGGACGTGGACCAAACTAAAAGGTCAACGTCAAATCTTTTACCAGAGATTTACGTAGTTCTGATCAGACTGATGTAGCAACACCGATACCCACGATAAAGGTGACTTGTTTTTGTACAATGGGTGAAACTGAAGATGCAACATTTGTCTTTATATATATATATAATATGGTTTAAACCCATCGTATAAGCAGAAAGAAGATATTATTTACTAGCTATTATCCTGACACTATCCTGCAATGACCTCTTCTTATAGGCGACCTGTTGTGTGGCAATGCTTCTGACCTGACGGGTTATCAAGCTGGAAATCAACGTGCAAATGGAGAGAGTGTGAGAAAAGGTGGAATTAACAGATTGTGCGCTTTACCTCACTAGAGGAAACTTATAAAAGAAAGGTGAGGAGCTCATCAAGAGATAATGGTGTGTTTACAGGTGCAGAGCAAGAAGGAGGGACAAATATTCCTGTGCGTCATATGTGACAGAGTGGAAATAAAATCTAAATAAATGAAAAATAAATCTACGGTTTGCTGTAGAAACAGGAACAAAACCTATACTAAAGGATTTAAATGAGGTAAAACAAAACAGTATCTTGTCCATGAATTTAAAAGGATGAGAATATCAGCGCGCTCATGTAATCAGGCCTCTCTTTGCCCTCATCACATCACAGATGGTCGAAGCGAGAACTTAGTGTGACAAACACAGAGGGTGATTATTTACTGACATCACGTGTTAAGATATCCCAGGACTGAAATCTTTAGATTGCCGTCTCGTTGCCATCTGGGCCCTCCGCCGTGTTAAAGTGCCCGGGGCAAGTGAATCATCCTTCACTGGATGTTTCCGTCGAGATGTGTGTGTGTGATAAATTACGTGAGCGCACGACGCACGGATTTGTCACATGATCCTCTTAAACACAGACATTACATGTGACACGGCTTTTTCATAGATCACCGGGCAGTCAGCCGAAAACGAATGTTACATATCACGTCCCTCCTTCAACACACAAACACACACACTCTCACACAAACACACACACACACTCACACAGAGACACACGCACAAAAACACACATTTCCACATAACACGCTTTCCTATAAAGATAACTAGCTAATACGTGATGCCATGCTTGTTAAGGCAACTCTTACATCAAACGGAATCTCCCCCTCGAGGCTTATGTGCAAGTATGTAAATACATCGACATCCTTCCAGTTGTACTGTGAAGAAAAGTAGGTTAAATCCTCCGTCCCCTCACCGGCAATTTAGTCTAATATCTCTCTGTTAGTGTTTGTGTGTGTGTGTGTGTGTGTGTGTGTGTGTGTGTGTGTGTGTGTGTGTGTGTGTGTGTGTGTGTGTGTGTGTGTGTGTGTGTGTGTGTGTGTGTGTTGGAGGACCAGATTCAAACCAGACTTTTTGCCTTAGTTATTTGTTAATTAAACTAAAAATGAATTTTTTTTTCAGAGAAGTTTAAATTAACTTCAACATGTCTGTTTTTTCACGAGTTAATTATTAATAAAACTAAAAATTAACTTGTATTTTAAATAACTTAACTCGATATGCCTGTTTTCACCATTGTTATATATTAATATAACACGTTAACTTGTGTTTAATGTGTTCAAATAAACTCCAGTGTTAGTTTTTGCCTTTGTTATTTGTTGATAAATCTAAAAAAAAAGTTGTATTTTAAATGTTAAATGACATGGAATTAAATATGTTGTAAATAAAATAAAATAAAACTTTTAAAACCTAAATGAAATACAAATTAAGTTAATTTAAAAAAAATGCAGTTGTGAGCATTATGTCAATGTCCTCACAGAGATAGACGAGCAGTGTGCAAGTGTGTGTATGTGTGTGGGAGAAAGAGAGAGAGTGCATGCATGAGTGCATGGGATTAGTGCTGTCATTCGCTGTTAATTCTACATATTTTAGCGAGCGAGTTAATTAACAGAAGCTATGTCCATATTTACTAACAGCAATATTTACAACACTGGAGGAATGTGCAGCTCCGGCTCAGCTGCTCACTTGGCAGCACATGACAGGCCACAGCCTTCAAACACAGGTTCTAACTTTGGGAGCTTCGTATGCCTGCGATTATTATGTAGTTTATTTTCATTTGAACACATAGTTTCTATATAGTTCTCATGAACTGACAGGTTACGAGCAGCTGAGCCTGTAGCTTGTCACCTAGAGGAGCGTCGCTGTCACAGAGTTGGTCGGGACACGTGTTTGCCATTTCGCTGACGACCTGAATCTGCCCTGACGCTAATTAGATATTAAGTCACTGCATTTGAATTTAAGTATTTAATCAGCTCCACTAAGAACTAATGAGGTTTGTTGGCTTTGGTCTGAACCAACTCAGACTGACACAGTCTTGACTAAATATCACAATTTAAAACAACAGGGCAGTTTCTCCTGAAGGACATCGGGTGGTAATAGAAGTAATAGAAGAACTGAACCAAATGCACAAATATGGGATTTTGAGCAACAGAAATATTCCAGCGTTTGCTCATTGACACAAACGTCTTGTCAACTTTCTCCAGGTTGAACAGAGCCATTACTTTTTAATATCAATCATAATTCTGTACGTTAACCACGACTGGTCCATATATATAATGTTTTTCTTGGTATGGGATTTGTTACCATGGACGACAAACATCACAAGAAGTAGATCTGCTGCAGAAGCCTCGTGACATTACACTGAAAGCAGAAGTTTTAGCTCCGTTCAGTTTCCTTGGGCTTTCCACTGCATTTCACAGTCTTCACGACGATCAAGTAATTGGTCCGGTTTAGCGTTAAAGCAGATATTTGGCAAACGTTAAAAAGTTGTCATTGCTCTACATTCACATCACTTAGTGGCTTAGTGAGACCGCACACAGTCCGACCTCCCTCTCTGCAACGCTGCTGAATATCAAAGCAGCCGAACGCAGCATGCTCCTCTTTGATGTCGGGCACACATCCTCACCGAATTGACCAAACAGACGGTTTCTACCACAGAAGAGTTTCCTCATTTCAAACCAACACGATTAATTTGAGGGGGTCACTTGGGAAAACCAAGCATGATGAATTATATAAAATTCACCTAAGTAGGACATTAAAGCACATTAACAGTGGTCATTACATCATTGTAAGACTTTCTGGGTCAGATCTGAAAAAAAACTTGACTTTGACTGTAAACTATCAATGTGAGGCTGTCACCTTGTGCAATGAATGAATCAGCCCTGCTCTCACGTCCTGGAAATACTGCAAAACAATAAGAACAAGGTTCCGCTGTTGTTTCCAAGAACCCAAAAAAAAGGAGACGATGAGGAGACAGAGGACCTGGTAGAAACTGAGGAAGAGTATTTTCCCCCGAAACATTATTCAAGAAAGTCACTTGTAAAAATAGCTCGGATTTGCTGCTGTGTAGACATCGATTGTAGCAGCGGTAAAACATAAGAATTTGGTGCTAACTTTCCAGCCTGGTTTGATTTTTCTTCTCCAGACTGACTTTGTACGTGTCCACAGTGAGAGAACCATGTCAATTTCACCATGTTCCTCTCGTGGCCGTCGACCCGTGGCCACGTCAAGGGGCCGGACTTGGTGCAACTTCAGCACTTCGACGGCGCAACCTATAAAACTTTTATCGGCGTCTAAGGATAACAGAGCTGTTGGATTAATCCATTCGTTATGTCGTATTGCCATGAAGAGTGACAGCGGAGAGACAG
This sequence comes from Hippoglossus stenolepis, assembly GCF_022539355.2. NCBI lineage: Eukaryota > Metazoa > Chordata > Actinopteri > Pleuronectiformes > Pleuronectidae > Hippoglossus > Hippoglossus stenolepis. The sequence goes on along the minus strand of NC_061497.1, from coordinate 20,976,130 downwards.
ACAGGTAAACCGGCACTCGCCTTTCATATCCCTGTAATGAAAATATATTACACCAGGGGACCCGCCTAATAGACATGATCCAATAAACCCAGTAGAATAAACCATAATGGCTTCCACAGCAGCATCATCGCATCACATCATCGGGGGACGTGTTGAAGGAGGTGTGATGAATGTGCTGTTTGTTAATTGCATACACATATGGAGAGAATGCCATCTGGGTAATTAACAGTCTGAGTGACCTCGTACCCCCGCCTGACCATCATTGCATTGGTGCAGATCTGCTAGGGATGTCATAGTTATAAGGACCTTCCAGTATATTGTGCTTTGTGCAATTATCAAGTGTTTCAGACAGAGGCTGAACAGAGGAGCTGCAGCAATGGACATGTAAACCTTTTTAAATAACACAAATTTAACTTATGAACCTGAATATGAGCAGAATATGTCTCATTTAACACAAAGCTTTGGTATTTGTTACGATTCACATGATGGCACAAACATCTTCTATAATTACATAGATTTAATTTGAAATTGCGTCCGTCATAGCTGACTTCGGTGACTATTCTGTGTCTATGCAGATCTTCACAAAGAACCAAGACACCTTCTTGTGATGAAGAAGAACAAAAGGTCAAAGCTATCTCTTGAAGGACCTCTGCTCCGTGGCAGTGGAGGATAATGATGAATTACCAATGACCATGGTTTTACATGAATACTTGGTTCTGTTGGTGGCCACTGGGAGCGAGTGGGAGCAGGCCCTGACATGGTAATTGCATAAAAATATCAAGGGGCTTTGTCTGGTCAATAATACATGTGGAACAACACAATCTACAATAAGATGCAGAAAGAAAATTTACATTTCTGGATGGAGTGTTTGGGGAGCAGGGAGTTTGGCAAATAGCAAGGTGAGGCTGCACCGGGTGAGGAGGCAGGGTTTTTGAATATTGGGCCACCAGGCGTGTGCACAAGTGAGATTGATCAGTACTCTGCAGCCGCCGCCGCTGCCATGAATAATCAATTGTTTAAATCACTCGCGAGGCTGAGTAGGTTTGTGCTGAGGCAGGGCTAATTTAAGTCCTTTCAGGGGAAACGTATTAACATACAAACATATTCTTTTCAAAAAATGGAAGTGGCAATCTTGCTTAAGAACAAAAAAAAAAATCTGCCCCGTAAATAAGGAACCTGTATTTTTCTTGATTATGAATTCAACAAGCTGACATATGTATTTCTTTTGTTGATTTGTTTATTCCATGTAGATGCAGTATATGTTCGTACCACTGAAAAAATAATGTGCAGAATCAATAATATTGTCACATAAGGGATATCCGGTCTCCTCGCTTGTTGTCTTTTCATATCACAATTTAATTTCACAAGAATACTGAGTTATGCTGCATTATACAGCGTGTGGTTACACAGATTGCTACATTCTTCAACAACGACAGTTTACACTTTATCATATCCTCCCGCATTGTTATTTTCCCTTCGCCGCAAATATGTTAAAACACTGAACACAATGGTTTACAAGCAAATTGCAAATTCATCCATCTGCCGGTTTTAAAATAGCGCGAGGGGAGAAAAAGAAAAGCACTTGTCACCTTTTCAGAGAGCGGCCTGAAACATCTATTGTGCGCATTCATGGTGCTGCTGGTTTTCATTTTATATGTAAATTCTTGAAATCACTTCAACGGGGGAAAATCTCAAGAAAGAAAGCCCCCACAATCTCTCGCTCGCGGGCTGTAGCAACCTCGCGGTGGCTGTACGAGAGCGTGTTGGATTGCAGTGTTCGACACATGTCGGAGCGAGCTGCTTCATGACAACATCTTAGGGAGAAGTCGCGTAAGACTTTGAATCAAAGGGGTATTGTTGTGAGATAGATGGAACGGCAACAATGGCGACGGAGCGTGAGGAATCGGGCCCTTTGCCCTTATCTGGTTTAGACCCCCAGCCAACAGCAGATACAATGGTGTTGGATATTACAGACAGTGAGACCTCAAAGGGCTGAAGCCATTGATTTGTGAGTTAAAAAAAACTAGTTTTGGCAACTGCAAAGCCGCCGAGCTTCCCTTCAGCGGCGCCGGACAAAACTGATGTCCCTCCTCATTAACGTCTGCCGGAAGATTTGGATTCAACCATAATGCGACGATTTGTCAGCCAAGACATCTGCATGTTATCTCGACCGTTCGCCGTGACGCGGCGCACACACGGATGAAAACAACGGAGACATCAGACGTGCAGTTTGTTCAGAGCGGGTCAATTCTTTGTGAAAGTGCCTGGAGCGTTGGAGCCTGAACATTATCTTCCACTGGCACAGTCTTTAAATGTGTGCAAAGGTAGAGAGGTCATCACTGTTTTCTTTGTAAGCTTTGAAAGATACGGCAGACGGCGATAAGATGGCTCTGAGATAAGAGATAACTCGGCTTCTGCTGACACAATAGATAGCATTGTTTTCCACCTTTGGTCATAATCCAGCAGTGTTGGCCAGTCTCATGAGATCCCCTCTATGCATTCTAGATATAGCCCTGCTTGAAAGGGGAAGGCGCTCACTTGCATGAAACTTCTTTGAAAAGAAGAAGAGGTGAATCAGAATCATTGTGACGGAGGCTTTTGAAAGGAATAATATCAAATTATGTCGTACAGAGTCATCTGAGACACTGGGGCACCGTGGTTATACAACTCCTGCTCACGGGTTCATCACATTTGGGCCAATTTGATATTTGAGGCACAGGAAACGAGAGCTATTTTAAAAAGAATGGCTTCAAAACTGACCTGATTCAGGTTGAATCCATTCATACAGAGCAAAGTCTAATTTTAAATTATCTCAGTGATCAATTTAACTTTGATTGAGATGTAATTTAATGTTATTTTTATAGAAGACACTAAAACAGGTCAAGACAATAATGGTACTTAGGAGAGAATAAACCTCCACCAAGGCCCAACAGCCCCTTGAACTCAACTCATGGAAATATAAAGTCCCCTAAATATCCCTGATTCTTTTTTCATCAAGATCCATGAAATATTCCCTGGAAAATTGGTAAAAAGCCTTTAACTTGCAATGTAATGGAAAGTGATAGAACATTCCAGCATCCACCACTTTGTCCATATCTGCGCAAAAATGTAATGGTTCCTTTCTTGGCCCACGTTCCATCCTTGTTGTGTGGAAATCTGTACAGTAGTTTTTTGTGTAATCCTTTTAACAAACAAACAAACAAACAAACAAACAAAGGGATAGGGGCAAAAGCACAACCTCCAGAAAGAGCTGGTCAACCTGACTTCAAACATCCGCTTGGTTTCCCCCCCCCTGCAAATATTCCACAGGTCCTGAGCTGCTTATTCCAGCTGGGCACCGATTATTAAATGTGGATGTTGAGGATTATTAAGAGCAGATGTTGACGAGCGCCTCCGTCCCCAAACTACTTTGGTTACTTTGGTGGATTGAGTCTGTTGATGCAGTAAAATCAAGCCTGAGGAAATAAATGTCTTATTGCCAAGTGCACTCCGCTTCACCAATGTGGACTCAAAAGTCTTAGTTTTAATATTAACTACATATTATAGCATATTTTCACTCTGTGGAATCTGTATTATGAAGAAGAGAGAATGATATTGACCTTAAAAGACTGATACTTGAGAAATACATTCGTAAAAACTGTCGGTACTTTACACACAATAATAGAGGCTGAAGAGCAGTTTTATCCAGTGCTGCATTATGATGGAAATGTTTGATCTCTTACATTCATGTGAGACTGTATGCTGGTTTATAGAAAACCAGCAGATACATGTGGGTTCTGTCTGATTCAAAGCATCAGGTCAATGCAACTTTATTAATTTTTTTTCCTTATTCCACAGAACATGTTGTAATGATTCTAAAAAGCCAGATAAGTTCATTTGTGGCACATGTCTCCGAGTGTTCAGTTAAGTACAGCTTGACTAAGAAATTAATAAATCATGAATATTCTAGGAAGTTGAACTATGCACTGTAACTGTGGAAATGACTACTTATACTGATAGAAATGAAAAACTATTCCTCATTTATTTCAAGAAGCCAGTCTGTTATAACAGTTTTGTGCCAACGCTGATCTGGAGAAGACGTTGAAACTGTGGGGCAGCAATACCAGGGAATATATCTTTTAATATATATTCTAACTTCAGCCCTGATCACATGGTATTAAATATAAGTGAAATTGTGTATTTAACTATACAATCACCACTGATTAGATATGAAGAAACATGTCATCTCTGTCATGTAATGTGTAAGGATGGGACCAAACTAAGAATAATGTAAGAAAGGGCGACACAAACTAAAACAGTGCTGTGATCGATCCGAACTCTCAGAGAAACCTGTACGATTCAGGAAGCTGTTGAACGTATTGATTTACCCGCGACTGCTGCATTTCTTATCGCAGCAAACAACTCTCCCTTCATCCTAATCCACACATTTAATAGCAAATAGACGTTTTTTTTAAGAAGCGCCGTTCAACGCTGTGGTTTGAGTTGCAGTATCATTTCCAATATACGAAGCTTTTCACATAAAATGTTTGAGAGTGTTTTGCGAACACAGCCCGAGCAGTAACAGGTTTCACCAAACCGAGTTGGGTCTTTTATCTCTCGTCTGTAAAAAAGTAAATGTGAGTTTCTTCCCGATGCATTAGTGGTATTCTTCCACCGGAGACTCAGCCCTGCACTGATGTACAGCATCATGGAAACTGTCTACAACTGAGTACGGCTTCACGCATGGAACTCAATAGTAAGAACATATTTTCCTCTCCCAACAGCCTGTGAATGACCTCAACTGAGGAGGCTTTCAAGTCCAGACAGAGGCGAAGGGGAATTTATAAGGAAAACGAAAATGAGAAGCCTCGTGCTGAAAAACGTAAAGTTAACTGACCAGATATCTAGTTTCATTCAAAACATAGAAAATGTTAATTCATTCAATCTTTAAGAAACTGTATTTAAAGCATGCTGTCCCATTTAATACCGTGAATTTAAAGAAAAAACAATTTAACTTCTAATTTATAAGGAAACTAAGGGAAACACATGCGAATCCACAAATCGCATAAACTGCAAAAAGATCCAATACAACCAAATGTAGAGAAAAACTGAATTCTGTTCTATCCTGAGGAAACAGGGTTCATGCAGAGGTCGGACTATGACAACGTGTTCAGCCGGGTTTGCTGATGCAGCACCAACGTTACAAGTTTATTGCAAATAAGTTAATGAGCACTAGCTAGTACCACTAAAATACTGTCAACTTTTAAGGTGGAAGATATTTTCTTACTCACTGACGTTTTAAGATCACTGCAAATGTCAACATGCCACCTCTGACCCGTCCATTTGTTTTTATCGGCCTCCTTGCATAACATTGACTTAAGTGCTGATTGGATTCTTTAGCACTTGAAAGACAGAGAATCAGTCCAGCAGCACGACAGCGACGTTTTCTTTGAGCGGGATCGTCCCATCTTTCCTCAACTGAAGGAAGAAAAGGAAAAAAGAAGAAGCGCGGCTCCATTGCTTTGCATTTAGAGAATGAGACCCACTCCTTTTCATGAGCTTCCACTTAATCACTGCCGGTGGGACTTAATCAATTACAAACCCCCCTGTTCAAAGCAGACCTTTTCTTTTTTACCCCAACGCAGTTCAAGTCCCTCACTTGATCGGTCAGAACAGAGGTCAAATTAGAGTAAAAGGCTAAACGTCTGGGCAGGAAATGAGGCACAGCGGGCGACATGAGAAAGATGGCCATCACAGAGGAACAAGACAAGGAGACACACTTAGCCCGAGTCTCCAGCTCAATTCGTTTGTGGCTGAAACCAAGCGCACAGATACTTCTGTTTTAATGCGACTTTAAAAACATATATATGTATATTCTATCTCTTTGCCCTCCTCTTGCTTGGCAGTTCATATCCTGATCACATAATGGCTCCCATCAATTAATTAAAGCTAATTTGCAATCAAACTAATAACTCGGCTTTTACTTTTGCATTTCCTCTCTCTTAATATTACCAGACATAAATTAAGACAAACAATCACCACAATCAGTCGCTCGCAGCCTCCGTTCATGATTATTCCTGCAGCAGTGGCTTCTCCGCGGTTTGAGCCTCTTTCATGAGCCAGATTTCTGAGACAGTTGTGGTGCTGTTGCTCTTTTCTTACAATAAAACCCCCCCGGCCTGGTGTGACACCTTTCAAACAGCACCCGCTTGGTTTCAGCTATTCAACTGGCCTCCGAGCCTCAGAGTGCTTACTTAGCATTTGCGTCAGTGTAGCTTCTGTTGAAAAAAAAAAAAGAAAGTATTGGATGGCATTGATTTTGTGCTAGTGGTGGGTCTATTCTGGTATGCTTTAATCTTCTTTTCCCCCCCTCTCTCACCACCACCACCAGCCCTCTCCTGTGCCTTTTCTTTTCCAGCTCTGGGCAGCACAAAACCAAGATGTGCAGCTTCTCAACATTCATGTTGGGAGGTCTCCCTGCACCCCAGTGTCCTAGGTGTCGATAGTTTTCAGAGCTCTGATCCACTGGTGAGAGAGACGGGGGTTGACACAATGGACAGAGGTGAATCCTGGGCACCGAATAAACCCTCAGACACAGTTAGTCCATCATAGTACAACAAAATAATACTGCTTGTATACATTACATACAGTACTTTCAGTATTTGTCATAATTGGGGGCATATAAATTGTGTTCATGCAAAACTATTGGGCTGGAGTCGGGTGATATATTTCTGTTTTAATTCTATTTTTCATCAAGATCCTTATTTCCTTGAGAATCTGTGAAAATGTCAAAAAAGATGCAATGATAAGCAAAAAAGGAAATCAACGCTGCTGGACCCGCCTCTTTGGCTCAGTTTATTCTTGGCAAAAGTTCTATCCTTCCACCAAGTTTCATGGGAATTAGTAAAGTAGTTTTTGCATAATTCTGCTGACGAACAAACAAACAAGCAAAACAAGCTTGAATTCGAGCCCTGTGGTTGTTTGCTTCCACCAACCAACGTTTTATTTTGACCTCTACCTTGGACCACTGAAATCAAATCAGTTAATCTCATTAATCTCAAAATTTGAAGAAAGATTCCCTAAAGGCAGACCTGAGATACCATGCGGCATGTTATCACCCAAATCTAATCAGTTAATCCGTGAATCTAAGTGAACATTTGTGCCAAATTCGAAGGGATTCTCTTGAGGCGTTCTTACGATAACATGTTCACAAGCCACAAAAGGCTGATTTGAGGTCAGAGTGACTTTGACCTTTGACCAAATTCGTAACATGTTTGTCCTTAAGTCCAAATTACATTAATTCCCCCAATGTGTTCTTGATATATCACGTTCACAAGAATGGGATAGATGGTCAGATGTATACGGACATATGGATGGACGGACAACTGAAACATAAACCCTCTGGCCAGGGAGGCAGGGGTTAAAACACAATCAGCTTAAAGTACCGTACACCGTTCAGCCACGTTAAAACCAGATACCAGATTTTGTGTTGTGGCTGGTGTACTTAAGTGATTGGTGTTTACATAGGACACAGAGAACGTACTAGACACTGTCGGTGACTGTGAAAAAAGCACATTATAAACATTAGAGGCCGGCATGAATGACAAACAGTGGGAGCTGCCGACAGGTTCAGTCCTGCTGCTGCCGAGCGGGAGAAGGAGAATGGATATAAATGACAAGGAAAAGGAGGAGGAGGAGGAGGAGGGAAAGATGGACGAAGGTGTGGGGGGGAGGATGGATGGTTGAAAGACTGAATGGATGGATGAATAGATGGGGGTTAGGTGGCTGGAGGGAGGTATGCTACATATTGGCATCGATCCACAGGAGGGCCCATCAAAGATGGAGTGACATTTATGGCGCCGCTCGCTGCGGCGACCTGCCGTCAGCAGCAGGCACAGAAAGCTGCGACAATGTCTGCTGTGTTCGGAAAACTGTCACTGCTTTTGACTACCGCTGAGCCATAGATGTTTTCTCGGGGGCTCCGCGGGTCAGGGGCTGAGGGGTCTTATTAGCTGCCAAGGGTGATTTAGGCGACTTGCTTTGTATTCAACGTGGATTAGGAGCAAAGTGAACGGTTTAATGGTCCCAGGGAGTCTGTGTCCTACATGTAACGAGCACATATATTAAAAGAAACATATAGGAACTTAACAGGCATCGAGTTAAACCTTTTAATATGTTTTCAAAGCCACTCGTGAATACTTATGGGAAAAGGAAACTGCCAAATGGAGCGTTAGTGGATTTTGAATCAAGGAGATTACGTTTACTCAGGCATGGTCACTTCATATCGATGCATAATCTCTGTTCAGCTAACTCAATCTGTCAGGTGACTTAGGGCGTTCCAGTGGTTCGCCCCAGCAATCCGACTTTACCATGACCCGTGCCGACCAAAAACTATGTTGCTGTCAGACAGCGATGGCTGATGTGCCCTGTTCTCACTCCTCACGTTCAAATACAGGTATTTATTGAAAAAATAACATACGATGACAAGACCAGTGCTTATTTTATTAGTGCTTAATGTTTGTATGGTAAATTGGGACAAGAAAAAACAGGGAACAAGTTGAAAATGCAAGTAAGTATATATATATATATAGGTTCCTAATTTACTCTGTTTGTTGATTTCGTTGTTACATAGTTAATTTCTGTGTAATTGATTATTGAGAAGCAAGTAACAAGGTAACTGCTTACTTTATTTCGTATCAACTGTGGACACAACGTCTACATGTTGCATTACATTTCCTATACGGTGGAAAACGTGCAAACTGTAGGTGCCACTGGGGACAACTTTGTTTCCTGGCTTTACAAGGGCAGGACAACATGAAACCAAATGATTTCATGACAGTGCCGCGATGTGAAAGGGGCACGAACGGGCTCCACTGGTACATATTACAACTTCTGACAGTATAAGTCATGTTAGCGCGGTTAGCAGTGGTACCAGAACAAGTGGAAAGGATCGGATGCCCTCAGCTTGACCCTACCTTCCACAATATGGCTGCACAATCAGAGTATCTGACACTGAGAAGAGAACAGACCAGAATAACACGCACTAACATCAGGTGTACGTTTTACGGCCTGAGATCATCAACAAAGAACATCAAGCTCAATACCAGACGGGTGAAAATCCAACCTCCATTTGAAAATCATATAGTTTTTCAAAGAAATAGACGAGTCTTACTAAAAATAATGATATTATTATTACACATTGATAGAATATGATCTGTCTAAGTTACAATGCTTTATTCTTCATTTAGAGTCAAAGGTTACACATATATCCTGGTTGTGACACTGCATTGACTTCCATTCCTTGTGGACAACCTTTAACCAAAACTTATCCCACAACTTAACCATGACCCATCAGCCCAACCCTCGCCTACACTCAACCACTAATCACATCTTCACCCAAACCTTAACCAGGACCTGAGAAATGATGTTTTCTCTCATCAGCACCAGGCTTTGGTCCCCGTGAGGTCTACTGGAACTGATGAGTTCAGCGTTTTATGGTTTAAAAAGGTCCTAAAGAGGAAAGACAAACGAGTATAACACACACACACACACACAATCCATTACCTACCCACAACCTGCATGCATGTGATTTGTGTTCTATCGCTGGTAATCATTAATGATTGCGGGGAGAGAACGGTGGGCCACAAGCTGTGCTGTTCAGCATGCCTAAACAGCCTGTATACTGTCAAGGGCATTTACACAGGGCAGAGGTGGACACGTGTGCACACGTACACTCGGATGTACACACATGCCAGCAAATAAACGATACCTTCGAGAAATTGACTTCACGTCTGTGGTTTAAAATCAACAGGAGAGAAATATATAATTTAAAAATATCTCCTTCTCGCTTTTCTAAATTTCAACATCTCTAAAACAGGTCAGAAAAGTTACAGGTGCAGATTTTCCTCCGCGCTGAATTTTAGCAGTGACAAAACACTTTCCTCACAGTTCCTCATTTCTGACAGATTATCACAGAAAGGCCCAGCATCAATATTTAATTTGATGCCACCGCTGCCTCTGCAGCAGACGCCAAACAAACAATATTTGAGCATTATTGTCAGTAAATTTGTGATGGAGGGCGCTGGTCTTATTCATAAACAATACTGTCTGGCAGCTTCAACGGATCTTATCCAGAGGAGAGGAAATGATAAAGTAAAATGTCTTATTGTGCCGCGGGAGTCAAAAATGGGATATTTCTGTTTGCAGTCTCCCACAATCAGTCAATACAAAATATATCACTGAGCTTTTTGTCGCTGCAAACAGACGCTCGTCTCTTTTTTGGTTTTGTCCAAACCGGCTTGATTACAGGAGCTCGGTGGTTTTTTCTTTCCATTTCCAAAACGAAGATTTTCGTAAACAAATGAAAAAAGAAAGACGCGGAGCAAAAGCTCTTTTCTCTTCTGTAGTAAAAGCTGACAGGCATTTACCTGTCTGGAGGTTTCAATGGGAGGAAAATACTTTTTCCATAACTGAATCCATTCAGCAGATTTTTGAAGTCTCGTAAAAAAGGACAATTCTACATTTTAACAACTGCACTCTTATTGTGGCATCCTTTCTCCATTACAGTTATGATACAAAAATAACTTTTACAACAAAGTCCATTAGAGAAAGTGAAACCACATTATCCGCAGCATTTTATACAGAGGTAATATTCAAGAGAGAGCACAGCTAAAATGGCAGTAAAGGGAAAAGTTGTGCAAGCAAAAAAGTTTAAATCTGCAGCTTTCCTCAGAAACGACACAGAACTACAACAGAACTGTTGGTTTGTATAAAATCTGTCTCATTTCCACAAGTAACTGTCACAAATATAAATAACTTGAGAATCAAGTTGTGATAGATTAGAATTCCTCTTATCAATAAGCAATATTTAAACTAGATGATTACGACCTCATCAGATTGAGAAATGCAACAACCCACCGTGACATCGCCCATTGGTTTGTGCACAGCTGATTCGAAGCCTTACATTTGGCGATGCCAGTGTTTTGTTGGATTTGAACGTGCCCCCTGCTCCAAGTGGCTCGCTATGCTGAATTTGCACCGACTGATAAACAGACCTTGAATCTCTAGTTTCCTTTAACGCCTCCAAATTTCCCAAATCAAAGTGAATGAGAGGAAAGATTTTGGACACAAATCAAGACGGAGAAATGCCAAAGCATCAGAGATGCTGTACTTGTAGAAAGACAGAGATTATTTGGCTATTTAAGTTGAACTCGGCAGTTCTTACAAAAAGGGCTGTGGAACATAGTGTATATTCTAAGACTATTTTTGTCGATACTACTCTACATATAGTTTTTCAAGGCGTCTGCATGACTTTGATGCCACTGGAAGTTTATGGAATGTGTTTTGACATCCTGTGTTATATATATTGTTTGTTTGTTCTCTTCATGAAAAGCTGCAGGGCTCAGGAAAGCACGTGGATTTGGAGCTTTACGCCGGGTTTACAACAGACACAGAGTTCTACATATTGTGTTTTCTTGTTCTCGCCCGGTAAAGCTCTTGACAGATTATGTTAAAATATACATACAAAAGCATTTCTGGTTCTTTTTGCTTTGCATCTTTCCTTTTATCATAGAGTCGTTAACACATGTGCAGAACAGGGGAGTGGACACTTTTCCATCAATGGCAATTTCAGATATTGTCACATCCTGAAATTCTCAGACACACATACTTATAATTTATCAGACTCTGCTGTGATCTCTCAAACAAAACTGGAAATGTTTTTTCAATATCTTTCACCAGTTCAGTAATCCGCTCTGTGACAGGTCGTCCAGACAAACTAAGACTTTAGTACATTTTTGGCCTTTTTCCCCCCGGTTCTAGCAGCTCCCCAACAAAAACAAGACTTTTTCACAAATTCTCCTCCTGAACGAGGTTTCAGCTTCTTCGCTTTTTGGCTCGCTCACCACAAAATGTCCCTGTATAACAATATCTCTGATGGAATGTTATAAATGCTGCATGTTTGGCAGAATTATCTGCATTATCATGTTTCGCTCTTTTTCTTCCATGTGCCGCGTCGCTGCAAACTTGGCACAACGGCTCCTCTTTTGCTTCAAAGAAAGTGCGACATTCCACATCCACTTGTCTTCTCTTGACAGTCACCGTGATGCTTGTCAGCGGTGACACCAAACAGCTACGTGCATGATGCGTTCAGCCTGAATGTGACCTGACAGACATACAGCCAGAGGGGACGGCTCTGAAGGACGTTCCCCACCCGCGCAGCAGCAAGACATCAAGTGAGGAAGAGGAAGACACGAACCGAGTCTCGTCTGTGCACGTGATCCTCGACGACCAATGAGCGGCTAAGTATCGCAGGACATTAACGGTCGGTCAGGCTTGGCCCTGGAGAGGAAAACGCCTGCCAGATTGCAATCCCTCACCTTGATGCACAAATGGCCTTGCACACCAGGCCGAAACCCTCCCACCCTCCAACCGCACACCGGAAATGAGTGATGAGACTCCGGTTAAGATCTGCGGGGAGCCAGGGATTGAACAGAACCGCATTTTGTCACGCTAACACCGGAGGGGACATTTGAAACAGGATGACACCTCATGAATATCAAATGGCACCCTGCTTTTTAACGTGACACACTTCACACTTCCTGGAATTAATTACCAGTGGATAATGTGGCGGCGGCGTGGCCGACCACAGATCCGAGTTTTCAAGGTGTTCTGAAAAACTTCTTGATGTTAGTGGAGCTGGACAATGGGGAAAACCTTTTTTTTGTCAGAGATAACAAGCACCTCAAATAGATTCACAGCAAAGTGATCAAATGAGACTAAAATAACTAACGTGTCGCCACAATCATGAGGGCCGGGCCTCTTATTTTCTATTCTACGTCGTACAAGGGGTTTTATATTTCATGAATGGGCCCTTTATCCTCTGTGTCCTTAATAAAACCTCGCTCCCGCACAAAGATAAGTTGATTAACTTCCACAACGGGTACCGTGACACTCCCAACATATTGGCTGAGAAGCATCCCTGGACTCCATTCCCCCGATTCTACTGTCGATGCCAGTGTATTAGCAAACTTCATTAAAAAAAGGTGCGAGTAGAGAGCAGGGGAGAGTCACACCCCGACCACTTCATCACAGCACGGAGAGAGGAAGAGGAAAGGCCTGTGTGTGAGTGTGTGTGTGTGTGTGTGTGTGTGTGTGTGTGTGTGTGTGTGTGTGTGTGTGTGTGTGCATGCGTCCCAGGCTGCTTCAAAGGCAGCCTCTTGGACAAGATCAGTGCTGTGACCCTGTTCCAAGCCCATCAACAGGCTGTAGGCTGGCAGGTTTCTGGAGTGGAGACGAGCCTTTAATCTGGGACAGATGTGAGAGAGACACAGTAAAACACACAGAAAGCGAGAGAGAGAGAGAGAGAGCGAGAGAGGAAGAGAGGCCAGGGAAGACGAGATAAGAACGGCTGGGATATTTGCAGAGGAGCTGCAGAGCGATGCAGGCGTCCGACAAAGAGAAAGAAGCCAGCTACCAGAAGATGCTTGAAAAACACACGATGAATTCTCCATCAGTGCTTCATCTGCAAATTGTACCTTATTTATATTATAGTTTCTGATTTGGATCTTATAATAATCTACAGTTCAGGCTCTGGTACAAAAATACTGTTTTCCTCCGATATATATAATTCTAATTGCTTTCACGGAGCTGTTTCAATGACACAACTCTCAACACAGAACTTCACACTGACACATTTCCAGCAGCTCGTTTTCTAGTGAACCTGTAATTTTAAACATCTACAGGAAGTCATGGAGTGTCAGGTTTCAATGAAATGTTTAATATCGAAGGAATTTAAATGGCAAAGCAGTTGTTATTGAAAACTGAGAAGAGAAACTATAAGTAATTTCCCCTCACCTCATGTGAGTGGCTGCAGACTTACTGGACTATTATAGTTATAGTGAAATGTGACACTAAGGCGTGATGGGGGGGAAGAAAAGACCAAACAAGTGTGATAGACAGACGCGAATGCAGGGGAGGAGGAGGAGGTGGTGGAGGAGGAGGTGGAGGTGGAGGAGGTGGTGGCGTGTCACACGTTTAGAGAAGTAAAACAAAAAAAAGTATCGCTATAAGAATGACAGTATGACAAGAATAAAGACGGATTTGTAACAAGGTGGTGGAGAAGGAGGGAGGAGAGAAGGCAAATCAATGTTAAGGACTGTGTGTGTGGGTGTGTGTGTGTGTGTGTGTTTGTGTGTGCCTGAGTGTGTTATGACAGAGCAAAAATAGGGACAAAGTGAGAAGCAACGAACCTCCTCTGTCTCAGGAATCGTGACTCACAGGAGAGTCTGAGCTCTTTGTAAGTGTGTGTGTGTGTGTGTGTGTGTGTGTGTGTGTGTGTGTGTGTGTGTGTGTTCCTGAATGTGTGTACACTAGATATTGTATGTGTGTACTTGTACAATCAACAATAACCAACTGTACCTCACACACCCATCTATATTAAGAAAGGAAAGTGGAAAGCAATCACACACATACTGGCAGAGACACACACACATAAACACTAGCTGCCGTGACAGGTGAGAAAGAGGGAGGGACATAAATAGATGTGATTATGTATAAATACTGATTAGATCAATTTAAATATTTGCATTTAAAATGAAATAAAGTATTATGCAAAATATCTGCGTGGATGTACGATGGTGCAGATTCGTCTTTGTCTCCCCGTTAAGGATTCTGCTCATGTTCGTCTCCGATGTTTACTTTGACGATGATTCCCAGAATATATTCACAAATGTGCAGAGTAAATCATTTCCAGCTGATGATGAGGGAGGCAGGAATTAGCAGGTTTTAATCTGAAGTCTCCATTTTTTTATGTCACCTTCATCTACCACGTTAAAATACCTTTGCCTTGCCAGCTTTTTGTAAGTATTTTCTTTCACTGTCACATTGTGCATTAACAAATATGGCTGAAAAACACAGATCTCATGATTTGATAGCAGATCTCCGACAAAACACCAATCGACATACTTAGAGATCATAGAAACAATCAGAAAAATTACTTCTACATGCATCAGCAAATCAGTTGTTGTGTTACATGTCTAACTGTGAGTGAGTGAATGTGAACGTGAGACCTCGGCGATGGAGCGTCTCTGTAAAATGGTTCGATCTCTGCCTCTGTTTGACATTCAGCACAACACGGTAGCTCATCAATAAAGATGGATTATTGATCAGTCAGATCTGAAGGGTTTTTTAATATAGTTCAGTTCACTTTGGATTTATTGTGCAGCGGAGACACACATGCAGTGGTCGTCTTAACATGTAGCCTGGATTCCTTATCAAGTATGGATGAGAGTAATACTCTGTGCGGAGTGTACTGCACCTTCTCAATATTATAATTGGATGATGATAAATCAGGGCTTTCAATTCGACCAAAGGCTATTTTGGCTGCTTGACTTCTTCATAATAGAGTCATTTTTCAAAAAGGGACCGTGCAACAAGGATACGTCTATTTAGGAAAGGACCAGGGGCATCGGCAGTAAACAAATGTGATGGGGGAAGTCACTTCTTTCCTTTTCCCTACATGCTTCACTCTCAGAAACGTAATTGAGGTAAATGCCATTATTTCCTGGCGGATGTTAGGCAGCTTCTTTTGGGGGAGGTGTGGGGGGGATTATTTCCCCAACCCAGGAAATTGAATCACAGTTCTCTTCGACAACATGTTAGTGCTGCTCTGCAGTGTTAGGTTAAGTGATCACATGCACGGCCTTTATAGTGAAGTTATAGTCAGGAGGACGCTGAAAGAAAGGACAGACAGAGTGAAGATGAGGCTTTCTGCTGTTGGTAAGAACCAAAGACTGTAAATTAAAGATGGACGACATGTGTCCACTTCCTGTCGGATAAGGGCGACGCCATCTTACGCTTTTGACGTCATTTGAAACTCTTCTCACATCTGTGTCGAATGCATTCATGCACAACTGCAGAAATGCACTGTTGCTTCTCTGTAACGATCATTATTTCATCTTCATCAGTAAACTGAAGGTCAATCAACCATCACCCACATGGCAGTCGATGTCCAGCTAGTTCACCGGCGCCCTGACCCAAGTTAGTAAGTCCAAGAAACCCCCAGAGCTTTAAAAGCAACATGTGATTTAATAATACTAAAGACTCCAAACCAAATCTGACTCGGAGCGGCACTAATCAAGTGATCAAACGACCATGTGTAATGTCAAAGGAGGGGCTCGAAGAGATTAATGCACAAAAGCTCCACTGATCTTTTTTTAGTTCCTTGTTTTGATCTCTTTCGGCCTCGGCTAGCCCCCCCGCTCTTATCAGCCTGGTTTCCAACATCATCGAGCAGCTGATCAGTGATTGAGTGGGTGTGTTGATGACGTGTCGCCCGACAGACACAAAAAAACAAATGTCTGTAGAAGAATATCTCTTGTAAAGCAGAGCCGTACATGTAGAGGACGCAGACGAAGACGTCAAGAGAGTCTGAGGTGACGTGTCGATGAAGAACATGTGATCTCCACAGCGGAATGAATGTGTCACATCCTGCCTCCGCCTGCTGCTCCACCTCTAACCTGAATCCCCCCCAGAGATTTCTGTGTGGCTGTGAATGCATCTGAGCCGAGCATGTTCCGCTCCAGACCCAATTCTGGGGACATCCTCCAGAGTTCATGTCTGAAAAACGGCCAGAGTGACTAATGGACCAATATTCACGCAGGTGCACAGAAATAAAGCTTCAAATTACTGCTAATTGTGCTCTGTGCCTCCTGGATTAAATGACTGTTTGCTAAAATGTTTGTTCCACTGCCTCAGATTAACAAAGAGAAATCAATTAATGCAGCTTCAAAGTATTTGATCAAAATTCTTATGGGGCCATTAGAGCCGATGTCTGAGGCAGCCTGAGAGAGAGAGAGAGAGAGAGAGAGAGAGAGAGAGGCTGTGTTGTTCCTTCTTTCAGAAATTACACTGCCTTCCCTTTTTCTTATTTTTTTTCTCTCGCCCAAGTTCTCCAGACACCAAAAAAGAACACACGGCATTAATGTGTTTTGAAACGGGAACAATTTAAGTACCCGGGCAAGTAATGGTTGTGTTAAAAATAAGTAAAAAAAATCCTCCTCCTGTACAGGCTGGAAACAAATTGGGATTCCTGAGGGTCCGTGAATGGAAAGGAAGGGGAGGATATTAAAGACAAGAGGCGACAGGCAGTGAGAGAGGAGCTGCCTGCCACTCATCATCCAAGGGCCAGCGAGCGTGGTTGAAGTCTGCGAGGCATAGGTCACCTGATCCATGTTTAATGTGTGTGTGTGTGTGTGTGTGTCACTTCCACCACTGGGGCTCATCTCTGGGCATCACTGCAGGGGCTGAGGATGTGTCACATAAACCACAGGCCAGTGAGCAAGTCTGGGGAAATGGTGTGTGTGTGTGTCTGTTTTGTCCATAAGATGTATGGTAGGTCGGTGGGTAGTGATGTGTGCATACGAGATGTACGGCTCAGGAATGCACATTTGCACATATTTGTGCGTTCCATTACAAATAATAATTTAATAGCCACTATCTCCACACTGTGATTGGTCAGGACTCGTGTGTGTTTTGTCCATGAGATGAATGGTAGGTCAGTGGGCAGTGATGTGTGCATACGAGATGCACGGCTCAGGAATTTAGAGGTTTGCATTCGCACATATTTGCGTGTTCCATTAGAAATGTGAGTAAAGCCACGATCTCCGCACTGGGATTCGTCAGGACTTGTGTGTGTGTGTGTGTGTTTGCTGTATACACGCTACAAGCTAACTGTGACAAAGCAGCTAATCAAATCCCCAACAATGTGGAACGGCATCTCATCATCCACACTAATACGTTTTAGGTGCGTATCAGCAGTAAACTCCGTCCATACTAAAACAACTAAAAATGCAGATCACATGATCCTGTGCACGTCGAAGTGGAACCGTTACCGACAGTAAGTGTTAGCAACACTTTGCTTTCAACGCTAGTAGTAGTGACGAATAAAACCAATCGAGAATCGGATGGGGGTGATTGTAACATGGTTTCTGAATGTGACTGTCCAGACCTAAATACAGTGTCCGGGAGTTTTCAAACTTAAACGGAGCCGGCAGCGTTTCCACACTTGAAAACCTCCAGAGTAGTGTGGACGGTAGGCGTAACCATAGCAACGGCGTTTTAAAAATGACAACCTAGTAGTGTGGGTGGAGCCTCAGTGCAACAAACACCGTCAGCTATGGCCACAGACTTTACATCAACATGTTCCGCATTGACTTCATCTGCTGTGTATGAGACAGACACATCAGCAGGTCAGTGTGTAGACTGACAGTTTCTCGTGGAGTAAATATCACCAGTTAAATGTTGACTATTTATTTGAGTTAGTATTTGTAAATAGATAAACATATTTGATATTCATACGTTCATAATCTCTTTCCAAACTGTATCTAGTTGCTGTGAGTGTCGATTACCGACAGATTCAGTTTCAAACATCCTGATGAGTGAAGAAAATGTGTAAAATACAAACACATGGTCACAGAAACAGAAAATACATAATCTGATAATAATTGCTTTTCATTCAAAACGTATTTTCTGTTTCAAATCAGCTGTAAATGATCTGAATCTCATCAGTGGTTGATTTTGCAGTAAAAGAGTTTATGTTGAGAAAAAGGTTGATTATTTCAGATATACGACAGTTTTCTGGAAGTTTTCCTTCCGGCTCTTTGAAAGAAAAAGTTTCCATTGTTTAGTTTTTTTTATCAATATTGAAACAAAAAAGAGAAAATCTAACAGGGGGAGTGAAGCTGGAGCCTAATATCGTCTGAACAGAGCAGCCTCCCAGGAGGAGCGAGATTAATTTAGACAGTAATGAGGATTTGTCTGAAAATAAAGCACATGCACCTCGTGAGCAATCAAAACTTAGTATTCACCAGGGCCGTGTTATAAACAATAGGTAATATTATCCTTGGTTTAACTGGAGAGTGGTTAAGTAATTGTCCTTGACGACAATCAGCACCTCCCGACAACAAAATTATTTAAATTGAATAAAAAATGATGGAATTAGCTGTTTGGATCAATTATAATCAGCTCAAAGAATCTGAATCTGAAGTGTAGCGGAGAATTAAGGAGGTTTTATATGATACATGCTTATAATCTGTATTATTATGTATAGAAGTTTTCAGGGAATAACGTGAAGGTACATAAACTTTTCCTCTCTGTGTTTAAATCATGACTAAGCCATCCTATAGCTCATAATTGCTACGAGCAGAATGTATTTTCAATTAGTTATTCATTGCCGCTGCAGATCCAATCTAATCCTGGCTAATCTTTGCTAAACCCATGTCAGCAGCATGTCGAATGATGCGTGTGTAGAAACGAGCATCGACTGCATCGGCGGTGCCGTGCGGCTGTACGCGCCCGAGTGTTAACGCGTGTTTGCACATGCATACGTGCTTTATGACAGCAGCCTGAGCCCACACGCGGTGATGGATGTGTGTGCATCTGCCTGGCACGCACCTCCAAAGCGAGCCCTATAAATAATAAATGTCCGTCCATGCAGAGGCGATGTGGCGGCGGCGGTGTGAGATTAAAAAAAATGGAGTGGCCTTGTTAATACACCTCCACCCAGCCTGCCAGCTAACCAGCCTGCTCAGGGGACAGATAATGGCTGCCTCTGCCTCCACCTCATGTCGCTGCATTATGATGAAGCCCAGCGCTGCAATCACATAGCAAAGCAAGAGCTATGGCTTTGTAAGAATCTGTTACTGGATGTGTGGAGAGGCTGAATAATAACAAAAAAATAAGGTGGGAAGGAAAGTGTCAATCAGAAGCACGACTGGGCTTTTTATTCCTCTCTACTTTGCAGGAGCCTGTGTGGCGGACACACAGTCATCTTATGTAATGAGATCAATTTGGACTAAATGTTTATTGGATCTGTGAGTAGAATCCTCCGCTAATTTCCCCATTCAACAGTGTGAGTGAAAATCAAAAAGAGTAAAAGGATGAGATATGAAGGTGCTCGCGTGGTCCCGGGTACAAATAATCCCACTGCAGAAAACCTCCTGCACACAGGAAGACACAGTGTGGTACTATTTAATACCCCGGCATTAAATCACATTATTCTTTATATCTCCATAGCCGTTGAAATGAAAGGTAAACTCCAGGAAAAGGTCTGGACCCAGTTTCCTGGAGTTTTGTGTATAAAGAACGGATCAGGAGATCAGACGTGGACATGTCCAGGACATTCAGATGAGGGGCGGAGCCTGGGCGGCGCAGCAGGAGACAGGACGTGATGTTCAGATACTGCTGCAGAAATCACGTTTGTTTTTTTTACAGCACATCAACCAGGGCATCGACCCTTTATCGCCAAAAGCTCTTGAATCTTGACTTTCCAAATCTCCTTGGTTTCTCTTTTTCATCCTCAGATATTTTTCCTCTTCCAGTTTTGTGTCCGTCACTTGTTAGAAACATCATCAAGATGCCGACTTATTTCATTTTGAGGCTTGAGGGGAAAAAATTGGAACATTTCTAGAGCAACAGAACACATACAGCCCCTCTGGAAAATGTCCCGAGCTCAGTGCATGTATGTTAAGATAAGATAAAACTGTATTGATCCACACACCGGGGGAAAGTCAGCCTCGGAAAGCAGCCTCGTTCGCCGGTTGCATGTTTTGTTGCATTACTTTTTAAATTGGGACTGTGAGTCACAGCGTTTTGTTCAGGCGTATACTTTGAATGATAATAACAGTCAAACTTTTTTAGTAGCACCTCCATAAGGGTGTTTTATAACCTCTAAACACGATGATGGCTCTGAAGCTCTTGGCAAGAAACCAGCACCCCCTTCTCCTTTGCTCTGCGGCAGAGAAAACTTAATAAAGCACCTTTAAAAATAGCTGTGAGGTCAGAACTGGGCTCAGGTACTCGTGACACAGAAGCTGCTTATTGGTCAATGACAGGTTTTGCTGAATAGGGTTCATCACGTCATCAGGACACAACAGGGATTTTCCACAAAGCTCTCTTGATTCCTCGGCTGTCAAGTGGCACCGAAAGTTGACTTGACACTACATTTCACATGAATAGCTCTTCTAGACAAAATGCTCCATTCCCCAAGTGTGGAACGAGCTTTCAGAGCCATCTCTTCCACTGAAGAAAAGATTTCTGCAAGAGCTCAAAGATTGTAATAAGTAGGCTTTCAAATGCAGAAACAACTCTGTAAAGCAGCACCAGGGAAAAAAGGGAAGTGAAACCCACTGACGCGCATCATTTGGCGAGATGACAGCTCCTTAGTAAAGGGAATTGGCACCGCTGTTTTAGCGGGTTCCCCGCTGAATGTTATTGGCTCTGCTTCATCTCAGTCGTTGTTGTTCTCAGTCACTTTGAGCCAAGTAATTGTCAAAGCTGAGCACCTTTCAGCCCCTGCTGAGAAGGTTGCACCACCTTGTCAGTAAACAGCAGCGTACTTTGAATATCTAACGTCCCTTCTTCAATATAAAGGGAACGCCTCTGATAGTGGGTGGCAGCAATAACACAACGCACGACAGGTCCAAATATAGATGAAATTGCTTGTTTCAAAATTCTGCTGCAGAGAAAAGAAATACTCAACACTTAACTGTCCAGGTATTGACAGGATTCTAGATTGTAATTTAACAGGATTGGGCTGAAGTGAATGCTTGTTGATCCAACCGGCTCTCATGTACTTGTCTTGGCAAGCAAAACCAAAAAAAGATGTTGGATTTCTCGCAGACAAGTGGGAGGAAATCGCCAAAGTGACTGTCTCACAGGGAAAAAAGCCAAACTGTGAGGAGCATTACATGTTACATTCCAGGGCTTTGTGATCTCATCTTAAACTAATGCTCTGCAGCGCTAAGCTTAAATGAGGGCGGTGCACCGCCTGTGCATCAACGCTTCAGAGTTCTACATGAAAAGAAGAGCTTCTGTGGAGAAGCTGTGAAAGCAATTCATCTTCATGAGAAAAGTAATTGATGACGATGCAGTGTTTCTGAGCAAGGGGCCAAATGTGTAGCTTGTTGAAAGGCGCTGCATATTTCAAACTTGTTTACAGCTCGGATGAGATATTCGGAATCTACGAAACAAACAATGAGGCAAAGAGCCAAATGACCGTGTGAGGCTTTAACATGTTGGACCGTAATAAAAGAATAATGTGCGGCCATAAGCTGTGTGCTGCTGTGATATGTCTGCGGTCGCGCCGCTGTGGGCAAAACACGTGAACTCTACAACAAAGGCAAGTGCAGCTGATGGTGTGCGGTGGCGAACACATTGGCCCCGGCGCCTCTAATACTCATGTAGCCCTGCTCTCATTTTGTGGCTCATTTGCCGGCATATTGCAGCCGTGCAAAAAAATCAAGATCACAGTGGCTATTGGAGCCGGGGAAGCAGGAGCACTGGCCGGTTCCCCGCTGCACCGCAAGAGCAGCTCCGCCTGCCTGTGGATAGATGCGCTTTTTGTCAACCTATAAATCAAATGCAATGTACAAAGGTAAAAAAAGACAATCTCACTTCCCCCCCTGAAATATGAGCATGGAGCCCCACACACACACACACACACAAACATGGACAAAACTGCTGACATGGACAAAAAAATAGGAGGGTCTCATATTTTATCGTGTTCATTGAAGGAATCTTGAAGAATCCGAGTAATTAATGGTCGCAGCTATTAAAGGTGACGTGCTGGTGGGAGTACGGCCAACCCCCCCCCCCCCAAAAATAACAACAATAATAATCTAGATGAAGAGCTTGACCTTAGTCTGTCGTTTTGTACAGTAAAGCACAAACATGTGTCTGTGAGACGACAGGGGGTCTTCACTGAGTCACAGTTTGTCTCCAGCACTGGATCAACAGGAAGACCGGAGCGTCCCAGTGAGACGCGGAGGGACTTCTGCTGTAATTCTTTATCCTGAATAAAAATACCGAATATTCTTTGCGATAAAACCAGCTTGTTCATCTTGCTTATCAGCAGATGTGCTCTGAGCTGTTGTACTCTGAAGTCAATTATTGAAATAAGCTGGTCTTTGGTTAAAAAAAAAAGGAGTGAAGACCCCAGCCTCATTTGATTTATCCTCGTATCAGAGCCCTCCACGGGTCATTTATCAGCTAAATGGCTTTTTGAATCCATACTCTAAAGTTCATTACAGCGATTAAAGATTTATTCAGTCTTAGTTATAGATAATTCATCTGAGGCCTATTAAAATGCCTCTTTGTCGCTGCACCATGTGGTCGTTTTTTGAAAGGGAACGGCAGAAGGGAATTGCAGATGCAAACCGAGTGTTAGATACGGCCGGCCCGGCCATTTATCAATCTCCTCCAGCGGACAAAGGTTCAGAATCACAGCTGGGGCCGACCAATTTGACGCGTGGCTCTCGTGGACGATGAAAGGGCCTCGGCATCTCTTGAACTTTTTCAGCCCCCGAACTTCCCTCTCAAGTGTCTCGAGTGTTTCAGCCCCTGTGAAGAGGGGCTCTTCATCAGCGATGCCTTTATTGTTTGAAGAAAGGAAATCAAGGCGCGTGACAAAGATACAAAAGTACATCAATGGTCACATATGATTTTGTGTGTAGCCTGTGAAACATGCAACGAAACCCCCCCCCATGCAGGAATTTAAAATCAAGGCACACCTTCGGGACCTTCCTCTGGAGGGAAACTGACAACATGACAGGCTTCATTCAGAGCAGCTGCATTTAAACCAGCGAGGACGACACGAGGACAATGATGTAACTACTGGCAACACTCAAGATTGGGAAAACGGTGATTAAGCCGTTAACATAATTCAATAACATGACATCTCGCCTGATGGCAGAACAACAACAACAATGACACAACATGGGTCATGTCACACATTTAATAAACTACAGACAAGTTAATCATGGGCATGTAAATTAACTTACAGTTTATGGACTCGGAAATTTGTCCAAGCAAAAAAAACTAAACGTATGCCTTTGTTAAGAAAATGTTTTTGCAAATTGTAAAGTTTAAAGTGATTATCTTGATAGTCTTGACGTAAATCAATTTGAATGCAAGTATCCTTCAATTTCTCCATCTCCTCTTCACCATATTCATCCATTTAATACTAGACAATGCTGGTCTAATTACACTTTAGTCAAAATTAGCTATCACCATTTCCAAAGCCATTAACGCAAATATCACCACACACACACTGAACGTAGCACTGCAGTTTTGTGGGGGGAATGAAGATTGTGTTTTCATGTTATGTGAATTGTTGATTAGAGTGTGAGGTTGTTTACTCCTTCACTTAGAGCAGAGGTGGGTGTAACCTCTGGCCTCTTTGCCGTACTCAGCCCACGAGGCAACTTGATCCGGTCTGCAGGACAATTAGTCACGGCAGCCGTTATTTTTTTTACTGTGATAGAAAGGAAATAACATAAAATAGTGGACGGACATGTCCTTCAGGGGGATCCCTTCTGGCTGTAATGTCTGTAAGGTCATAGTCAGGGTGAACAAAACACGAATATGCTTTACGTGTCTTTGCATAAAACCATCATGGAGACTGTTAAGACACGAAAAGATGGAGAAGCCAGTGTTTCTAGTTTGTGGGAATGTGCTCAACGTATTGAAAAAGGCTAATTGTCTTTAGTGCTGGAAATGTGACGCTAAACTTGACGAGTTGCTGGGAAAACTGTGCTTCGGGTTAAGTTAACGTTAACTCATTCTGATACATACAGGGAGGTCTATAGCTAAGAGGCTGAAACCTGAAAGAGTGGGAGAGTTTGTTGCTGCTTGTAGTTGAACTTCATCATCACTACCATGTGACATCAGATGCCCCACCCTCTGATGTTTACATATGTTTTGGTGATGTGTTCGGCATTGGTGTTACAGAAATTGAAATGACCGTTGATAAGAAAAAGGTTCCGTACCCTTGACTAAGAGGAAAACACACCAACATAACACTCCACAGTAATTATAGAAGCTCTTTCTTTTTTTGGGAACGAACGTCGTATGCATGTTCTCTGTCCTAAACCTCACTGTGACTCCAGTTGCAGCCATAGTTCATTGTGTTGCACTGACTTGGCTCCTTTGACTCCGCCCGTCCCTGTAAACCAATACAAGCGTGCGTTTGTGGTTGTTTCCTGTTGCTGAACCAATAACATCCCCCCTTCTAATAAACCAAGCCACAGTTTGCTTGGAGGAGGTCTGGGTTTCATGCAGTGTCTGTGTGGTTATTTGCTTCGAATGGCCTCGCTCTCTTTTGCCCAAATGAAACAAATTAAAGGAATAAACCCTCCAGAGTTCAAATAAAACCTCTCCAAACACGCCTGCTGAAATCACCCTCAGACAAGCGCTGGCATTCTCCCGCTCTGCTTCCCCAAAAAGTCTGACATGTCCGCGACTATTGGTCCTTCATCCACCAGGGAGAATTAATAAGCCCTCATTTCCATTTCTTCCAGGCTTCACGCTGTGCTTGCTCTGCTTTCGGAAGAGGACAAGACTTCGAGGAGGGAAAATGGGAAGAGTAAAAAGACAGGCTGAGGGTGTATGAAACAAAGGGATTGGTAGTGAGGAAGAACAATGCCTCCAAATGAAGTTTATAATCCACTGACTCCTTGACGCATCCAGAGAAAACTCCCCAGAGCGGCTCAAAGTGCCACGTTAAAAAAAAAAAAAACACCTCCTGCTTCTATATGTCATTGTGAGTGTGTGAAGTTCAGCCTCTCTGCAGTGAAGAGAAAAAAGTTATCTGTGATATCTGACCTTTGGTGATGGTAATGTTAGACGGAGCTGAGGTCTGAGGTGATATCTCCACTGACCACACTCTTAGGATGCAGGTTTCTCCTCGTCGGAACAGCTCTCAGACCTTTACTAACCTTTGGTTTATCACAGCGACAAGACAGATGTATTGAGAGGTTAAAAGCAAACCTGGGAGTCTGTGTGTGTCTGAGTGAGTGTGTCTGAGTGAGTGTGTCTGAGTGAGTGTGTGTGTGTGTGTGTGAGTATTAAGTCAATATTCTGATTTAAATCTCATTTGTAAGAATCCAGTTTTTGCTGAAGATAAACCTCCCTGACTTTGTTATTGAGGCGATCAGCCCTCTCACACGCTGTTGCCATAGTTTCAAAACACTGACCAAGACGAGAGGAGTAATTTAGGGGTTTTGAGCAGCTAGCATGTGGTCAAAATCAGTGGGCGTGTCATTGAGGCCCATTAACGCTCAATGCTAGATGTGTTTAAAACGTGAACGGAGCCTTTTGTCCGTACTCTGCGTTGGGTTCGTCCACATTTGTGCGTGTTTTCTAAAAAAAGCTTAAAGATGTTCTTTGGTCAATAGTTGTTGATATAAACTAACAGACATCTCAAAGCAACTACTGTAATTATAAGAATTTAAAGTACATATAACATCAGTCATATCAACGTCCAATCAAATGCATGAAAAGGAAATATACTACAGTTTCTGGTGAGTCCATGTAAACACAGTATAAAGTTGTTACAGCCTCTATCTTCAACACTTTATCAGTCTTCTCTGCAGTGTTTTTCGATAATTACACAGATGTAACCTTTATTTAAGTAGTTAAGAGACTGGAGAACTTGGGGAATGCTTCAGGCTACACATTGGAATAAATGCCTCAAGGTAAATGATATACTTAAAAGCTGTTATCAAATGTTAATATGCTTCATTTAAAAATGCAGAACTAAAAAGGATTATAACCTTCTGGTGACCTTTTTTGGAAATTTGTTTTCTAAGTTTCTGTTTTGCTTTTGGAAGAAGATGCTTCAGTCTGAAGATTATGATCTTTGATTATATTTTGAAGTTTGTCAAAACAGTGGTAGGAAAAAAAGACTGTTTATGCACTCTCAGCCGAAATGGTTGGAGTTATCTCCACTCGTGTACTATACGCAAGTGTGTCTCAGCGTGTGCACATTGGGGGTGTGAGTCCATCGGAGCGTGCACGCAAGTGTCCATATGTGCGCCTTGTTTGTGTGCCATTCTCCATTAAAGCTGCAATCGCCCAGCAGGCATAATTTTACACTCTGCCGAAACCAATAGACAAGCCAGCACGAGTCATCAGCTATCATTACGCCCGGAAAAGACCTCAATCACTCTGCTGATGACACGTTGAAACTGCTTCTTCTGACACAATATTTCCCGTGGGGACCTTCGCACACACTTAACGCACAGGTGTCACAAATAGAAGGTGTCACCGAGCTGCCACATCCCCTCTTGTGGCTACCGCTAATGAAACCCCACACCTTCGGTCATCCGTCTATTTTTGTCTCTTCCTCTTCCCCTCCGCTTCCTCCCCATCTTTTTTCCACTCGGCCTCTGCTGCCTGCTCCACCCACACCGAGCGAGAGAGAGCCCTGAACGCTGCTAGTAATTAGTGGTCTTGATAATGGGGCAAGGCCAAGGAAGGTTGCCAATAATCTGGCCTAATTGCTCAGATGTATGCCAAAGCGTTGGTCTAGGACAGGGTGGCAGATAATGGCTTTGGCAGGTGTTGCCAGGGATATGCCCCTGGTGACGTGCGCTTTTAATGACCACTGGAGTGTGTGTGTGTGTTTGTGCGTGCACATGCATATCGGTTTTCCTGGAGACACTGGTCTCAACCACCAGGGCTGAGAAGACAATAAATATTATGCCAATGAATCAGATTTTAGTGTTTCAGAATTGCTTGTGCAAATCCCCCTATCAATATTTCACAGTGGCTTCTTATGCGAGCTTGCTTGATGAAACACGTCTGTTGACAGTGAGTGTTTGCGAGCTTTAAAAGCAATTAGACGACAGTGTTGAAGCTCGACTAGTGTCTCCTGCAGGCTGCCGTGTTCATTAAATCACACAATGTTAAAAGTTTTGAAAAGGAACTGTACACTGATGATTTCTGTCACTCTTACTGGAACAAGTGCAGGTTTAAAGATGCTAAGTTTGCTCTTTTAGATCAATGGGTTTGATCCTGTGATTGATATGGATGCTTTCAGCAAACCTCAGGCGAATCACCCCCGTATATATATATATATATCCTGTTTTACATTAAGAAAGTAAAGACAAGTTGTTGTGAAACTTTCTGTGGATGTGCCTGGTGACGTCCTTTCCTTCTGTCATTGTCACTTTTCACGGTTCAAAGTATTCGACTCTAAAGTTCACGACTTTTAAACTCACTTATAAACAAACTTTAAATCCCAAATAAACTGTAACAATCACAAAAACCAATAAATCCACCTATCCGTCCATAGTGCTTATCCTTTGAGGATCGTGGGGTTAATGGAATCAATCACAGCCACAAGCAAATAATGTCCTTTCTTAACACTGTGTGATGATGTGCAATAACAATTAAATACATTCACTAAAGTCCCTAATTTAGACCCTAAAATATGTAACTTTAATTTCATGATGTAAAATTTCTGGCGAGAGACAGCTGAGATGTTGCTGTTCTTCCATTTTCCTCATTAATATTCAAATGTATGATCCAAAATGTAATTAAGCATCATGTATTAAACAGGTGGGACCTGTAGGGTAAATACAGATCGTATAACTATAGAGGAAGTACAGGGTTTCAGTTTTTTACTAATTACCATTTGGTCGTAGAGATACGTCTACACAGGAAGCTGCTGCTGCTCCACATGACTGATTATCATCATATGAGGTTCTGGACTTTGCCATTGCAATGAGAAACAAGTCGTAAGGAGGAGACGTATCCTGCCGGTAAACTCAAGATATCAAAAGGCACCTGGTCAAAGCCTGATAAACAGAAATGTGAAGCTTCAAGAAAAAAAATCCCTCATGGTTTTTGAGTTCTGCTCTGGAAACAAAATGATTACAGATGGACGGACACATTGATCATCAGAAACCCTGGATTATAAACCAGGGGTGTATTGAAAAAGAAAAGTCCTGATCCATAAACTGCAACATGAGAAAATAACAAGAAAATACAAAATAATTTATGATCCTATTCCTGATCGGTTCTGCAATTTAAAACGTAATCTCTGCTGGAGGGTTGTATTCTGCACATAATGTCATTTAAAAGTAGTTGTATACGTCTATAATATATTAAAACAACACATGTAACATTACATGTAATCTGATATTTGGTTTAACTTATCCCAACAACACATAACCCATCATCGCTTATTGAGATAGTTCAGCAGGCCGCAGCAATCAACCCACAGTAAATTCAACTGTAGAAGTTGGACAGCACACCACTGACTAACAAGTCAACCCAAAGAATAGATGAATAAAGTTTTCCTAAATACAGCGTCCATGCAGTTTCCAGGAAGCCGACAGAGTGATTAGAGACCAACTCGAGCCCGGATAATGAACACCATCAAACTCAGAGAAACACCGAAGCCCTCAGTCACCGGCGACATCACTTTTATCTCCGTATGGCTCAAGCCAACAGCAACCGGAGCTGCCGCGGTGAAGCTCGTCTCTCTGGGCTCGCCGCCTCTCTCCCTTTGATCATAATCACAGCAACTCGCAGCGAAAAGGGGGCAATCATTTCAAACCTGATGGCAGAATCATACAACGCTCTGCAAGGAAAAGGCAACGCGGAGGGACTCAGCAACTCACGGCTGACTGGAATAATCCACAAGCTGTTGACTGACACTCACCTAGAGGAGAGGAGAAGGAGACAAAAGGGAGAGAAAACATTAAATAATGGATCCCAGCTTCAATATTGACAAGAGAATCACAAAGCAGAAATCAGGGGAAGGTAATTACGGTGAATGTTTGAGAGGGTTGGTACAGAGCGCTGCGTCGGAGGAGGGGAGAGTTTTTCTTTCAGCGTAGTTCACACTGTGAGTTAAACCGACTCGAACCGCCGAGGAAGAAGGAAACTTCCTGACGGTTAAAGGTGCAATAAAAGTCACGATTCTGATTTTACCGCCATTGCTGGACACTCCACTTTGCTTTTATAGTCCACAGATTTACCGTTTGACAAACTTCTCGGCTTAGTAATACTCTGACTGATTATGTGACCACTCATATACGTTCCAGACTAAATCGTAGTCATGCCGCCATGTTTTCAGATCAACAATGTGATATTAACCAATAGAAACAAGAACCAGAGCAAAGGAAATGAGGTGAATTGAACCAAAAAGTTCCTGCGAGTAAAATAACGACTTAGTTCTCAGATAATTGTGCCTTCATTTTGGAAACTGAAGTTTGCGGAGCTTGTTCTTTAACAATAACAGAGTTTGGGTAAAGAGTTGAGTAATTTAAAGGAGGCTACATCCTTCGTTGGACATAAATAAAAGCAACACTACTTTACTGGTTTTTATTTGGAGGAAAACAAATCCATCAATGTGTTAAGCGGAGCTGAAATACAACTGAATGGTGGATGTCACCCATGATCCCCGGCTTCCTGAACCAAATACACCAAACTCTGTTTTAGAATTCACATATTTTAAAGGATTCCTGGCTGAATATTTGAGCTTAAACACTGGTTGTTCGTGACTTTTCAGTCTTTTTCACTGATCTAAGTTTCGGCATCACTCTTGAACTTGCCGAGCCCGATTCTACCCGATCACCAAAAGGTACACGGAGCAAAAAACAGCCGTTCAGGCTCGAGGAGTGGGAATGAAAGTATAAATTCTCCATATTCCAAGTCAGTGAACCGTCAAACTAATTTTGAAGCTGCTAATTCAAGGTTTTAAAAAAGTTGCATGTTTTTGCTTCAAAACACTCTTCAAATCATGCTTCGTACTCAGAGTCCTTGACATGACTTATTTACCATGTTTACCAAACCATTGCATCGCCAAACTAATTATTTTGGATTTCCAGGAGTTGGTAAAAACCTATAATCAGCTGCATATGATTCATGTCCTCAAACTACTTTTACAACATTTGACTCCCTGATCCTCTTAAATCTGCGTAAGATCCAAATGCCGCGGAGGGACGGAGCGGAACAACTTGAAAGGACGGAAGGTTTCTGGAGACAATAGTCATTAATGTGCAGAGTGAGGAGGATTGTTCCAACTGCTCAGCGGACCAGTGTGTTAATTACAGAAAGTCTGGACTCTCAGAAACACTGCAAACTTCATTTTGTCCCCCTTCCCCTGTTTGGATCCCGTTGCCTTCTGCTGCAGGTGGAGAAAATAAGTTTACCTGCGGCACATCTGACCTTTTAAAACTGTAAGCTGCTTTTGCAATATTCTTTCTCTGAAATTACAGCGAATGCAGAGCATCTCTGTCTGGGAAGCTCCGTCTAAAGCACAGTGGGGCGCGTGGCTTCTTCCTGCTTCAACAGCAGCATCTGAATGTTAAAATAACCACATTTTCAGAAAACTGCCTCAGCTCCAAACTGCATTACGGCACAACTGCCGTCCAACAAAACAAACGGAGACGTGCTCTTTACTGTGATGGATTTGCTGTATCGAGCAAGTCGCACATCTCTGCATGTTAATTATCACATCAGATTGAAACGAGGGAAGACAAGTGCATTCATCAATCTGGAAATAAATGTGCTCCGCTTGGAAAAATGGTCGGCAAAAAGTTTAAGATCCTTAAAATGCATCCATTTTAACCACGTCAAAACAAAACCTACATCGTGTATTACTACCGTCACCACAGGAGGAGAAGTTGCTATATTAAAAACACCAATTCACTCGGTATTCACCTGGGTTAACACACTCTCCTCATTTTAAGGAGTCCAGTTTGTCTCTTTGTCTCTTTAGTGCTTCGCCAACGTACAAGGTGTCTATTGTCTGTTGTTATCCGTCCAGTTCCCCCTCATCCTACACATCCTCTGCAGACACTGGATGTAAATAAAACTATCATCTCTGATGTTTCAGTGCGTGGACGCACATTTTAATTAAACACAATGCTCAGAGATGCTTTGCATAGATTAACAGAGAAAACTAATAAAAGCATATACCTGTCCTTGACTGGATATTAACTGTATATTTTATATATTATAATTTCAGGAGTGTTTATATTAGTTATACTGTTTAGAAGTATGCTGCAAGAAATTGTCAAAATAAAACCTGTAACCCTATAATTCAGATTATTGACTGATAGCTTAAGTCGAAATGTGACTTGTGAAATGTCCTATTTTAAAGTTGGTGGGTGGGTTGGTCTCTTATCAGTGTTTATTTCTCTTTTTCGGAAGTTATATCTGCACTTGTCCTGCTTCATTACCCGTGGGTATCATTTTCTGTGTTATTTTTTAGTTTATTTATTATAGTGCATACTTTAAATTAAATTCGGGTGTGATTGCAAACTTAATGTAATTCAGTTTGTTTAGTTTTTCAAACACAAGATACTAAGTTCGCAACAGAAAGAGCAGCAACTGGGACCAGGCGACATATTTGTGTCAGAGCCGCTCGTAAAGAGAACGACGTGAGAGAAGTGAGACGGAACGAGTGAAAGAGGAAGACTTTTAAACAAAGCAGCGATCGCTTCTGTTCAGCGGAGACATTAGGCAGACTGGTTTCTCCGTGGCGTCACATTAGTCAGTGTCCCCGTATAACGTGCCACCGTGAGAGAGTACACTTGACAGAGTCACAGAGAGCAAGTCGAGAAGATCCGGGGAAGAAAAGCACAAGAAAGGAGCAGGAGAAACCTCAAAGTGCTAGAAAAGCGGAGGTGGAACTTTGTGAAGACGTCTTAAAGATGTTTTCTGGTTGACAGGGCCACATGTCAACCTGTGAGGAAAAAAAAAAGAAAGTGTGCGAGTCACATCAGGAGTGTGACACTGCTGGAATAACAGCTTTGAAGTTCATTGCCGATGACAGGCAAACGTGTGGTTTCAGCCGGGAACAGGTGTGTGTCAGGCTTCAACCTGACTCCGTTCATTTTCTCATCCGTCACGGAGCGCTAATGGCCGACCTTGTTTTGAAGACGCTAAAACGCTCCATTCTGTGCAGCACCAGGCTTTTATCTATTACAATTATACATCTCCAATTTTTTTATTAAATTCAATTTACCCACAACAGAGTGAGAAGCTGCGGGAAACCAGACGTTAAGAGGGAAAAAGGTTTATTCTGAAATAAAGCAAAACACACCGAGGGGGCCGTTCAACCAAATCAATCAAATAATAATAATAATAAAAAAAACATAATATTAAAAACGAGCAACACAAAAAAGACACGAGTGTGCAGCAGTGGTACGACCCGACCTGCGACGGCACTGTTTAATAGTTCACAGGGAACCTTAATTGAATTGAATGAGAAGGCAGATCCCAGCAGCCTGACTGCCTCCATTCTCTGACAGCTCAAGGCTCTCTTGGAAACCTCTCGTGATTCATGTCCGTTGCCAGGCTGCTGGATTACCACTGCCAACCGCCAGGCTGCCGTTGTGTCTTTATTTTATAAGGGGGAGGCGTGTGGTGGGGACACAGCGAGCGAGAAAGAGATGTATTTTGTAAAAAAAAAAAAAGGCTTATGCAACTGGATGAGGCAGGGAGGCAAAATCTGATGAACACCTTCCAGCCGACAACGCGCGTGTGTCTGACTTCCTGAATGTGCGCTTTCATAGAAAAAGCACAAGCCAAAAATAGGATTACTCCGTGTTTTGGCAAGAGTCACAGCGACGACTTTGCAGAGAGAGAGACAGGAAGAAAAAAAAAAACGGGTGTGTGTAAGTCGAGTTGTACACAATATTGTATTTTACAGTTTTTAACTTTGCTTCCTATTTTTCAAGGAAACGAGACCTTTGTGTGAACTCGTGTTTTTTTCGCTGTGAGATGAGTGTGGTTCCATCAAGACCCGTTCAGGTCGGGACAAGCAGAGACATTTATCTGCACTGAGGTTCGTCACTGAAGCTGCTCCAGTGACAGAATTAACCCAACTGGACGATTGGTAAAGTTCATCCAATCATTGCTCCTCAATCCTGCATCAGCACTTTACAAACGCAAAGCATAACTACCTCTGAATGTTAATGTATTTAGTATTTTAGTGTATTTTTAAGCACTTCATTTGATTTTATTCTGTATTTGACATCAACAGATGTATGCTGTGGTTTTACGGGGAGGGGTTTATGTGTATTGTTTCCTGTTTTGTGTTATGCTGTGATTGTTGTCTTGTTGTACATTGAAATTGAACAATAACAAGTCCAGACCCTATTTGCAAATGTCTATTGGTAAACACAACTTCCTTTCTTACAGACCTGAAGGTGTTCAGCACAAAGAGGCATCAGCAGGGACCATGCAATCAAATTCCAAAGGTAGGATTTAGCTCTGAAGTAGATATAGTTGAGTCATAATATCCTCTGATTCTATACACTTTTAATTATATGTATTTTGCAGCCACGTACTTTTCAACCAAATCAGATTTGTTTCCACTAAAGCGTTTCCTGTATTGACGGCAGAACAATTCCAACAGCTGCCTCGGGGTCTGTGTGAATGTTTGCTGTAGAGTAGAAAACATTTCAGTCACCTTAACATCACCTAAAACAATCCACTGTCCATCTTATGGTCCCATCCTCTGGCCCAGCTCCTCGATTGCTTTGCTTTAGCAAAGACACTTTTTGGCATCTTACAGGTTTTTGTTAACACAAAAGCGACACCGCAAAAATATATCTGGGACAGTCAGAGAAAATTGGTCACAGTGGGGCCACAAACAATCATCAAATGGGAGGAAGGGGACCGGAGCAATTCCAAAATACACTTATGCCAACCCCGTTTTTGGACATTCTGTGCAGACGGCCTCTGAATGATAACGGCTCAGGAGATGTCTATTCACTTGTAAGCTATAAAGTACATTTCTCAGCAGATGTCTTGAAGTCTGTCAAGGTGAATGAATGCATTTTTTTTTTAAGAAATGGACGGTTTGAAAGGATCCTTTCCAAATTCTACCCCAAAAAATAATCACATCTGATCCAAAATGCACAATTAGACACAGTGAGATTGGCAGAAGCGCGATGCTCCTTCAATTAAAAACAGCACACACGGTGGTAAGGGAACATTTCACAAATCGTTCCTGCAAGTCTGCCTGGGTCTAGTGAAATAGACATTAAACTTTCAGACCTGAGATCCAAAGCAAACCAAGGAGACAGCGATCAAACCAACTACATAACTTGGACCCAAGAAACCAAATAAGTTCTTTAGTTTCTACCCACCTTGTTTGAAACTTGAAACCCTGAACGATTGGTGCAAGATCGTCATAACGACAACAATCACAGTTTCCTGCTCAGGACACACAACGTATAGCTGGCTGTCATGCTAACGTGCGATTCTAGCTGTCAACGCTAAACACAAGAACACGGGAAATAAATCCCACAACAGACCAGCTTCACCAGCTGTCTCCTCTCCTTCTGGTTCTCTGGTTGATCTCAGCAAAGCGAAACCAAAGAGGAGTTGGTTTTCTTTGCCTTCAAAGTGAATGAGCAACATTTTCCGTTGAAGCCTCTGACAGCTACATGTTAGTGCTGCGTTACACCCGTCGTTTTTTTTTTTTTTCAAAGCTCCCCTTCGCCACAACATCACCCGGTGTTGTTATCCCAGTTAGTCGCTCGCACTGATTAAGAAACCGCTCATAAATTTCCCCTTGCTGTTAGATGAGACACTTAATCACCGCGGCAGGCCTGTGATATACGGAATGAACTGTTCCCTACTGCGGACCAATTTCTCCTTCCACTGCTGAGGAAGACTTTACAGGCTCATAAATGGAATATGTCGAGGCCCTCCCCACCTCCTTCTTTGCTTGTCACACTCATCTATCCATACTAATGAAGATATTAATTAGCTGTCTTGAGATTAACCTAAAAAATATGTACGTGCCTGCCACAGGCTTTAGCTTTAAATACATGTTGGCAGCGTGCTTAGACCACGTCTGTGATCCCCCCCCCCCAACATATGAGATGCTGAAAGTGGGGATGAAGGGTATTACTGCTAAATCCTCAGTTAGGACTGCGATGTCTTCCACCTGCCTGTGTTCTGTCTCCGCTAATTTATAATCCCGCTCAGCATTGCCGGCGTATTTTCTTTTCTTTGCATCCGATCACCGTGTCTCCGCGGTGGAGTTCACAGATGGCCGTCAGTGTCAGACTGATCAAGAAGTCAATACTCATATCCCCACCTATATAAAGTTAGTGTCATTTTATGAGGTCATAAGGTTCTTGCCGACATCAACATGTACTTTCTTGAATATTAATGCGCTCGAATGGCCCATGTGGTGGTTTCGTGGGCTCAACCGGGGGAAAAACTGATGAACAGAATCCACTTTGTTCATAAAAGTACCGATACTGACATTGATATATTATTAATAATAATAAGTAAAACAAACTAATCCTAATCCCCCACGGAAAATGTCTCCGAATCACCTCTTTAATCCCCCGGTGTAGGTTGTGTGATCGCACTGCAACAGGCAAATAGTGCGGAGCTATGACAACTTTCTGAGGAGAAAGGACTTTAAAAGGTCATCTGGAATTAAAAGACGGGAAAAAATGACGATGGAGCAAAGTGCACCTCCGAAAGGCAAATGTCTCACAATGTGACCCAGATTTAATTTTATTTCCTGACAGGGTCACAGGCTCGTGGCGTTTTTTTTTTTAAAAACGAGCCGCCGGAGTTTAACAGAAGGAGAGATAGTCGCGGTAATAAAATGTCACTTGTCATTTTAAAGTTAAGCACTTGTTCGCCTCCTTTTTGACATCTTCTGACGTTTTTCTTTCCTCGGCGTGAGATTCTGGATCGTTTCCAGTTCGTTTCTGTCCCGATTCTCACGCAGACACAGTCCAGGTGTCTGCGTGTTTCATGTGTTTCATATTGTCGTCATTACAGCGACGTGTGGCCGACGCCTGCCAACACCGCTGCTCTCGGATAAATACACACAAGCGCCAACCAAATCTAGTTGGAACCCGAAACGTGATTAAAAAGCGTCGTTCAACAGAAACATTCACACTGAGATGGAACCAGCCTTCATCCAATTTCATCCTTTTTTTTTGTTTTGTTGATTTTCTTTTTTTCCCTCCCCCATCTGGAGTCGTGAATCGCTGATATGAGTCAACACATTAAGGAATCCAGCAGTCAGCAGTCCAAGGTA
Source organism: Hippoglossus stenolepis (assembly GCF_022539355.2). Lineage (NCBI taxonomy): Eukaryota > Metazoa > Chordata > Actinopteri > Pleuronectiformes > Pleuronectidae > Hippoglossus > Hippoglossus stenolepis. Next base: position 20,939,274 of record NC_061497.1, on the reverse strand, counting down.
ATTAAAAAATAACTGTTGGTATGAATTTAGAAAATGAAAGAACCTGTTAGGAGGGGAAACTGTTTTGACCTTTTTAATGGTTGATATTTTTCTTTGTGAAAACCCAAACATTCACAACGTGGGAGTTCAAGTTAAATGTGAGCGGAATGAGACTGAAGTGGCATAATTGCATTTTTGGATTTCTCCCAATATCACCTGAACATAACACGGAACCCGTAAACAGGAAAGTGTGAGACGGAGATAGAAAAGTTTTATAATGCAATATTTACATATACAGTAAACACATATGCCTTAATGGCAACTGCAAAATGAGAAGCCCCGAGTGAAATGTGACTAAAGCAACGACAATTGTTGTGATACTACAACACAAGTATGTGTTTCAGTATTAATAGTAAGATTTAAAAATGATGTTCTTAATCTAGAGAGTGAAACAGTTTCCAAGAGGACAAACTTAATCATGAAGTCGGATGATAACTCGATCTCTTGCCACCAGGAGGTTGACATTCTTGGGTTCAGAGTTAAATAAATCAACAACTACAGTATTTGATCCTATTCCCCACAGGATGAACCAAAATCTCACGAACTAGGGAGCGGTGGTCACACCCAGTGCTCTTGACTGTGGCTGAGGGTTAGCGCTCTCGTCCTATAACCAGGTCGGTGGTTCGATCCCGGTCTTCTGGGAAATCTAATCTAATTTCTCTCAGAAGTGCTGCTAATAAAATTCATCAACATTAACATCAACTAAGATGATCTAGAACACTGACATTGTTTCCTCTTTCTCTAGATAATAATATTACTCACTGTTTGAATTAGGTTTTTTAATTGTGTAGCTGCTTTATAGAGCGATTCATGCACACACTGCATGGCAACCAGCAGTAGCCATTTCCTAAATATCTCCCAGTGCAGGCATCACCGTAGGATCCACTTAAAATTACACACAATCACTGACAACTTGTGTTCACAGGATCAAACAGGGCCTTCGTGGTACACCTGTCGCTCGGACTCCAACCGGAGCGTGTGGACGGCGCCCTCCTTGTGTACGTGGACACGCGGCTACATGCTTTCTACATGAACAGTGGCTCCCTTCCTCCTGCCTCGGGCGGCAGCTCCCCTTGGCTGACCTCGGGCTGGACTGCCGCAGCTAGTTTGCATCAGATGCCCCGTGGAGCAGAGCGGTTTATGGCTCCAGTATAAAGCAAAGGTACAGTACAAATGGGGGGGGCAGGTAGAAAGATCAGTACGGGATGAAATATTTATACACGCCAATAAAAAGGTCTCCATATACTGCATCATTACAGGCACATTATCCAGATGTGGACATTCACATTGTGAGGTTTGCAATGAATTCAAGCATGAATACAGAGTCTATTATATTATACTGTTTTTATTTATTTACGTTCTTATGGGTCTGAAGAATCTGAATTTCTTCTTTATGAAAAGACAGTCCAACTTTTCTTTAAATAGCCTTTAGGGAAAGAGCCATATTTGTTATATTGTGTGTATGGATAGAAATGAAGATGCAATTTTACAAAGAATAAAGTATGAACAAAAATGTCTTTAGGTACAGCTCCCGGAATTCAACATTTCAACACTGAGAGATTTTGGAGATTAATTTAAAGTATCTATTTATTAGCTCTGCTGCTGCGACACCAGTGGTGCTAATAACCGCTGTTAACCCTTTAATCCATCAACCATCATTATTTTCCTCCATAATTTAATATAAAGCACAGTTGGTCGTCCTTGTTGTTTTTAAATCTGTTCTATTAATACATATACTTGAATAAATTAGCTCAGCACAGTGAATGAAGGCAACTACTAAGCACAAACTTTGATTATTGATCATATAAATATCAATATCCTCTTATTTTATGTTGAAAAACTGATTATAAAAAACCTACAAACCTTTTAAAACACTGACAAATCACCAACAACAATATTTCAGATTCTGATATGTCAGTTTAGTTTAGTAGAAGAAACGGTTCAGGTGATATCACCACAGATTCTGAACCTTTGTCATCGTGGCTCAAACAATCCTCAGACTAGATTAGGGGTAAAATTGTGGCCGTGGTAAAAAATAAGTATTGCAGCTGCGTAATCACACATATTAATATATAATAGAATTATGCTCGACCAGACCAGTTCAATAAACACTGGTCATATTTACAATGTCTCCAGCTCCAGCTTGTAATCTATGATCTATTACACTAAACACTGTCTGCAGCTCAGGTTTCATTCTGGCTTTTTCTACCCACAGAAACATTATCAGTGTGATTTAATCAAAGCCTGTTTTTTTTCGTGACATGCCTGGTAGCACTCCATCATAAAGCCAGATAAGACGATCACATGTTGATATCAGGTGAAAACGAGGTCAGGACGCCCCCTGAGCGACTCGGAGCACGAAGATAAATGAAAGCATGTTTTTTCATCCGATAGCAAACAACCGTAAACACAATGTTGGATAAACATTTTGTGATTTTCCCTTTTTTCTTCTATTAAAGAAGTGACATACCGGTGGATCTATCTGAGCCCCTGCATCGTTTAAAAGCCTTATGTCATCAGACGGGGGGTCTTTCTCCCCTCCAGCACCCTCCCACCCACACACATACTGAACTCTTATCCCATCTGTTGGAAGATATCGCAGTATTTTTCAGACAACGCCCCCCCCCTTTCCTCCGAGCCTCTGACCTGTCTGACAGCTTCTGTGTTCAGGATCAAGCGTCAGGCTGACGGGTGGAGTCTGCGGGGCTAACTATGATATAGCACCGCGTTGTCAAAACGCATCGAGGACCAGATTCCCCGCGCGCCGTCCCTCAAGGGTAATTGGCTGTCGCCCGGTAGGTGTGCTGTTTAAGTAAAAATGAGTCTCATTCATCAAACAGTTTCCCCATCATATTTTAACACGGACACGTGTTCGAATGAGACCAAGTCGTTTACACACCGGGGGTTTGGGCATGAATGTGTCATGTGTTGGCTTTCGTTGTTCCGGTATTTGATTATATATGTACAAAGGGGTATTAGGGTCTCACGAGAATAAAGTCATTGTTTAAAGAGAAAAAATGCATAATATTACAAGAATAGAGTCCGAATTTAGAGAGAGAAATTCATAATATTGCACATTTAATGAGGAAAATGTCATAATATTAGAGGAATAAAGAAAAATACAGGAAATAAGCAGCAGGCAGAACTCTCAGGATGTCCTTGTTTCTTGGGAAACTACAAAACCCATTGAAATATCACAGAATAACTTTTTGAGTCAACAACCACCAAACAATTCCTCCACGTCTGTGAAGTTCTTTCTTCAGAATAGACTCTAGTTTCTAACACTTGTGGTGTTGTTGTGCTAATGTGACAAAAGATGAAGTATTTTTTTTATTTGTGAGACCTATTCCAGAGTAAAACTTTACAAGATGCTCCACGATCCGTGTCTCAACACAGGTGACAGGCTGAACTTCTGATATTCCAACTTTATTCTCAGAGTGGATCTTCCCCCCTTTAAGTGTCCCTAATATTCTGTTGTCTATATGAGAATAGGGAAAGATAAGTAGAGCAGAATAGATGTATGAAACATTTCAGTATGCATTAAAACATGTTCTTTCTGATATAAAATCTTATTGAAATTGCATTTATTATGCCTATAAGCATACTTAAAGTGAAACTATACACCTAAGGATGATGAACCAGAACCTCAAAAATAAACTTTTGCATTTAAATGTGGATCAAGACCTGATTTCAAACCCAGAATAATGAAAACTGTCTTTCAACTCATTTTCATAATGGTCAATTTCATAAAAGTATATTTATAGTCTCAAGGAGGATTCTACCATTAGGAGAATTGCAATCATCATTAGTTTTCAGTTTCTAATGTCGTTTTTTCAGCTTCTGCTACAAGCGGATGATGCATAATGTGACAAGTAAGAGGCTAAAGGACACGAGCCTGTCGAATGTTTTCCAATCATTCCTTCAGCATATTTAGTCAGTCCCTCTCTCAATGCATTCTGGGAGGAGACACATGCATACAGTATTGTCTCACTTCACAGGCCCGTCTTCAATGCACATTGAGCTGTGCTGAATGCCAATGGCCAGCGGGCTGACACCAGCTTCCCAGGCGTCTGATGCCCAAGCTGGTGACCCGTCCCAGCTCTCATCCAATCTACCTGTCACTTCTGCCAATGAGGAGACACGCAGAAATGGATACCGCACCCGCCGCTGCATATTGACAGTGGCAGCTGCAATTCACGGCGAGGGGAGAGGCTTATCTCCGACGAGCAGCTTCCATTTCCTTTATGTGAGAGAAAGAGACAGCCCGACACTGAGCTGGAGACAATGCGTGCAAAAAAAACACAGAAGTTTATATTCTGTTCTCACCTACGCACCCTCGGCGAGATTGCTGATATTTGGTGACTCTGAACATTTCCTCTGGCAGCGAGGGGCAAGAGCTGTCACAGAGAAAAGGCCAAAGCAGGCGACGATTAAATCAAACTGATATTCGAAAGGTTTACATGTGAACCTTCTACCACTCTACTCACCAATGTCAAAAAATATCTGAGGATGCAAAGATGCATACTTAGGATAACCATAGAATCCAGAGACAAGCTGTAAACAAGACCTCATGTTAACTGGTGTTTTTCAAACTACTTATTTACCAGTACAAGTCAATAAAGGTGTGTAGAATCTAAATGGTCCGTATGTGTGTCTGCTGATCTGACTTATAACTTTAACAATACTCCGGCCAAGGCTATTACCTGATTTTGCCCATTTATCCAGATCCGCTGCAAAAATTGATGAGTTCCTTGGGTCTGGCTCCAAATTTCATGGAAATCGGTTCAGTAGTTTATTGAGTATTCCCACTGACCAAACAAACAAACAACCAAACATCTAGAATGGACCTCAGCAGAGCTCATACGTCCACCAAGGCCCAACAGTCGTCCTTAAATTCAATCAAGCGGCGCCAAATTGTACACACTCATATATCAGTGCTCTAAATTAAAGATTGTTTTTCCACAAGGATCCATTAATTGTTCCCTGTAAATTATCAAACATGTTCTATCTTGCCTGGATTCGCCCCTTTGTCCGAATCCGTGACAACATTTAAAGGGAAATCTGTTTTGGAGTTTTTTGCAGAATCCGAACCAACAAGCAGACAAAGGAATAGGGTGAAATCACAACCTCCTGGGCAGAGGTCAAAAAAATATACTCTCTGAAGCCCAATTTGGATGGGATTAAATATCCAGAGCATCGTGCGTCTTAGTTCTAGCAGAAAACTGTCCACGCCATAAAAAAAACACCACAGCATGAAACCCTCCCGCTCATTAAAGAGCAGAGAGCCTACGTAAAGAACAGAGAAGTATTCGGAAGTCCAGAAAAGTAATAAACAAAGTCCTCGATTAGTCAAACTCATCGAACTAACTATACAATTATTTTCCAAACTGTCCATCACAAATATACATTTGAATCCAGTTTATGGAGCAACTGCTGAGTTGGGTTAGGGGTTATGGATCCAACATCCAATCACTTACTGGAGTAGGTGTCGAGTATAAAAGATAAAATCGTTAAAAGTTGAGTATTAAACAATAGCGTCCCGTTAAATCACAACCAGCGATGTGATGAATCTCTTGTTGCTCGTAGATAATCTCCACGTGAGAACTCGGTTCCTTGTCGCTATCGACCGCAGGACTTCAGCTTCGGTACAGAAAGGAAGCTTGAAACAAAAGAACAATCTACCATTCATCGGGCGATTATTTCTTTGAGGCACACGGTGACAGTACGGACAAAAGCCAGAGGGACGATTGATGAAAATAAAAAATAAAAAAATTCATCCTGCATTTACTCGTCCCTCGCTGATTCCTCACAATGGGCGGCTAATCCACAATGTTCAATACCACCATGTTGAAATGGCAACCTTGATTGATGTGCCGGCGCCTCGTATTCTTCACTCCCGCTGACAAATAATGCACAGTTCCACTGCATTAGTGAGCCTCTTGTCATTCCCACAATATAATACACCCTGGACCATGGTATTAGTTTCTGATTTATTTATTAATATTTCTTAAGCTGGTGGCAGAGATAAAAATAAAAAACGAGCATGGCATCCAGTAAATATTGTTGAATTAAGGCTGCACGGAAGACGAGACTCCTCTTACATCTTCCTTTGCATAATGCAGTGAGGTGGGGTTCTTTGTTTTGTTTTTTTTTCCTCTCCCAAGATAATCATATTATCTGCTTTGGGTTGCGTGCGCTTGCCAAGGTTGTGGTCCCAGCTAAATCCGCCATTGATCTTTCCTCTTTTGCTGCCCTCCCTTCATTCCTCCATCAGTCGTCCCCCCCCCTTCTCCCATTCCCATCTCAGGCAATCACTCAGGCTTGCAGAGGTGGGAGGAAGAAGAGGAGGGTAGGGAGGTGGATATTTAATCAACTGAGTTAGCTCTGCTGGTGCCGAACAACAACTCCTATCAGAAGTGGGATTTAGCGAGTGATCAGCATGGGGCTACTCTCAGTTTGGGCTATTGATCACACATCGCATACCGTGGTGCTCTTGTCCTCTAATGAGGCCAATCCACACATTTGGAAACTTTTAGGAAAGGGTGGATATGTGGGCTCGAGCTAATTAAGGGGGAAGAATAGCAAACGCCCTCATTTGTTTTTAGCTTTCAGGCTCTAAACTTTACCCTACTTTCCTCCTGTGTCAAAGACGCAACCTCCGGCTTCTGCGACAAATAGTTTGAAAAGAGTTCGGCTTTAAAGAAAGTCATGAGGTAACCTTCGTGACTGGAGCTGCTTTTGAACATGCGCTGAAGTCTGTTTATGTAACTGGCATTTTCCAAAGAGGCTGTATGTGAGAATGCAAAAGTTTGAGTCAATTGTTGCAGAGATTTTCTGTAACTTTTCCTGCCAACCATATCGTAAAAAAGGCAAGAAAATGTCCGTGTTAGAAGGCGATGAGCAAGTGGGCGTGTTGATGACGCCAAACTGGAAGAAATCAAATATTTCAGGATTAAAAAGAGGTACCAAACACGTGTAGGACGCCAATGACGATGTCAACTTGGAAAGACAATGAGCTTCGAGAGTTTTTGAGGATAACGGCTACAGCTGAGATTCTCAAACAAGTTGCAGGTCCTTTATATCACAGCAAATTTTAAATGTCACGTCCTGATCTACCCAGGCACCACCTTTTACCTCAAGGTTCCTGTTGTTGTGAATGTGTCGGACCCAGATAATCTCCTGATGTGTTCTTCACATGTGAAAGGCAAACTCAAAGGCACATTTTCTGGACATATTTCCAGAGATAACGTCTTAAAAGAGTAGATTTGCCCGTCAGATGTCGTATTGTCTCTACCTTACATCATATCTCGCATCCTGAACAGCGGCCTTTGAGGTGTGGAACAGATTGGTACTGGATATGAATCTTTTACACCGTTTCTCAAGCCAGGGTAATGCTAATTCACTGCTACACTACAAAAAGATGTCAGGGCCACTGTTGTGACAGGACAAAGAGGCAACAGCAATTGGCTCCCATGTTAATTGTCTCTTCAAAGCGGGACGGCACGTACTTTAGTGCAGCGTCTAACTGCGCTCGTCACTGCTGCTTTAACCCAATCAGGCCTCAGATGTCTTCCCATCTGCCGAGATCAAATGACACAACATCACTTTGAGACAAGAACAGAGCCACAACCCATGTCTGTATATCAAATATGGAAGTGGGATAAAAGCACGCATGGCTTTCATCTTAAAAGAAACTTGTTGAAGGGGAGCACCACTGTTAGCAGAAAGTCTACAGCTGTCAGACAGCTACTCCCATCCCTCCCGCCCATGGGTTATAAAATGACACGAGCTACAGACCTTAAGCCAAGGCAAATTGTTTTGTTGCAGTGCAACACAGCGACAAGGCACGGCTAATGTCTTTATCTGTCAGGATGGAGAAAGGCACAGCTTGGCAGGCTGGTCAGTCATGTGGACGTCCCTTTTGTCACAGTAACAGCTCAGCCAGACGCAAACGATTCAGTGGACTGGGCAAAATACAGCTTGTTTAATGATAACAACGCTGCAGCTCTATTTCTTTGTGCCATTAGTGTCTCTGAAGTTTCTGAACCTACTGCAGCATTTGCCTGAGTCTGCCGCCGACGCTGTCAGCGCGACTGCAGGTAGGAAGTCACAGACTAAGTCAAAGACAGTTTTGGAAAAACTCTTCTGAAACCACCAAGACGTGCTGCCGCATTGGCAATAAGCATCGTTTAAAAACAGGTACTTAAAAAGATCCATGGTGAGTTTATACAGGAAATGTGTTCAAACCATTACTGTGTTACCTAAATGGTTATGAGGATTCAATGAAGGTATAAACCGGCCAATCAGTTGACGACCTTTGTCCAGAAGAAGGTATCGCAAAGATGCCATTATTTGGTTCAAATGATGATTCTGAACCATCAGCAAGATATAGAAACCAAATGTTTGATTACCGTTTAAATTTCTGTGGATGTTCATGCCCCCCAGGGGATGAACATTGTTGGTAATCATTCATCTGTGTCAGTGCCCCCCCCCTCCGGGGCCGATATTCTCACTTGTACCATAACAGATAACATGTATTAACGAGATTGCTATGACATTTACTGACCTCGTTCATGCTCCCCTGTGGATTTCTTTTCCATTTTGATCATTACCTCGTTCATGTAGCCACCACCCCTGGGCCAAATTATCAGTTCAGCACATGTGTAATGGTTGAAAGGTCATTAGTGTTTGGATCATTTGGGGGCAGATTCGATGGTTAGTGATCCAGTGGGATGTAATAAGTGCAGCACCTTCAAACATCATCTCCCACTTGTGTACACAAAATGTATGAATGTTATTATTCCTGCTCCCCAGAGAAATGACTTAACGTGGATTTGGTGATTCCGTGACACAACTTGTGAGGACGTCCGAACATCATGATACATAATGTCGCCTGATAAACACTGCAGCCTCTGGGGGTGTATAAGAGCTTGTACTCCTCTTCAGCTGCTGTTTACTTGCGGTTGCTGGGAGCCCGGGATGCAAAGTCCTGCCCTGGATGCACAGTGTCATTTAAAATTCAACCCAAACTGAATGGGAACAGCTTTTTACACACGATACAGTCACGCTCGTCAGGAAATTACCATAGTCGTCTGTTGTTGGGTGCAGCCGCTCAAAGAAACGCAAACTGTGAAAGCAGGTCTCCTGCTGTGCATCACCGTCAGACACCATGAGCGGCTGTGCTCGGCTAATCAAATACCACCATTCCAGCTCAATTTGTGTTCCATGAGCTACAGCAGAATAAATGCAGTTCTACTGTCACCGGACGACTACTTCATTTCTTCGTTTTTTTAATGCCGTCTTTTAAGGCTCCTGGTTGATGCTGACGTTTCATATAAAACATTGTTTTCGGTTAATAATTCATGAGGAGAAAAGCAGAGAAGGCATCATTATTTAACCACATGCAAAGACCATAAGGGACGTCGCTCGTCTTTCCGAGTGCAGCGGGACCTTGGGGGATTATCCAATCCACATCATTTCCCCCAACCCTCAAACCTCATGCTTTCCTGATCACATAAAGGATTACGTGGCTTCGCAAGAACACATTCAGGCATTAGCTCCCCACAAAGAGCCGAACTCAAGGCCAAATTAAACATCTGCCGCTTAAACTTTGAAATAGCAAAGTCCTGAGCTGCGATACACGCTTTAAAGAAACAAAAGTGAGAAAATTATTCGTTAATTATTCTGCATTTCTCTTAAATAGACGAGAAGCTCAATTTCACCAAGGTTATGTTGAGTTATACACACGAGTGCATCCGAGTGAGGCCTTTATTGTGGCAGGAAGGTCAGGCTGGTTTGATTTGAATGCAGAGTCAAGTTCTGCCCGTCTCCGGTGAGATTGGAAGTGCCACGCATGCACAGTCACTGGGATTTTTTATTACAGTGTTAATCATCGAGCTACATCCTGCGAGACCGCGGCACACTGCTCCACGCGAATGGAAGGAGGAAGTAAATAAATGTGGAGTCTACCTGACGAGGTGGAGCTGAGGCAGACGACTCAACAAGTCACGCTGCCACGCTCCGACAACACGACACGATCTGCACACACATCCCTTTACAAAGCAGCCCATTCAAGCTGTCATGTCACTGCTCACTATCTCCCTTCCATTGTTGCCCACTCACATTAAGTTGGTTTCCATCCGCCGGTTTTTATGCACATTTTAAATTTGCACATAATACATGAAATGAGAATGAAAGCTTTTGCACTCGGCTGAGGGGGGAAAGGTGGCCTCTTAATGAGGAGGAGACATTGTTAAGGGTGTCGGAAAGAGACTGTTTTTAAAGAGAAGACACTGCTTTTACTTTTTTTTTTTGTTCTTGCTAGCACAAAGAGAAGATATGATTAAGGTTGATGGAAGTAGAAGAAAAATACAAGCAGGTCCCCACCTGCTTTTATCTTCTTATATCCTTTCATTAGTTTTTTTAGTTTTCTGCCTCTTTCTTCCCCACATTTACGAAGCATTTTCTTCACGCTGAAATCCTCGTCATCGCCAACTCCGCTCGACACACATGACACAGACATGTGCTGCCTCTGTTCTGCACCACGGCACATGGCAGCGTCAAACCACCCGTGTGCTCATCAGTTGCATATTTCAGCCGAGCACAGTTCCGCCCATGAAAAGTAAAAAAAACGGCAACAGGCACAAGCGTTAAGTCCGTTTCCTCCATTATCTCACACAGCTCATCCTTCGAGGGTCGTGGAGCCTGGAGCCAAAACCCAGCTGACGTTATGTGTGAACTGCAAATGTAACATCATCTTATATTCATATTTAATTTAGTGATATTCCTACCTTCATCTTTTCAAACAACTACTGCAATTGTGCACGCTTGTCATCTCTTGTATTTAGTCTCTTGTTCTTCTCTCTATGTGCAATACCCTTGACATGCTGCTGTAACACAATAATTCCCCAAGTTGTGATCAATAAAGTACATCTATCTATCTATCTATCTATCTATCTATCCTTCTATCTATCCTTCTATCCTTCTATCCTTCTATCTATCTATCTATCCGAAGGTTACGTGAATAACATGTTAACAGTTCACCAGTCAGCCTAATAGCTATATAGTGTGGATGGACCATAGAAGACATGACAGCTCCCAAAAGGTGAAGCCAAAGCGTTTTGATCCCCCACCCCTTGATGTCTGGCTGCAGTAAAGGTCATGAACCTCAACAACCTCCTCCATGTTAGCAGATGGGACATGGATTAAACAAAAAACGTCATCATTCAGGATCTTGTTGCGTCATTGTCGTGCAAGAAGTGCAGACAGTTGGCGAGAGCAGGGTTTTTGTAAAGGTCTCTGTACAGTTACTGCTGCACCAACGTTACTTCACAGGATTTCAGATTTACATACACAGTGTTAACTCTATGATCCTTTTTGTTACTTTACAGTGATGCAACGTTTTCCCGTCTGTGTCCTCGTGGTTGCTGCGATGGTAAATAAAACCAGCGTGGTTTGTATCATTCAATCTGTTCCACACACCAACGTCTCGTGCACGGTTCGTCTGCTTCCGACTGAAATAACATTACAAGCTGCAGAAGCTTCGGCAGCAACGTGAAGGTTCATTCATTTGAAAAGAAGCTTGTACTGACACAGGACGGTCTCCACAATATATTGAGTACAACACACACACACGCACACGCACACACACACACACACACACTACAATTACTCTGGTGATGAATTGTAGCAAACCGTCCTTCACTAATTTAAGGAAATCACTTGGGGAAAGAAAAAAGTTAGCAGAAAAAAGTAATTTTTGGCATTCTACATCTGTCAGTCTGTGTGTTAGCCTGATTAGTGCACACTAATCGACTCCGCTAATCACACCCTCAGGTGAGAGGGAGGGAGAGATGGAGAGAGAGAGAGAGAGAGAGAGAGATGGGGATGGAGAGATTGGGAGAGAGGTGGATGGTTGTTGGAGAGCGGTAAACTGCAAAATGGTGGAACAGCTGCCGCGGTCTTTTGCACGGAGGCCCCGGAGAGCTGTTCCGCTGGGTGTAAGTCGGATGCAGTGCCACAGTTTTCTGCAGGAAATAAAACACTGAAGGCTGACTATTGCTTTTGTGGCAAACCTATTAGTTTCAATGCTTTGTTGGGGAGATCTTATCTTTACGCTCGGAGTGGGACACAGAGAAAACACTCGTCTTCTCCTGGGCAACAGTGCAACTGACAGTTACTGCTGTGTTGAACATCTGGAGGCAGATTTATAAATATTGCAAATGCATCACTCTGTCACATGCAATTTAGCACTTATAAAGACAGAATGTAAAGTGAGACTGTAAGCGACTCCTTCACACCATATGTGCACGTATGGGTTTTCTGGAGTCCTGCTCACACTGGACAACAAAACCCACCAACACCCACTGGCATCTGGCTTTTTCTCTTCAGGGACAATTATGATTTATTCCAGGTCAGGGCGATATTATTCGGAAGCGTTATGTCAATCAGTTAGTTTTGCTAATTGTGAACAGTGAAACGGCTGCAGTGATGCTGAGGTCAGTGTTTTTAAAACAACCCCATCTACCCCCCCCAACTCACAGAGATATGTGTTGATCAACCACCTGATAAATCCTGCAAACCGCCAGATGTCTCTTCCAACACACACACATCCTTCAGATCTTAATAGTTCAAATAGCTTCCTATACATGGAGTTCTATACCGTCTTTCTCAGTCCGCCCTAACGCTTCATAAATGATGCAGAGACGTGTGATAGATGTTTGTTACAGTCCAGTAATGCAGATTATTGATAACCAGGCCCTAAGTGGACTCCGACGTGTGAGTTACACAGTAAGTCGTGTTTAATGAAATTGCTCCTGATGCGTTTGACTCTGCGTTAGAGATTTTAAAGTTTAATGTGGTAAAAGCAGTAAAACAGTCTGTATTGATTTATAAACTGTGATCAATTCTGACAGTATCTGCTGTCCACAGCTGCTTTGTGCTGTATGACAAGCTTTCTCCTGCAGGTCATTAAATCCATGCAGCACAGGACACGCATGTTAATTTCATCTGCAGACTTCGGGTCCGCGTGCGTCATGGAACCTCTTTACAACTTTGTTTGCAGTTTCATGTAGTGATGTACAAATCTGTGATAAACCAAACTGTATGGATGTTTGAGGGCTGACGTCAGTACAACGATTGGAGACTAAAACATTCCTGATACCAATATAACCAATATAATCGTCAATATGTATATAGCCAATATATATATTTAAAAGAAACAAAGAATGACAATGATTTTTAACAGGCACATGTGTTCTGCATTGTTTGTCCTGTCAAATAAGACACTGTGAAATCCAGTTTGTAAACACGTCTCCCAGTTTCACTTATAAAACTGAAACCATGCAGACGCACAACTTTACAAATCCAACAAGAAGAAAGAATATGTATTTTTCTGTCTTTGTAGTTATTGCTTTAGAAGTAAAGCTACACAGATTTATGCATCCAGCCTCTGGACTTTTTGTGGCGTTCGTATTTTTGGGGTTTGAAAGATCAAAATAACACAGCAAACACAGAACTGGCAGCAGCTTAGTCAACACGTTCAAATGTTAGTATGTCCCACTGCTATGAAACTAATGGCCGCTCTGACTCCCTGAGATGTATGAGATGCACGGGCCGAGATGAAAGATCTGGGTAGAACACCTGTGTTATCTGTTTCTTTATTTCCATTTGCTCTCATGAAATCGTTTGTTAAAAACGCTTTTTTTTTCTTGATTTTGTCTGGCGTCCATGAATTATTCCCTCCCTCGGCAGCGAGTGGGAATTGTTTTCCTCCTAAAAAGCACAGTTTTATTTTTTACTTTCTTTCTGCCTGAGTAACTGCTCTGTCTCCAGGTGCTTTTTTCATACGCCCACTGAGACGTAGTTATGCACACACGTAAACACACTTGAAGGCAAAAAAAACAACACAAAACACTAATGAAATCTGTCCAGGATTTACAAAATATTTCGCAGTCCGGGGGGGACGGCGCTCACTCCTCCACAGGATGCGTCGGACATGACGGCTGCCAATTTCTACACATAACAACTAAATGAGCATCATGTTTCTCTTTATCGAACATTACTGGACTCACGGGCTTCGCTGATGCTGCCAAACTAAACTTCTTACATCAAGAGACCTCAACAAGCTACAGCCACGGATTTGTCTAATGTAGCTGCACTTACAGAAAGCTCTGAAAATGCATATTAACATAAAATAAACAACAAAAAACATATCTTTATATTATTTATTCAGTTTGAGCCCAAATGATTTTGTTATTTATGTCTCATAAATCACATTCTATGATCAAACAGCTGGAGATGTGCTGGTTAATATATTTAATACAACATAAATATTACACACTATATTGCCCAAAACATGTATTCTCGTCTGTGTTAGGAAGTAAGATGAAGTTTTTCACATTATTTCCTTGCGAGCCTTGAATTCCCGAGCACCCTGGCGTGCACTCACGCTACACTGAGCCCTTCTTGTTTCAGATATGTTTGAGTATAACCTGGCATGGGCCAGTGGGCAAGCTCCTCTCCTTCCTCTCTCAACCTGTGCAGTAATAAAGGGAAGGGAAGAGGAAAGCAGCCTCGGCGGCAGCGACGGTGGGATGAGGCTGCTGAGGTGTTAGAAAGAGGAAAGAGGCGGAGCAGCGCGGCCAGCGGGTTGGTCAGGGACCAGCTGGGAATTGGAAGTGAGGTGAGCTCGGTGAGGTGAGAACGGAGCCTCGGCATCGTCTGAGGTTTCCATTGCACTTGACTACTCTTAGCTGAGGCAACCAAGCATGGAGGGATGTGCAGCTGGAAGTGGGGGAGGGCAACTGTACTCTTGTCCCTGGCTCAGCTCTATAGGTGTGGGAGCAGCGTTCGTCGCCCTCTAACCACTGCAGCTATTTTCATTTGTTTCTTCAATCAATTTCAAAAGCATTTCAGTGGAGTCCGTTTGGTTTGGTTCAATTTACGTGAATTTTACAACAAATACACCCACACTGATTATTAATGTTCTTTTAAGGATCACCAAGCTCTTACACTAAAAGAAACACATCAATTGGTAAAGACGTCTTTAAATTGTCTCGTTCCATCGGTTGTATTGATCATAAAATTCACCTCCAGTTCACCGAATCCCGATTAAATTCACAATGGCCTCGATGTCAGTGCCCTGGCTTCCTGTATCTCAGTCGACCGTCAGCTCGATGAGGCCATTTCAAATTAAAAGCTTCCTAATCACCCAAAAAACACACGTACACCACATGTAGGTCAACATTGTAGAGCGTGGTAAAACGGCTATGAAGGTGATGGGAAAATGCCGTCATGTCGTATAAAAATGGACGACATGACACAGTGCGATCGTCCAACTGCATTAGAGGTCATAAACCTCACCTCCTCCATGTTAGCAGATGGGGCACGGACCAAACTAAAAAAGGTCACGTCAAATAAATGTTCTCAAAAGTTGGTTTCGGTCAATTTGGTGTTTGTTCTAATTGTTCCTGTACATTTGGTTTTAAATTGTTATTTGATGCATGTATCCACCCCAATCACTGTCACGCAGACTGGCTGCAAATGACATCTTCGGGGCAAATTTCTTTACAGTCTATGCAACTCTGCTGCTGATAATCGAGGGAGCACTTCACCCAGAGCTTTTGGGAATCAAAGCCAACTTCAAAAGATGTTTTATCTCCACCGTCTTTTCTGTTCCTTTGACTATTCTACTGACTATTTCAATGGGAGCGTTTCATTCCCATCCAAGCCTTGTGGCAGCTTCTCAGGCAAATACAAACAGTCTATGCTAAAGACTGCTGGGACTTTTGATATCACAACCCTGGATTCCTGATAACTCCTCCGACTTCACTACGTTCCTGGGAGAACCTGGCAAATTAAGACGAAGGCACCACTGCCAAGAAGTGAACCTATATCATGTTTATTTATTGTTATTCTCGTGTCAAAGTGCATGTTACACCTTGGAGAAATAAGATACTCCAGTAGATTACTTTTGGCACATGGCTGAAAGCAGAATAAAGACCCAGCTTCTTCCCCCCACCACTCCGTCAGTCTGGTGTAGTTCTGTATCTCCGGGAGAAGATGAAATATATACACCAGCAGAGGTTCTACGAGAGACTTTGTGTGGGAGGCAGCCGGGAAGAAGACATCATTAAGTCAGCGAAATCAACAGTGAAGTCTAACGCAGACGCACTCGCTCGGTTTTAAATGCACATTGGTTGGTGGTCCTGAAGATCTGAAGTCTCAATGAAGGGAAATTATGCCCCGGTTTCACTTCCCTCAAAAGGAAGAACTGCAATTTTGAAGTAAACAAAGATACAAACTCACATCTAAACGAATGACCTGGTATTTTTCTATCGTTGCATAGGAAAAACCATCAATAGGAAAAATAATGATTCTCAAAACTGGGGGAAAAACAGATAAATCCAAACGTGCACAGTCGCCATCGCAAGTTGCTTCGATGCAGATGCAATTAGTGATGCTACTTCTCAGAAGTAGAAGAAATTACAGCAAATTACTAAAGAAAAAATGGAAATAAATGCTCATGATATCAAACTATCTCAGCAGGTTGATGTGAATATTTCTTAAAATGCCATATTTCTTTCACTTTAACTACTTCTAACAACCACTAGTATAACAGATACTATATAAAACTCACTTCTCACTGTTTAAACAATAGTGAACAAACATATTATACTTTCTTAGATTAATTTATTATTTTCTGTATTCTATATGTATCATATTTTATCCCCGTCACCAATCAAACCCTGCTCAAAAAATTCAGCATTTCAATAAAGCATTTCTCAACCGTCTGCGTTGTTGAATATTCAAATTGTGCAGCCAAATCAGATTCTGTCCCCCCCCGTGATTGATAGCTGAATATTAGCCCGTCATCTACCATCCAACGTGCTGGATAAGCGTTTAGCCCCCTTCAACACCCGGTTAAGAATATGGAAAGGATTTGAGTGATCGAACGTGTGAATAAACACCTGTGATCGTCTTCCCAGGGAAGCCATGCCTCCTCATTAACGTCTCTGTTTGGCTTCTTCTCGTTTGTTACAGTCGGAGGACGTTGACAACAACTATTTGTCGAGCCACAGGGAGGGGGGAGGGGGGAGGATGGGGGGGTCGGAGAGGTTAAACAAGGTAAGGATGGAAGAAAGCGAGAGCAGATGGGACAGTGTCAGCGTGTGCAGAACGAAGTGTACCTCCATCCATCATGTGACACACACACACACATGCACGAACACACAAACTTCCCCTGAGCACGTATCATTGTGGGGACCTTACACTGACGTCATTCATCTCCCAGGTCCGCAACCGAACCTCGATCATCACAACCGAACGTCTGACACAAACCCTAAAACAAAGTCGTGACCTTCGAACCGACATTCACACCTGTGGGGTCCAGCATGTTGGTTCCCAGTGAGCAGTCGGACCCCACAAGTACAGTGGGACACAGGTGTTTCGGAGATAAACACACACACACACACACACACACACACACACACACACACACACACACACACACACACACACACACACACACACACACACACACACACACACACTCACATATAGAGCAATCTCAGTCATTTCACAGCAACTTATTGAGGCCACAGCGAACAACAAACACTGGGCAGCAGCTCCTCACAGGCAGAGAGACGGTTTGAGATCGAGACGCTGCTTTAGAGACGTTTCATGACGTAGATATAATGTTTGTGTTAATGATTCTTATTAAAGTTAAGACATCAAGCAGCTATTGAAACAGACTATTGGATGTTTCCCTGATGAGAGATCTGTTGGTCTCTTAGAAAATAAATACCAAAGTTGAATTTTTAGAAAGTGCTTAGAGGAAAGAACTCTGTGTTATATTGTGCTATTCAAATAAAGTGACTGACTTATCTCCCACTAATGATGGATTCTATAAACCATGAGTGCAATCCACCCCCCACCTCACAACTTTAAAGTTGCCTAAACTTAACCGAGACTCAATCATTGATGTTAAAGATCCGTGAGGTCAGGACATAGACTTTTTCCATCTGGATGGTTGTGCATGGAAAGTTTTAATACTGCAAGATAGTACAGCAGGACAGAGGTCACGGAGGATAGTCAATGTACGCAAGGTTTAACTTTGACACTAGAGACTGGGATTCAAATATCATCTCCTACAAATTATGTTTTCTGTGTTTGCTCCATATATTTTTTATTGAGTTTGTGTCAGAATATCTTTATTAGATTTGCTTTAGAAATAATTCAGTAAAATAACAAAGTTCCATGATCTTCTTTATAGAACCGCAGTCGGCAAGCTGCAGAAACACACACACACACGTGTATATATATTTATATCACTATTTCAGATCTAGTGAAGAATTGTGCCAGAGTGAAATTGGCACACAAACGCAGAATCCTCCACACAAACATGTGCTTTCTTGTTCTGGTGGAAAAATGTCAGGCGATGTCAGTTTTTTTTACTTTTGTTTCTCTGAATGTGAGGAGAATGGGTTTGGATTCCGGCTCTGGAGCCTGGAGACAAACATCAAGGAGCCAGAGCTCCACCTGTGACCCGGCAGGCTGCGGCTCCGTGTTGGGTTCTGAGTGCGATGCGGGCCCGGGCTGCCCCTCCGCATTCCCTGCCGGGGCTGATGGGGGATTAGCTGGAAAACTGCCTGAGAATGACTAAATAAACAATGGAAGCAGCAGCGTGAGGGGAAACAAGAAAAGACAGCGCGGGCCGTGACATTGTTGTTCTGAACCCTACAACCGGTTCATCAAGGTTATGGAGGGTGACAGAATTTCACAAAAGGCCGAGATGAAAGGTGCAGAGCTCCACAGCGACTGGATCATTCTTAGATGTAAACAACAGCCAACATGCTGAGGAAAACTTTTTCTGCTCTCCGACATGATAAGTGATCATTTCCATACAATCCATTAAACAAACATTTATAAAGAGGGCCAGTAGCCTTATAGAAAATTGGGTGCATAATGCAGTGATTCACTTCTTACTTCTGCTCCCCACATATTGGACGGGGCCAGGAGAACGGTAATGGAGTTGTTGTCTCCATCCACCGATTTGCGCTCATTTGTTATTTATTCATGAAAAACTAAGCGGGGTGCGCGGCTTAATGCAGTTTATATCATTCGCTCACTCATGCTATTCAAATTCAACTATAATGTAATTTGAAAACTTCTCCTCTCCGCAGTTTTCAGAAATGCAGCTTCATTCAAATTGTCTACGTCAAAGAAAAAAAGACCAGAATATTATTTTCACAGTGCAACAAAACAATAACCTTTCAAGGCCAAGCAGGCGGGAAATTCACCCGAACGCTGCTGGGAGGAGAATGCACAAAGAGAAAGAAAAGAGTGTCAGCGTACTGCGATCAAGTTAAATGGCTTGGACTGTCAGGCCCTTTTCATTTTTGGAATTTTTTTGTCTTTGATCACACTCTCCGAGAAGCCATTTTACCCGGGGACCACGCGTGGAAATGTGCAGCCTTTAAAAACCTCTCCGCTCGCTGCTACAAGCCTGAACCCAACCTGAAACAGAGCCAATTAAAGTTCCTGCACGAGGGATACGGAGCCACGACTACACTTAACTATAAAGTAAGAATGCTTGACCTATGCTGAAATGTGACTTCAGTGCACTGGAGAACCGCAGTCCTGCAATATGAGTAGTAACAGTCGTTTAAACTGCTTTATTCCGAGGTAAAAACCACCCGAGACATTACAGACAGAATAGAGGAAAATGTGCAAAAGGAAATCATCATCTGTACATTTGTATTACCTCCACCAGGGAGGTTATTTTTATGCCACCGTCCATGTATTTGTTTGATTGCTGGTTTGTTTGAATACCTGCAGGATTATATAAAACCTGCTGAATGTATTTCCAAAAAACCTGGAAGGATGGGACGTGCATGGGTCAAGACAGAACCCATTCAATGTTGGTGTGGATCCGGACAAAGTGGCAGATCCCAGGATTAGTAGTATCTTTCCATCAAGGGACTCTTATCATATTTTCACCAATAACTCATGGATCTTGATTGAATTTGTTTCTTTTTAATCAAGCATAGTTAGAGGATTTGTAGCAATGAGTTTGTGAATTTAATTTTGACCCTTGGTGGAGGTATGCGCTCTGCTGTTATTGATAGGACAGTGCTGGTGGGAAATGGAGAGAGAGACCGAGGAGGACACGTTGTAAAGAGCCGGGTTGGAACTGAACTTGCAGTCGCTTATCATTATTTCAACCTTAATGTTGCCATTTCTGACAAGTCATATGAAACCATGCACTGTTCCTCCGGATGATTCCACTGAGGGCCATCAGGTGACCCTCAAAACACTCATCCGTCAGTCGGCCATGTTGGAACAGTCGGGTCGGACTACTTAGCGACTGGTGCGCCCTCGCCCTTCCAAATCCTCTGTGTTTACTTAACCTTTAGGAAGTCCTCATTAGCCGGCTCACTCTGACGAGCCTATTGGGTTTTCAGAGCAGAGATAAATTAACAGAGGGAGCATTGATTTGACTTATGCCTTGAGCCGGGATCACGCTGGCCAGTCAGTATGCACAATGTAATTAGTTATTAGCAAGGGGGGGTGGGGGGGTTCTCTTAAGTGATTAATCAAGAGAGCTCCCTGACTCCGAAGCACAACCACGAGCAGCCCGTGGAGAGAAAGGGCACCAAACCCAGGCAGACTGTCCTCGCCGGTAGAAACAGCAGCATCGGACGTGTGACCTCTGGTGACCATGAGATGAGATGAGGCGCCACAGAAAGTGACCTATTTTGAATTTAAGGTATGAGGACAACACGTGAGACCGGCCAGCGACTGGAGATTCAGTCCAAACGCTGATACTGGATTATTCCTCATATAAAAGTCCCACCTTCCTTCGGAGGTAAGTGCCGGAGATGGAAAATAAAACTTCCTGATCTCAGAGTGCTTTGGGCACAAACAATCACAGGAGTAACGCGGTTTATAATTGATTGAGCGTCATTAAGCATCTGAAACAAAAAAGACAAGCCTCAGCAAATGCACCGCAGAAGCTCTAATGCCTCCAGCTTTAAGTGCTTTCTCCTGCACAAATAGTAATGGAAGAAAAAGAAAAACATCTGTAAAGCAGCACTGAGGGGACGTGAACTTCAAGAGCAGAGACGGAGAAAATGGTGTAATGCAAACTGAGGCAAGAGGCCCCCCCGTGCATTTGATTAAAGGGCCGCAGTTTGCCGTGCGGCTGCAAACGCAGCTGCTGCAGAACGCATGTCGAGTCGCAGCATACAGACCAGTCGTGGGGACAGGGTGGGAGGCCGAGCGCAGATACGATAGGAGAGACGCGCGCCGCTGGGATCTCTCACTTTGGTCCAATAATGGAATCTCATTACTAAAGTGAGCGCTGTCCAGAAAGACCGTAATGAAGCCCCACACTGAGACGAGGGAGAGCGGGCAGACCAATGAGGACTGGCAAAGAGCGAGAGAGAGCGGGAGTGACATCAAATCCATAGATGGGAGGGGACGTGTCGGAGCTAAATAAATACGAGGAAAACATGGCGACGGACAAAGACCGAGAGGGCAACAAGGGGCAAAGGAGATGGAGGGGTGAGAAGAAGGATATGAGAATCAATCATAAGATAAATGATGCCGCAACTCCTGGAGGAAAATAGAGTGCTGGAGAAAAAGACTGTCCAGAATGCATATGGGCACAACATCCAGGCTTTTAGTGCTAATTGACAGACGGCTCTTCCAGGTTGCCTCCGCTCACCCTCCGAAAGAGAAACTGGTGTTTTGTGGCTTTGTTTTCCTCCTGCTTCTTTTCCTGAGCATGTTGCATAGGTCAATCGCTGTGTGCTGCTAATTGGTTAGCGAAGGCAATGGGCCACGCGGTCCCACACTGGCCCTCCCTGGAGTGCTGTCATCCTGTCGCCACCTACGCACACAGCTAGTTTTGCTCCTCGGCGGGAAGGTGCACGGCAGCTGCCGGAGAAAACAGGAGCTGCAGCAGCGTCCCCGGGGACACGTCGGGGGGATAAAGTGCAATGGCCCCGGCTTTCAGTCAACCTGGCTAAAAATACCCTGCCATGCCACTGTTAAGGCCTCACATCGCTGCCGCTGTCTCTTTGCACTTGACAGTGCGTCCAGCTGGGATGGTGCAGAGGACGAGGGCGGCTGACCACGATGTCAGGAATTCATAAGATCACTTGGGGTTGAAGGTGCAGGCGTAGAAAACAATAAACTGGAGGTTATGAGACAGATTTTGTTGCACTATGGTGAATATCTGATCCACCTGAACTAGTTTTAACTCACTTCCAGCTCAGCTGTATAAAAGACCACGGCAGTGATTACCCTCTCAGATACCCCTTTTAAACCGATGCAGTTAATGGGAATAATCTCAAACCAGTTGTTTGTGTTTCGAGATCTGGCATCAAGTTCTTATTATTGTGACCTATAACACCGATAAGATCAATAAAAACATTAACGAAATGGCTCTATAGTGGCTCTAGACTGTGGAAAAGCAAACTGGTTCTTAAAAGGTTTGAAAGTTGAACTAACAACAAACTAGGCCAAGCACCAGAATCGTGTTCACCCCGTAAAGACAACTGCAATAATAAAGTCAGGACCCCTTCACAAGGTCAAATCTATTCCTAATAATAACTTTATTCTTTGTTGTGGTAAAGAGGTAAATGAAATCTCCAGTTTCCTTGAGCTTTTTTTCTCATTGTAACATCATGAACATTATAACTGTAAACAAAAGAATGTCTGGATGTTCTTGACTGTTTGTTTTATACCAGAAAGGTTCAGACTTTGTGTTTCTGTTCTCTTCAGCGGCCTAAACGTGTAACAATCACTGCAACTGGATTTTCATAAACATAGGTAATATAATGGAGACCTAAGCTAGGAGGCAAACACATAAAGGTGCCTCTGCAGAATAGATTAAAGCTACAACTTCTGGAGCCCTTACGTGGAAGTACCAAATAAAAATAAAATACAGGATCTTGTAAATTCAGTTATTCCCTCTTACACATGTTTCCCCATTTCCTTCACAGAAACTTGGCAAGAGAACTCACCCTAAAAACCTCAAAAGGCTGATGGGTGAGTGAGTGTGAGGAGAAACACGATGTCATATTATTATGTTTAATCTCATTTTAACTGCATTTCCAAAAGCAAACAACTGACACACACAAAAAATCCAATATCTGGGTCAACTTAGTCTTGAGATATCAAGTGGGAAAAATCTCTGTATCAGTTTATAGTCCTGTCTCTACCTCCAAATCACAAACTGTCACGGTAAAGCCTTTTCTTTATAAGGTATAAGGTCCATCCATCCATCCATCCATCCATCCATAATACTAGGCTACTGTAGCAGGTATACAAGGGTGAAGGTGATCACCCTTTTAGATCAAAAACAATAATATTTTCTGAAGGAAACAGTGTTCAGGAATGTTTTTTGTAAAAGCTGTGAGGAGGAAGTTTATAAGTATTGATGTTGGAGTTATTCCCTTGACAGCAATGGACCCTGACATGAGTCTGTATTGTTAGGTATGAATGTGGGTTTGCGTATATACGAGTTATGTACTTTTCTTTGTATTTAAGTGCTTTGCCTTAACAAAGCATTTCGAGGTAAAGCACAAGCCTGGTTCTTCTTTTTAAAGAACTGACCTCGACCCGTGTTACTGAAAAGACAAAACAACAACGCACACCGACAGGGACGCTGCGAAGGATCCACTGAAAGAAATGCAAAACAGGAGTTTTCTTTCCTCCTCTGTCTAAAAGATAAATCTACAATCTACCCACAGGAAACTTTGGGAGATACTTCCATGACATCAGATTCTATAGGCGTTAGAAGAAGCAGTTCAAACTCTTGGGTCCAGACTTTATTAGAGTGTACATGGCACTTATGATATTGAATTTCTCCGCATGAGCTCACCCCATTAGTATCTAATACCTTCAATTTAGCCACTATCATCCCTTATATCAAGGCCCGTATCAGCAGTGGGTCCACAGTTAATTGTTGGAGTCGTGTTACATCTGTCAATAACGACATTGAATTATAATCTGATGTACAGTAGCTATGCTGCCATATCGGGGGGATGTGGAGCCTGAAAGCAATCGCACACAATAAGTCTACTAATGTATTACCTCCGCCAAGGACACTGTGCTTTCACTGCTGTCTGTTGTTTGGTTGTTTGTTTGCCGGATTACACAACACGACAGAATGGATTTCCACGGGATTCAGTGCAAGGATGTGACGTCAAACAGGAATGAACCTATTACATTTGAGCGTGGATCCCAACAAAGGTGGGCGGTTGGGCCTTGGTGGAGCGATGTGCTCTACTGCCATTCTACTTTTTGTCAAGATCTATTTTCACATTTCCCCAAAATCAAACAATTACCACTCCATTGTATACAAGTGGACTCTCCACAAAAATACCCCAGTCCCGTTTGAAAAGCCGTACAGAGGACATTCATCCACTCAACGAGGACGACATGGCAGTTTGAGGAAGTACACTTAAGATGTCCAAGAAGAGGGCACACACACTAAGGGTTGATGTTTGATCTAGTCAATGAATGCAAAGTGTTTCATGCCAAAAGGAGCTGTTATGCTAAAAATTCTGCATAAAGAGTCAAACCTTTAATCGTCCTCCCTCCACTTGATGAATCGTGAGTCCGTGCCTCCATTAGATTTGATGAAAACCTGCGTCAACTCGCGTCCACATCTTTGTTTTAATCGCACCATTGAGATGGATGAGGTGTTATCTGTGTGACAACGGGGCCGCGTCCCATCCAGCTGCAGAGCCACTGCTCTGAATAAGTGGTAATTTTAACCTGGTGTCAGCACTTTTACGAAGCCTGATTGCTCCAGAATAATGGCCACTTTGGCAACTGTCAATTTTCCTCCGGGGCAAATCGGTACAGACTTGACGCCGTGTGATTCGCCAGGAGCTGTCATTTCCCGGGCTCTTATTTCAATCAGGGGCCACCTTGCTTACTTCATTACGACGATGGGCAGACAACTCGACGGTGCTTTGACTCGCTCACTTACTGAATCCACCTCCCTGTGTTTTTCTACTTCAGTCGAGGATCCAGCTTTGATTCCTGCTCTTAATGAAGGGAGGACAAAGTGCCCCTGTTCTGTGTTCGCGTTTATCTCAGAGGATTAAAATCACTCCCAAATAAAATGTACTTTCACAGGTAAATATAGTTTTATTGCTGTCAGATTTCTTGTGAAAACACATTTTTCAAATTCCTTAAACAAGTGTAATTAAAACGCCACATCAAAGCTGTGTTTTTTTTTACTCAGAGGCTTTAATACGAGACGTAGTGAAAAGGACGACTTGTTTTTCCTCCACTGAGCTTTTCCAGAGCTTTGTTTCCGCCTCGTAAACCGTCAGGGACAAGACTTTAACCAGTCCTCTCACAATCAAGAGACCTGTCGTGTTTCATTCAAAAGAAGAAAAACACTCGAGCGCATTCTCGCTGTGTCACTAATGAAAACAATTTCCACAGAAAGAGCAGCGAGGAAGCTCTCAGGCTGATTATACCGGGGGGGAAAGAAACCCTGTAGAGGCCGACTTGGATGGACTCTCAATGGGTCCCACAACCCAATGTGTGGACATTAAACCAAAGGGTCATTTCTGCTGTTAATACCTGCAGGTACCACTCGACCTCAGGCTTCAGCTGGAGTCTGTTGTACAGTGGAGGTTTTTCCCATCTCCCAAGTTTTAATTGTTTGTGCCAGATGGTAGAGAGAAAAGTTTGGTGAAGACAAGGGGTGATGCCAGGATTACATTTCCTTGCACGAGCACAAGAACCCTTTTCGCTTGTAACGCTGGTTTCAATGAGTAATATATATATATATATATATATATATATATATATATATATATATATATATATATATATATATATGTGCAAAGAGCAAGACACTGATTGGAAAGGGTGGAGGGGAATTACTGGTTTACAACACCGCTCACAGTTGCATCTATTATTTAGTGAAGCCCGGAGATTTGTGCAGTACAAGTCAGAAAAGCAAAACTGCTAACGCGCTCATTTGGCAGATTCAAGGCAGAAAGATCCCGAACAACAATATGCAAAAACTAAAACCAAGGTATTACGATGTACAATCAAAAAGCTTGATGTGTCATAAACGATGAGTAAAGACGCCTCTAGAATCTGTGGTTGAATAAAACAGAATCTGAAGACATGGACTGTGAATGGTAAATGTCTTTTTATAGCACTAAAGCAGCCTCAGTACATTCACCCATTCATACAATGAGCTTTTTCCATCACACCATTCAAACACTGTCTGTTCAGCTTTAAGGGGAAACTTGAGCATCAGCATCTTGCTCTAAGACACTTCGGATGCAGAATGGAGGAGCCGGGGATTGAACCACCGACCTTCTGGTTAGCGGACGACCCTCATACCTCCTGAGTCACAGCCACGTCACTAATGCATGCACGAATGTGGGATTACGGCTAAAACACGGTGCAAACCAATGAGCCACATGAGGAGGCGATGGAGCAAACCAGCTCTGACAGGAACAGAACTATTGGACGATTCACCGGTTTGACACAAAGCTCCGTCAAATGAGATCCTCATGTTACTGCGTCTCTGTGTGAGAAGATAATAAAAGACAGTTTTCTGCTTTAGCCTCACAAACTTCAGAAGCAAATAAAGTGCATCAAGGCTCGATGCACTTTATTATTCAACTTCTTGCCCTCACGTGCTAAAATTTGCTCAGTGTATCTTTAAATGAACCATAGGAAATAAATAAACTGTTAAATTTATACATGTTTTTTTTTTCTTTTCTGTTTTGCAGTGTATTATACAACTTGCATGACAGCCACTGGTTCTTATTCTCGTTGTGGCAGGAGGCCATCATCTCCACAAGTTGCATCACCGCCTCCACGCCATTTAAAAATCCAAAAGGACAGTCCGCTAGCGTCCAACAGATATTTAAAAATTTGTGCAGGTATTTAATAACAGCTCCACAGTTGATTGTTCATTAGCGCTCGTCACATCATATAAGATTTAATCCCTCACTGAAACACTGTGTGCCGGTGTTTAATTGAGTTTTATGGCATGTGCCTCTCCAGACAGTCCAACCCTGAAATTACAGAACGGAAAAATGCAGCCTTGAGCGAGCCGGGCGGAGAGCTATGTAAATGAAGGGCAAGTTCCAGAGCTCCGCAGCCTTGACTTGTGCTCTCGCTGCTGAAAACGACCGCACCTCCTGTGCATTTAAAACCGCGCGGTGCTTCACAAACACCTGTGTGGCTCGTACCCTCCTCCAGAAATACAGATAACTTCCTTTTAACTGTTTTTTTTTGTCGGAGGTCTGTGGGTTATCCAGAGTAACAGAGACATTGCTTTAATCTGCCTCGTGGCACCGGTGCTTATCGGGTTCCAGTGCACATCCTTGACAAAA
This sequence comes from Hippoglossus stenolepis, assembly GCF_022539355.2. Taxonomy (NCBI): domain Eukaryota; kingdom Metazoa; phylum Chordata; class Actinopteri; order Pleuronectiformes; family Pleuronectidae; genus Hippoglossus; species Hippoglossus stenolepis. The sequence goes on along the minus strand of NC_061497.1, from coordinate 20,911,840 downwards.
CGTTTCGCACTGTTGAGATGCAAACTGTTCTACAAACTTTCATTTCAGTGACACATTTCTAAGTGGATTACAAGTGTCAGGCCGTCGAGTTCAGGCTCGACCAAAGGCAACGTTAGTCGTGGCATTAGACGTCACATCTTGTTTATCTAATGCTTCACTCGTCTCGGAGATGTTCTGGCCCCCGATTGAAAATATCATCAAATCTATTTTCCTTTGAAAAAGTTGTTTCCACATCAACTTTCTTTTGCTTACACTTGAAAATCAACCAACCTCTACTGAAGAAAACGTATCTTCCTCCTCTCAAGTGGATTTCACTCTGTATATGAGTCTATGAGCTCTATGGTGGTGATCAATGGGAATGAGGTCTTTACACATCAGGGGAGTGACAAACGACTCGACCATCCGTTACAGCAAAGATGCAAATGTGCTTCAGTTGCAACACCTTTCCAATACAAGGCTTGAACAGCAGCTCGTTCTTCAGGAAACATGATGACTTCAGTACAATCCACTGATCTTGTCTCCAACAAAAGAGGAGAAGATCTTTCCATCTTCCAGAGAAAGGCAGTTCTGAACCTCAGCCGCAGCCCCGGGTCAGGACACGTACTTCAGGACGTCGTTGAGAGAGAACGAGGCCGAGCTGAGGATGACGGAGCTGCAACTGAACAGTCACATGAAGGATCCTATTGACACAATGCAGCATCTTTCAGCCTGTGTGAGATAAGTTGTGTAAACACTTAACTTCTACAGTGTGTGACTTTATAGATACAAGTTTAATTAAAGCTCAGGGAAATGACCTTCCATCTCCTTCTGCATCTTTGTCCTGCACATATTATCCATCCTCTACGTGAAAGCACGTAACCAACAGTTGGTAGATGTGCTAATTAATCTTATGAGAGAAACACCATTGCTCTAATGGTTTGAATTTCTGACAACAAAATGTGCATCCAGAAGCTGATAATGTTCATAAATAGAGGAGAAGAAGGTAACAGGTGAAAATATACAGGTAGGTCTATGTCTCTTTTTACATTTACATGCATTCATACAGAAAGTACAGTCCTAGCGAAGAGTTAAAGCTTCAGTGTTTAACACTGGTCTCAGATCAGCTCGTATAGACCTGGTGGGAAATTCATGGTCATAATAAATCTTCCACTGACTCAACAGAGAGTAAACACTGGTGATTTAGAAGTAGAGACCTGATTAGCATATCGCGCAACAGCCCAAAAAAAAAAACGCTGACCGAATTTCCACTGAGGACAATTAATGAAACCACTTAGCTCAACACACCAAGTCAACCTGAAAATCAATCTTTAATTAATACCAATATTCAGCTTTTATAGCCGGGCTGATTAATTATGAAAACGCTAGTATGTGAAGATGAAAAAAAAAAACGTCTCTCAAAGCCAAACTGCAGAAGAATAAACCCACAAAACCCTCGTGAGCCAGAAATACTTTGATCCTGAAAGAAACGAAAAGGGGGATATTTCCTTTCTTTATTTGCCTGAGTGAAAAGATTTACATTAAATATTCAATGAATCTAAATAATAAAATGTTTAGTGCTCTCATCTACACAATAAAGTACGACTGTGTCCTTGAATAAACCTTCTGTTCAGCCTGGGCTTTTCTCAGAATGGGTTTGAGACGGAGAAGCTTGTTCAGGCTGCAGCAGCGTGAGCGGCTCGGAGTTTCCTGCTCGAAGCCGCGCGTTAGAAAAAAGCAACAGAGCGGCAGACGGCGTCCTCGTCCCTTCGCCGTAGCATCTGCCAACGTGTTCTTTAAGCTGAGTCATTCTTCCTTTTTTTGTTTTCACTTACAATTTAATACACAAGATTACTGATATCGCTGGCATGTGAAAACAATTCCATTTGGAACGAGGACAAGACCGTTGATGCACAACAGTCAGAGAAGATAACAGACTGCTGAAAGTAAAATTTCATTTTCAGATTAGAGACAAGCTGTGCAAAGGCCTCTATAAAAAGCTGTCTTGCCAGATGCCTGTTTGGGCAAATCCTTGATTTGATTAGCTTTTAAATGCTCTTTAAAAAAAAAAAGCCTCCACTGCACAGAACACAATTAGTTTTTTTTTTAGTTTTTTTTATAAATGGTGAACTAGTGATCCCCTCCACGGATTCACATCCACAGGCGCATCTCCAAGTTTGTAGCATTGGAAAAAAAAATATGAATGTAATCATACTGCAAATAGAAACCATAATTAGAAAGAGGGCCATTCCTCAATGTGCAATCTGCAACAGGAGAACAGGGGATGGCTGGTGGAGCCCGGTGAGCAGCTACAGTAGATCAGGCCTGAAGAGCTTTATAAACCATATACAGTGAGAGAGACATTAAAGAGAATGCACAAATAGACCTTAAAAGGAATAAATGCAGGCAACTTTAAAGCAAAAAAAATGTGGCTTCCCACTAAAAGCAAACTTCATTAAGTTCACAACGAGGATATGTGAAGCTGTGGGGGAACTCTCAGGAGAGAGGAGGGGCTTCAAATGCACAGGAAACTGCCAGAGCTGAGTTTTCTTTGGGATGTAACTCGGATGCCTTCTGGGTTACAGAGGCTGGAGAATTAGGCCACAGGTGCAGGTGGGTGTGCAGTGGCCTCAAGTCCTCAGTGAGGCTGCACCCCCCCCCGGCTCCTCCATATATGGTTACTTCTGGCTTCATAATACAAAAATGCACTGGACAAAACGGCCGCTCACAAACCGATGGGAGACGTCATGAAGGGTTTTCCACAAGTTGTTTGTCCAGTGACATCATCAGATGCTGCTAATGTTGAAATGCCATCGTCTCGGCCTTTGAAAAAAAAAAAATAGTCCTACGAGTCCTTTAATGCCGCTGCACAGCTTTCAGTGAGCTCAGATTCTTATTTCTGTATAACTCAGACTATTCAAACGTCCCGGCTGTGCTGTAGGTAAAGAGTGATGGTGAGTGAAAGAGAGTCAAAGGGAGCTTTGTGAGGAGGAAAGAGGAAAAACCAGGGTCCCCACTGTCGCGTTCAGGAACCGATTTATTCACCGTCTAGAAAATAACTCCTTCTCAGAACGTGGAGTTGATGTTGTATATTTTGAGCATTTGTCGGAGGGGTAATGTACGAGGACAGTTGCAGGACAGCAGCGTCCCTCCACTCCTCACAGACAGTCAGATGAGGTTATGTTGACTTTGCAACTCAACGAGACATCACGTCAACAAACATCTGAGGAGACGTTCACGGCCCTGACGTTACTTTGCCTCTGTTTTCTTTACCCGCCCCCCTGAGACAATGCGAGACACCTGGATGTGGAGACTTGTCTTCAAACAAAATGAGACAAATTGAAGGGAAGACTTCCAGCCTGTCAGCCACTTAGAAACCAGCTGATTTACATCCCTCCCTGACTGTTATAGCAAAGCTCAAACAAAGAATTTATCCCATAAACTCGATTACTACCTTCATCTCTTTGCCGACACAACGAAATGAGCCACTTTGAGAAAATCCTCCTCTTTGTTTTCCTTCCTCTCCCGTCCATGCACTTCTGTCTCGGTAGCAGTGAGGACACACCGCCTCAGCTGAGTCACCTATCGTCTTCAGTCATGTCAACTTCCCACCAGTCGTCCCTTCCTCAACGTCCCTCACCCCCAACCGGTCGGTTGCACTTACCAAACAACACATGCAGACACACATGCCAGCGGGCGATTACTCCCCGTTAGCACCCTTTGCACTCAGTGATTTGTTTGTTTCAGCTGAAAAGGTTAGTGCTCAACACAATGTGCACGGGTTCAAACATGCTGCGGATAAGGCTAAATCTGCCTTTTCTTGTGGGAGTCGTAATGAATACATGCACAGGAGGAGCGCCGTCACCGGCCGGCCTGGAGGCGCCGGCGCACCGGGTGATGCCGCCCCCCCTCGACAGAATGAAGGCTGCAGGACGCCGTCACTCAGCCGGGTCGAGGTAAACGTGTAGATAATGAGAAAGTTCTCCAAAACGCTGAGCTGCACTCATTACAGCGCCCGCAGTCCACTTCTTACCATCACACCGGCTCAGTCAAACCAATTTGACATGTGAAGGAGAAAATGAATCACATTCAGAGACAGTTGAGTGTGAAGGTGTCGTATCGGAGCCATCCCAGAAAAAAAACCCTGCTGGAGCTGCACAGATGAGCACAGGAAAAAGAACTACAGGCACCTTTTGTGTTGCTGCTAATTGTATTAAGCGTAATCAGATTGTTTGTCCAGTCTGGGAGGAAGTTTTCTAGACTTAGGGGTAGGGGGGAGAGGATTAGGGATAAGTGGCTGGGAAATGGGAGAGTGAGAGGAACAAGGAGGATCAGGCAACCGTGTGAAAATAAATCAGTGTCTGTCCCTATGCGGTGAAACCATAAACATGTCAGTGTCCCACCTTAAGGTGTTCTCGCTTTTGAATAGTTTTCTTCAAATATTTATCCGTGAATTAATATACAAAATAAAAATATGACATTCTTGGCATGATCACAACAAAATAATCCTTTATTTTTGCAACATCTCAGGGTGACAGGCTCTAAAAAGCAAACTTGAGGGTGTTGATATAAATCTGATATCTCAAAATGAGAAAATGTTATGTTCTTGAGATGGCATAGGAAAACTATAGAATGAGGCCCGACGGTCTCCTTTCGTAACTACATTTGAATTCAAGAGATCCTGATTTTAATTGGGACCTGTAACAAATTGCACACACTCATGAATATCAGTCCCATAAATATTTCACATTTGTTCGTCAAGATCAATTAATTATTTGCGAAAATGTGGAAAAAACGCCATCTCACTGTGTTAAAGGAAGTTTTAAAAGAATCTGAATCCACCCTCTTTTCATATTTAATGGGTTCTTTCAGGGAACCTCCCTGATTGAGGTAATAATTAACTATGATTCGTGCTAAGTGCGGATCTTGGATCATGTGACAGCTGCTAAGAATGAACTTTCCTTTCATTCAAAGTAAACATAAGTGTGAATCCTGCTGCTCCTCATCGTCAGCTTTGCTAATATCGAAGGGAGCAACAGGGGGAAATCCTCGCTGCGCAGTGGGACTGACAAACGAACCAGACAGTCGTCTTGCTGCCTCTGGTCCGTCGCCTCCTCACTCTGCACGAAAAGCCATTTTCTGTCGGGCACGAGCATTCAGGGGGACATCGCCGGTCGTCTCCGTCCATTTCTCCGAAGCTCTGTCAATGGCAGGATGGTTTCGAGAAAAGCTTCCGTGTCCCTCCGGACGGCCGAGAGCAGGATTTCCACTGAAGTTTCCTTGGTAACAAAGCTGTTGAGCCTTGAGCTTTTACAGTACATTCCCATTTGCACTTTGTAAAGGTGAAGCTGCAGGATTTGGGTCGACAGTGGGGAGTCGTTTTGGGGCCTCGGCTACGTGGAGCAGTTTGGACAGATCAGCAGCTGAGCTGTGAAGGAGGAGGCTTGTGTTGCTGAGAGATGCAGCTTCAAACCAGATGAAATCTCTGGGTTTTCTTCAGCTACCGTCTCTGACCTTGGCTGTTTTTAATTATTGGTATTAAATAAAAATGAGATCTGACATTTGCCCCCGTTTAGATTTGTTTGTCAATGCACTTAATCAACCTTTGTTGACCCTGATCAGCGTTGTTATTGTCAAGATCCCACATTTTATGCAGTTTGTCTCATTTTCTCTGGATAAGACGAAAAACAGATTTGACTTCACTCCAGTACAGAGCATGAAGTCGATGCACCTGAACAGAACAGCACTTCAACTTTTAGCAGTTGAACTGGTTGATGTAAAAGCTGTTCTAACTTTCTACGTGAGCTCACACATTAAATAAGGAGACAGTGGATGTAGCACTTCTCCATCCGTCCATTATCTACGTCCTTTTGCAGGTCGTGATGCGGCTCGGGGGCAAATCCCAGCTGACATTGGAGACACACAAAGACAAACAATCCTTCACATTCACACCTACAGGCAGTCTCCAATTAACCTGACCCCAATATGCATGTGTTTGGACTGAGAGGGGGTAGCTGGAGAACACGCAGACATGTGGAGAACATGCAGACTCCACACAGAGAGGCCCCCAGCTGGTAATCAGGTTCCAACCCAGAACTTACACTGTTCCCTCGACATTGGAGATCAATGCTTCCTCTGCCACACTGAACACTCACTGGTCAAAAACGATTTGAAATCAGGTAGATGCCACAACAGTCGGGTCTTGTTGTGGCTGAATGTGTTGTCTTAAGTGTCACAGTGAGTAAAGAGGCCATTTCCACCATAAACATGATCCGTTATCTGGAAATTAAATCCAATCCAAGACGTTTACACCATAGTATTAATAATCGTAGCCCTGCAACAAGCTGGGAACCCGTCCAGGGTGAACCCCGCCTCTCGCCCTGTGCCAGCTGAGATTGGCTCCACCCCCCCACGACCCTCAGTGGATAGCTGGTATCAATAAAGGATGGATGGATGAATTAATAACATTTCTCCTCATTTCAAGTCTGCCCACATTGTGATTGGATCTAAATCTGCAACTTAAGAACAGAGCTGATGAACACGTGTCTAAAGTTGAATGAGGACATTCTTGACGCTTGGAGATTTACTTCAACATGCAAGGTTCATGTACACAGATATTTCTGTATTTTCTCACTTGCTAACAAGACGAGTTTTATCCCACGAAGACAAAGCTTCCCCCCCCCTCTGTGGCGTGACCCTTATCTTGCAGCTCCCAGTGTCTTTGCCTGGGCAGCCTTGACATCCATAGGTTTTTAATGGGCAGCTTGACGTGTAGCAGGATGACACGGGATTAGGGGACCTGTCAAATTTATTTCATGTCCCCCGAGTTGCACAGACTCGCCTTTTATACATAACCGAGATCTGAACATACATGATCCAGACCTCCAGTTGTGCTCTGATCATATCTGAAGCCATTTTAGTTCAATGACGCTCCACGCGCATTCACAGACATTTCTCCCTCCATTATCTAGCTCATATATTCCGTCACAGTTTGAATGTGCATGCGAGGTGGAATCAGGGTCTAAATGTCACAACAACACAGAAAACTGAAGCCTGAAGCTCCGGGGCTGCGTTCTGTGCTTCTGTTTGATCTCCAGTCATTTTGACCACGATCCAAAACCCACAGAGGCTGTGATTAGCATATCGCTCGCCACCGTCTGCGCCGCAACGTATCTGCAAGTGTTAGATAAATTGTTGATAGGTATCAACATTGGCAACTTGTGCGAGGAGATAAGCTCGACTGATGTTGCACTTTCTACCGGTTGCTTATTGAGGGAGAGATTATTAAAGACCCCCCCCCGAACGACACTTTATTTGCTTCTCGTTCATTTTCCCTCATTCAAACAATATAAAAACACAGCTAAGGTACATGGGCCTCTGAAGTTTATTTCTTTTGTCCGCCACTGATCTGAGGCAAACGTGCACAAAGAGCAACGTGCCCTTGCTTCAGGAGTTCACCCTCCCCAGAGAGGACTAATGTTGTTTTTACTTATCAAGGTGTTTCCGAGGGAGCAGGCGGAGGAACATGGTGAGAATGGAGCCATCAGCGACGCTCCCCAGGGCCACACTGTAAGCCAACCGCGAAGGAAATCACAAGACTCAGGGCACAAACCAGGAATTAAATAGCTGGTTCCACTGAAGTGGCTTTTTTATATATATATTTCTTTTTTTTTTTTTTTTACAGTAAATAGGTTTTAACTTTCCTATTTTGATCAGGAGTTTAAGGGCTTGTCGTTTAAAAGGTGTGTTGTGACAACCTCGCCTAAACATTAATGGAGCGCAACAACAGGATAACAACGGGAACAGATGGTGACGGAGTGAATGTAGATGTCGTGAGTTGGGGTTACAAATATAAAAATTAATCATCAAAGACGACACTAAAGAGCAGCGCACTTTGCAAAAGCAACGTCAGCTGCCGTCAGGTGTCAGGTCAATAAATTGTGATTTTAAGAGCCACTAATTATTTCCGAAAGTATCTTCACTTGTTCCTCCACAGAAGCTGAATTCCTCTCATTGTTCACTTCAAAACAATAGACATTAATGTCACCGTAATTATTTTAAACAGCGTCACTGAAACATGAGCTGAAAAGGGCAAAACGCAGAGGAAGAAAAGCTATTAACCGATGTCAGATTACAGCACAATATTCCCTCAGCAGAAAGCTTCTTATTAAGGTGGTGTTTTGTGCAGAGGTGGCATTTTAATAGAGCAGCGAATGTTAACCGAATGTAAATTATTGAAAATGCACCCGTGCACACACATGCACAGAGAGCGTCGCTCGGATGGAGACGAGCGATGGGAGCGGAGCCGTGAATCTGGGTCAGGGACTTGACACCCGTCCTGCTGGGGTTTTTTTTTTTTTTCTGAATGACATTCAAGTGTGCATGTGGTGATGCATGTGGCTGTGTGGGAGGAGGAGTGACATCTTAATTCCCTGATCTCAACATTAGGGAGATATCCAGCGCCGAGGTCTAAAAGTCAGGCCGTTAATCCAGGAAGAGCCCGAAGTCGGACTGGGAGACATTTTCTAATCAGTTTCCTATTTCCCAGCGTGATTTGCAAACTTATTCACATGTCCTTGTTGTATATCTATAGTCAAACTTTATTACAGATGTAGCTTTACTCACCTGATCAATCAACATGATGCCGATCGATCATTTAAAGTCTTTTGTAAAGTCATCGCAGTGTTTTGGACGATGACCGAGATGCTCGCTCACTAGTTTGAGCAACAGGAAGTTCACTTCACAACCGGCGGTGTCGTTAATAACAAGGGTTTTCTAAACATCACACGTCGTATCTTTAATTGCAATCACAGGCAGAGGACAGGAGCTTTAAACTCAGCGTGAACCTGGTGTAAGGATCCGTATCAGGAGGAGAGAAATCTATGGGTGATTAATTCTCTTTATCATTGGGTTTTTACACATGTAGCAGAGAGTAGTCAGGTAGGACGGCGCGAGATAAGAATTGCAGTAAACTATCGATTATGCGTAAACGCTCTTTAAGAAAAATGTAACGCCACTCAAGCTACTTTCTTATTTCATTATCAACGTTTCTAACCAGAACGGCCCAAATGTATATTCACCACGTATAGTCTTAACTATCAGGCAACTAAATAGACCTGATTTTTGAGGGTATTTATGTGCATTTCATCAGTAATGACAGGACAGTTCAAGTGCATAATAGGGAGAGACAAAGGGGAAGGCAAGCAGCAAAGGTCCGGTTCGGAACCAAGCCTGCAGCAACTGGAAGAACCTCCGTATGTGGTGCCGGTGGCTCCAGTGGAAATTGGTGCAAGAGTCCAAAACACCCGGTTTTTCAATGTTAAATGAAGTGATTACAAATTCCTGGATCTGCAATACAATGTAATGGGATCTTTCCTGGCCCTTGTCCTATCCTTCCACCGAGTTCCAATGGAATATGTGCAGTAGTTCTGGTTAAATGCTGGTGACAAACAAACAGACAGGAACGAAAAAGCTAATCTCCGGCGGTGGCAGAGCTAGGAAACACATCTTACTTAACAAGTCTCAAAAAATGTTCCCAGAATATTCACAAGTGTGGACTAAACCATCTGTTATGTGTGTATATATTATGTTTAAGCAATTCGAGAGGCTGCAAAGTGATTGGTGGAAAAAGAAATGCTGGCGAGGAACACGGCCCAGGCAGCAGCTCCGGTTCCTTGAAAACATATTTGGCAGAAGAAGAGTGGAATAATTCCGAGGAGGCAGAGCCAATGTCAACATATTTACATTATTCTCCTGTTGAATTGCATTTCTGTGTTTCTGCACATTCACACAATTCCAATGTCGTCTCCCATCAGTTAAATGACTGCGTGAAAAATAGTTTTACACACTTCCTCTACTCAGGAAAGAGAAAAAGCAGAAAATGTGTTGATTGGGAAAAAGAAGTAGCAAAAGGGCAGCAGGCTAATCGTGTGTGGGAGGTGTATTCAGACTCTGGAAAAGCTGTGGCAATGACGGAGTTCTTCATTCCGAGGATGGAGCGACCTTGCTGTGAACATAAAGGACGGGGGTCAAGGGAGCGAGGTAGTCAGTTCATTTGCTTGAAACCCTAATTGTTGATTCAACAGAAAGAGAAAACCCAAGGACACACAGACAATAATTTAGAGGTTTACTGGTTTTACCGTGTTCGTAAAATGATAGAAAAAAATGTTACTGGAGGAAGAACAGATACTTTCGGCGTGATGAGTCATTCTCAGATTCATTCTGTACATGTGATTATAAACACAAGACGAGCATTTGTATCTGCGCAGTTTATATGAGGGAGCACGCTCTGTTTCTTTGGAGAGAGGAAAAGCCACATTCTCATATTTCCCTGAAAAGATGGAGAGAGGCTGAGGGGGGACGGGGAGGGAGGGGCGGGGGAGTGGGGAATAAAGTGGCCGACACAAAAACTACCTCAAGTGCTCAGCGGAGTCCACAAGTGTCAGCCACTTTTCCTAAATCACATGCAAATATATGCGGGGAGGCACTCAAAAATTGAGTCGAGCCTCATGCTCGGTGGTAAATATGAATATTCTGCCGTGTAATACTCCCGAGTTCAAGTCTTCTACAGAAGCGTAGATAACAAATTAAATACCTGCATATCATGATTCCTCACTGTGTGGAACAAAGGCAGATCTACAGCTCTCACTTCGCTCATTGTCAGAGCCTCAATAAAGCTAATGTGTGAAACAGCCTCAGCAAAGACTCCTCGCTGAAACAAGGACACATGAATAATAGCTCCGAGGGATATTAGATTTTAGTTTTTTTTTTTTTATTCATTGCAACTCGTATAGTATTATGTGCATGTTTTTTATTTTGTGAATGGAAAAGTGTACTTGTTGCAGTCTAGGCTGTTTACAGCTAAATTACAGCACCACGGACAGCGACAATACATCTGCCAGAACAGGAGGAGGAAAAGAAGATTTTTTATTTCACTTTATTGATAATTCTTCCACAGTTCTACAGTTTTAAACACATCACATTGAAGGTGGCAGCATGTACAGACGCAGGGAGGGAGGTTTCTGTGTGTTTTTCTGGAAATGTATTATAGCTGTTCTCCTTTTTCTAAACTTTGGAACCCGCTTCCTCTTTCTGTCACATCTGGGGAATCTGTGATTTTGTTTAAACAGCATTAAATTATTGTTTATTTCGGCTGCACGCTTAAAATGTAAAGTTTAGGCTGACGTGCTGTGTTTTAAAAAGTGCTTTAAAAAATATATAATTATTATTATTACACCACTGTTTTGATCTAACAGCCAAAAAGCACAAATTTGTCATTGATATATATATTTTTTAAACCCAGCGAAAATGTCACAACCTGATGTGTTTGTATTGAGACTATTTGCAAAGTTTCAATTAGGCTAAAAGCAACTTGTTTGTTTAAGCCCAGCGTTGCAGACAATGAGTGTTTAAGCAGCAGTCAAGCAATGTGTTAGTGTGTGTGTGTGTGTGTGTGTGTGTGTGTGTGTGTGTGTGTGTGTGTGTGTGTGTGTGCGGTGGAAGAGTGGTAATGGGGGAGAGGGGAAAAAAAAAAAAAAATGGCCAAGTCAGACAACTTAATTAAAACAATGTTGATTACTTTGTCAAATGATGGCAATTTAAAAGGCTGAAGGAGGACGGGAAATAACGGGAGATACAAGAGGCTTAGAACTCTGCTGATTTTCATTATTGTGTTAGTTCTCCATGAGGAAACAGATAGCCACAAAATATCCCCTCCCTGTGCTAATTAGTGTTATTTTAGAAAGTGTGTAACACAGGGATGAGATACATCACGACTTTCTATAAACTTCTGAGACGCAGGATTTCTAATCGTGACGTTGAGGCCTGTGTTAGCCGAACGGGAACAGGGGCGAGTGGGAATCATAGGAAAATGACTTTCTGAACCTCATTGTTAGAATTGAAAACACTAACGATAAAAAAAATAAAACCCTAAGCCGTCTGAAGTGTCAGGTTAACCTTGGAGTTACATATAAAGCAGCTTCCGAGAGGAAAAGAGAGCGGCTCGGTGCGTGAGTTCTCCATTTCCTGCACACACGCAACCCCCCTAACCCTGCAGCATTTTCAGAGCATGTCAAAGACCCGGAGAGGTTAATTATTTGGTGCATGATCTGTTTATTTATTAAACTCAGACCACGTTTCCCCAGCATTCTTATCTATTCCTTCACGGCATGTCGGGAAGAGGGCTGAATCCTAATAAAGCTCATTCCTCTGCAGCTCCACTATTAAAAAGTGCTGCAGCAGGTTCGGGAATGAGATATCAGGCGAGTGTGGGGGGGAGACGTCAGGCAGCCATCTTCTGTCACCCGGAGAAACTTCAGACGAGCGCTGAGCCGACGCTGTTCTCCAGCAAACTCGGCTGTTGGTAAATATCTTAACTGATGTTTGTGAGGACGCTTAAAAGAAGAAGAGATATGATCACTTTGCTTTTATCGAGAACCAAAAGCTGTAAGTTTGTAACAGGGATGCTCGGTGTGTGGGCGACTTACATCTACCGACTGGATGCACTGGGAGGAAAATGAGAATTTCCACTGTAATGGTTCATCTTTCATTATGTGGTGCGGAGAAAGAAACTTAAAAAACGGAAAAATACAAGCACAACATTACGGAGCCGTGCGATAGATTTCACGGGTCGTGTAATAACAGGCCCGAGCTTCCAGGGGGAATTACGTTCACATTGAATGATTCCGCAGCTCACAATTTAATGTTTAATGTTCATTACCACAGCAGGAAGCAGTGCACCCGTTCATTAAGTAGCTGGAAATTAAAGGTGTTAGGGTCAGGCTGGTGAGCAGGTACGAAGCACGCCCCCGTTTCGTGCTGACGACTGGAGTTTGTGTTCCATCAAATAACGATAATCACTGTTACCAGGACAACAGAGTTAAATTAGCTATTTAAAGCTATATTTATTTTTGCATATTGCAGTTTCTCCCTGGAACTTCACGTCATCATCAGGAGCTGATTTGCATCATGGCAGCAAAAATCAGCTTCTTCTTTAGCAAGTAAAAGCATGAAAATGTCCGTTTGTTTGCTGCAATGCTGTATTTCAAGATTTGAATTAAACAGCTTTTTAATCAGAACTAGTCTTGAACTTCGATTTGAGCGAACATTCAATGTGTGTGAGTGTGAACATTAACAAAGCAAATTCAATGTCATGTTATGTGATTGGTGCAGAGAATTTAATCTGGTCAATCAAGGACACACAACAGCTTCGGCCTCATTGTCATCAAGCAAAACCTTTTCTCCTCATTCTTCTATAAATGACCTGTTTTCTATCCTCAAATTACCTCTTTTGGATAAAGACACTTGGTTTTGCCTAGTTGGTTTAAAACATGAACATTTTAATGTTTTTAATCAGCCTTTGATTATGTTCCGGTCTGAACGCCTGGATGACAAATTTACTTTCCATGACATCACTTGCTGGTTGAAGGTGACAGCCACAGCTCTCTGATGACATTAATACTGTTTTCTATGAAGAAATGATTTGATTTGTGATCTAAGGAATATCTTCCTCCACCAATCAGCGATCAATCCCATGGGGGCGTCTACTTTAACACATCACCTCTGCAACTTGATGTTTCATCCGCCTGCCTCTCTGCTCACCTGCCGCAGGGACGACAATCACTGACCGATGTCACAGCGCCGCCGCGAAGCTTCTTCAATCTCACGCCGCTCTCCAACCCCCACGCCGCCATACCCCCCCTCCTCCTCCTCCACCTCCTCCTCCTCCACCGCTGTTCACACACGTGAGGAGCTACTCGCTGTGCTCTGATGCAATATCAATTAATTATGTTCTGCTATGGAGACAATCTCTGTCATCTTGTCTCTCCAGCATCATAATGGTGAAGTGGAGAGTGGAGCTGTCACCAACACTCGTACAGCTCTATACCGAGAGTGCTTCTATATGTATTATATATATAAATGTATGTACACAGGAAGGATTGCTGCAGTATCTCATATTTATTCTGTAAAGACAGAGATGTCTCTTTACAGTACACTCACAGAAACTCAGTACATTGCTCAGACGAACACATTTTTTGCGTAAAGTGAGCAAACGAACACCATCAAATCCACCTGCTTCTCTCAGTATCACCTCGTTGTTTAGGATTTGTGTTTATTTACATAAAATAACAAAGTCTGCACGTGTTTGCACTTTCCTAAATATTTTTTAAAAGGTAAATCAGTTTCAAGAATGAGTGATTAGCCGTTTTGGTTTGAAATTCAAACCGACGAGTAGAGAGCAAACCTCCTCCGGGGCCCAATGGTCCCTGAATTCCACACAGATCCTGTTGCAACATAACAAAACACTTGTTATTCAAAAAAAACAGCTTAAACGTTAAGATAGTAAGGTTAAGATTTTACTTTTTAAAGGAGCATCAGGGTTAAAATTGTCAATTACGTCAATAATCTACTCAGTACTCAGCAAACACCGCCAACAAGGCCAAACAGTTCCCTTATAAACCACATTCAAATTGGTAAACTGCATCTTTATTCAGATCTGCGTCAAAACGTTACAGGTAAATTTGTGGCCCGTGCACGTCCCATCTCTCCACTAATCCTGCAAACCTTCCTATAGAAAGACAAACACACACAGGGGTGAAATCATAACCTCTTTGCTGGAGCTAGTAAACATGTCCGGCTGAATTGTGTGCATCACAGAAACTAATTGCATCTGCTTCTTATTGCAGATGGCAACACCTACATCGAAATGTTATTTCACTTGGGTGGGGGGTGGGGGTGAAACACAATGATAAAGAGGCTCTTTGCGTGAAAATAATGGAAAAATTGAAGTAAAAGCTGCTTTTAACAAATAAGCTGATAAGTCAACAGGGATTTTTTTTTTTTTTATTCTTAAGGCACTGAAGAGTTGAACTTGACACGTTTAATGGGAGGCGCAAACCACAGGAATATGTTTTATATTTGATCTACAAAGTGCTTCGGTGTTAAGAGAGTTGTATTTAACACCATCATTTATAAAGACGAGCGTGGGGGAGCTATTAGGCTCGTCTTGTATTTGACTTTGTGAGTAGCAGGACATTTAACAACGCATGGGAGTCCGAGCAGGTGCCAGAGTGATTATTCCACTGCCCGTTTAACCGCAAGCCGCATTCCTCATGTTAACACACACACACACAGACACACACACAGACACAGACACACACAGAGACAGCATGTACGCAAAGAGAGGCGACAGACCAGCCCACCCACGTTCAAGTCGGTGTGATAAGATATTCTGCATGACGGCTGTGGGTATACAGAGTGGAGAAAGAGTTGTCTAGGGATCGGCTAAATCTATCCTGCTATAGGCACAGAACACATAATAAATCCGATTGGCTTCAAACAGCAAGATTCAAAACCTCCGCCTGCAGCTACTTCAACTCCAATTTTTGGCTCAAACCCTGCAGCAGCAACTAAAGGCACTTTGGTCCAAATGTTGTCTCCAGAGGCGGAGTTGAAACATTGCTTGTTGCAGCAGTAGCAAACGCTTTATACCTCACAAGGTCTTTAAAAAAGGGAAAGAAATCCTCCCTCTGGTGTATTTACACTGTTTGAAATAAATGTGTGATATTCAGTTCCAATCCCCCCCTGACCCACTGCACCTCATCTACTTCACTTTCTTTAGTTTTTCGTGTTATGTCATCCGTGAATGTTCCCCGTGATGGGAAAGTATTTTAGATTCAGAGGAAAAATTCTGCTTCTGCAGTCAAGCTCCAGCTGTCGCGAGATGATCAAGACTTTAGAGCGAACGCTGCAGCCTGATAACCCGGCAGTTTAACCCAGAGAGGACAGAAAAATATACTGGATACAGAGTGGAAGTGACTGGGTTTGTCTTTAAGTGCTGGTGCAGATGACGGGCGCCGCTTTGTTTCCCTCGTGATGCAGAGAAGGTACGAACGGGACGAGGTGTCGAGGAAACGAGCATCAGCCAGTGGGGGTGTGATGTGGTCGCGTCTCCACTGCAGCCTCAATGTTTCCTGGAAGATTCGTATGAGCAGCATGAACCTGTTTATTCCCCCTTATTCAGATTTTGTTTTATCTTTGGAGTCAGGGACGATCAGTTGGCCTATAGGAGCCATTCATCAGCAGCTACACAGACAAGATGTGCATGTATGTACATATTTTATTTCAAAATAAGGTTTTCAGAATTCAAGGTCTTTAGAATTGTGTTTTCTTTTTAATTTTAGTTATTTATATACATGTTATGCTTAAACTATAAAAAAACAAGTCTCACTATATGTATATTGGTCAATATATTGTAATTTGTTAACATCAGTATCAGGTTGTTCCCTCTCACTGACACTTCTCTTACTTCAGCTACTCACTTCATATTGGAAAATACACACACTTGATAACTCGTCTGTAATTGACTCTAAACATTGCAATGCAGCTGAAAACTCGACACTCGGTTACTCAGTTAGCTGCTGTAAACACAAAGCCATCCATCCATTATCTATACCAGCATGTATATGTGTTCAGGGCCGGGTCACCACAGAGAACCACAGGGGCAACGTACACACAACCACTCACACTCACACCTACAGACCATCTCCAATTAACCTAAGACTACTTGGAGGAAACCCACGCACGCACTGGGAAAACATGCAAACTCCACACGGAGGGACGAGGACAACACGCACCACTCTCCTCCTCTGTGTGATTTATCACGGGGAAAAATGCAAAGACAGTCAAAGGAGATGGTGCAGGCAGCGAGTTGCAGCGAGGCGAAGGCTACGCTACAGATTTTAAACACCATTTTTTCCGGTGGGGGCATTTGGAACATGAATAAACACTTGAGTATAGAGGCTGAAAGACGACCAGGTACAATGTGGAGGCTTAAGACACGGCACAGGGTTTGTCTGTTCCAGCAGGAGGATTAAAAACCAGTGACTGCAGATGTGTGTAATCAGCATGTCATCTGTTTTCTTGGCATCCTGGTCAATTAAGGCTAAAGTCTCTATTCTGTTGGTTTGTGTTTCTCGTCCGCGTCAGTCCGTGCGACGTCTTGATTATCGAACGTCTGCGACACGTCGAGAACGAGGCCGACGCTTTGTCGCTTCCAAAGCTCCCGACAACAAAACCTTTGCTTTGTGATTCCACGTCTGAAGTCGTACGCTCGGCAGCATTTGTGCAATTCCTGCAGTTTCCTTCTTCCCGAGATATTTCCAGCTTCACGGCGGATGTCTTCCTGTCATCTGTTCTTACTTACGCATCCGCTGAGTAAGAAAACTACGGCATCAAAGCCCCAAAGTGGCCTAGAAATGGAGAAAAGGCTGTTGTCTTAGCGGAGCCGCGTTGTGTTTGTGCCACACGGCAGAATTACAGTGGGACAATTTGATGCAACTGTCTCCAGAAGTCACTCGCATTACTCAGGCAATCTATTGAATTTCCCCGGGGACAAAAAAAAAAACGGATTCTAAAAACCCATTTAACTCGGTGATAGCTTCATACCAAAAATCAGATGTACACCGGCTCCCTGGGGAGTTGCACTGTACTACTTCATCTCCCTTTACGAGCCTCCTCATTGGTTAAATATCCCGTATCGGCAATCAGCCGGTGGTGGTGGTGGTGGTGGTGGGGGAGGGGGAGGGGGGGGTTATCTAAATGGCAGCCACTTTTCTCGATGGCCTTGTTTGATTGATAAAAATAATTTAACCGGCGAGGAGAGCCAATAAATAAAACTAGCAGGGAGATGTGATTGGAAGCGCGGCAAAGGCTCAATTGTTTTTTAATCTGGCAGTGATGAGCGAGGTCACCGCCTGTGATTAAAGTGTGGGAGGGGCCCCCGTCACCGCTGCACAGCTGCTTGGGTTTTTGTGTTCGCACCTTGATGAGATGAAGGGGCCAGGGGCCGGCAGAATGGAGTGGCCCCGCTGCACCTTAATCCCCGATTTGCTGCCTTTGGCACTCATTGATTGAAAGGAGCTAGCGCATTGTGGCTGATCTACCTAACAAGCAGCGGGTAAAGGGGAGATTAAAGAGTGAGCGTGTGTCTGTGGAGGCTGTGAAGTGAGCCGCCACCTACACAACCCCCGAGTCGTCTGAGTCACCGAGGACGTGAGGCAGACGACCGCTAGAACGGGCGAGGAGGCAAAAGAGCCCGAGCCGAGAAGAGAGGCTGAGTAAACACGCCAGTGGTTCGAGCCGTGCAACATGTTCCCCACTGAGCTCCTGTTTACACGTATAATGACTGCGATACGGACATGCACACATTGCAAAGACGCTCACCCACGTGCTAAGAAGACACACACTCACACACATACACACACACACATCCAATTAGGCAGGCGAGCTGGAGATAGGCATGCTTTAAAAGCTCACAATCAGAGGAGACTGACTTAATTAAGACTCCTACATACTGTATTTTCTGATGGTATTTCATCTCTCGTACGATCCCTCCCGGGTGCACCGAGCATCTGAGCTCACCGGGGACCTCGCAACAACGTGCAACACCAACCGCATCAATCTCGCGCTCCTCGATGGAGTCGTGATGAGCTGCAGTTTGCGAAGCTCCGTCTTCCACCGAACACTGTTAATGCTTTGTTGTTGTTTTTTTATATTTTAAAAGCATGTTCATCTCAAAGAAAACCTATGGACACCTTGTGTGAATTATTCATAATTGCCTGTTTAGACTTTCAAATGAACACAGCACCACAGGCTGCACGGCCACAAAAAGGGGGTAAACCTGAGTGCTTAGGAAGACCCTGAGCTGCGGAGGTGCGCTCGAGCCAAGATGCTAATTGGTCTCTTCAAACTGATTCCTCTGCTTGAGATCTGATTAGGAAGAATAAATAATCTTTGGTCTTGGACTTCTGTTGGTTTGCTCGTCCATTCTCTCTCTCACACACAGACACACACACACACAGGAGCGATCTCCAGAGATGAGAATAAAAGCAACAACCCAGCTTGGCTTCAACACCATCATTTGCTCAGAGCCCCTGAATGAAAATGCAAGCAGCTCTTTGACAGACATAACTGAACGAGTGGTGATATGACACCCGGCAAAATGTTTCCTCAGCACAGGTGAAGACTGTAAATAAAAAAAAAGAGACCGGAGTGGAACAACATGTATTCTACTGGAACTGAAATCTGCACAAATAAATAAGCTAAAAAAACACTGATAGTGGAAAATGGACGAGCCCAAGCTACACCCCATTAATTCTGTTTTGTCGGCAACACGGAGACGCACTGTTGTGTAAGAACGGCAACAACAACATTGGTAATACAAGTACTTGTGGAAAATGCTCGTCTTTGGTCGGGTGCAATGTCGTCTCAAGGGTGTGAGCGTAAAAGAAACCAACAACTTCATAGTTCCAGTGAGCTTCAACACCCTCAGATAAACTACAATGAAAAGGTGTAAAGCGTAAAAGCTTTCGGTAAACATGTTAAAATCAGTTCTTATATTCAAGAAGAAAGCCACGAATGTGTGAATGGTGTGCGTTGTGAATAAACAATGATTTCCCTGTAAATTTCCTGACAATGGATCAAAGTCGATCCGGAGAGAGCTCGGCGGAATCAAGACGCTTCAAAGGCAACTAGTTTTTTTCCATGATGTTACGCAACACAAATGCTTTTGATAAAATTATATAAGGAAACTCCAACGTTGGAGTTTCTCCCAGAGTCGTGAAGGGGGAAGACAACGGGGCCAAAAGACGAGTTAAACCCAAATCATCCAGGTTCGGTATCTTTGGGAGTTTTAAAACAGAAGCTGGAGAATCGATGTCATGTACCTGAAAACAGCCCATTCAGACTTTACCGAGTGTAAATGCAACAAGAAGCAGTAAAAACAGGTTCGAACTCGACTTCTCAAACCACCTGTGGAGGCAGCGTCAGACCCGTTAACAATAAAACAGAATTCATATGCAAATATCAGGTCGAAAAAAACAAGGTGGAAAAGCGCAAATTGAAAAAGTCCTGAACAATGACTCCAGGAGTGTAAATGAGTCCCAGTTCACTTTGTTAGAAGTTGACTGATAACAAAATAAAAAAAAATAAAACTGCATGATTACTTTTCTTCCCACTTCAGCTTTGGGCAACATTACTATCAGAGCAATTATGAACACGAGCATTTAAAGGTGACAGCTTCACAAATGAAAAGAAACAGACCTGAGTTCAGGATAAGGAACGGGGGGGGGGCAGTAACCAGAGGGGCTGGGTTGTTATTAGGTTTGAGACCCTGAACCCTTTGAATGAAGCTTCACCCGAACCACAGGACCTTTGTAATGGATTTTTTTGGGGAAATAGAAGTTTTCACATGAAGCCCAGAAAATCGCTCCAATCAATGCTCGTCACAAATTTGCACTAAAGCAACAAATTGCAATTTCGTTTAAATTTTATAGAAAAGTTTTTTATCAAACCGGGAGTTTATAACTTGCAGAAAAATAAATAATAGTTTTCGTATGTATAATATATAAATAACCCTGAATACTGGTGGTAACAGGGACTAATGGTAACAAATCACCGCTGTGTCTTACGACGGCAATGTCATGTTACATTATGTGATTACAGAATTGGTTTCCTCCGAACTCATCATTGATTAAATAACAAATAATGATGATATCATTAGACACAGATGAGATCACATTCATTTCTGTTTGTCTGCGCACTGACACACACACACACACACACACACACACACACACACACACACACACACACACACACACACACACACACACACACACACACACACACACACACACACACACACACACACACACACCTGGGTGGAGACATGAGAGAGTCTTATGACACAAGTAGATTTTGGAGGTTGGGAACAACAATGTGTGTGTTTGTGTTGCTGAGATATGGAAATCTGGGGATGCAAGAAAACCCATGAGAAGATGTAAAGTACACTGAAGTGTAAAATGTACAGATTCCAGTATAACCACTGTGGCAGTGCGGCTCTAAGGGGGTGGGGGGGCTGGTTAGTTGGTCAGTCCACCACTTCGGTCCAAGCTGGACTATTTCGTCTTGTATTGAGAGTGTTTACATAAAATCTGGTTCATTAATTTCCAGGATAAACTGTAATATTGTTGGTGATTCACTGACTTTAAAATGTTCCATCAGTCAAAACAGCCTCAGAGCAGCTTCCACAGCTGTGTACTCTGTATCTACTAGAGTCTGACCAATAGGAATTGTTGGGGCCCGTGGCAATACAGATATTAAAGAGTAAATAAATACATCCATAGAAATAATCTTCAATGATTCCAAAGATATGGTTTTTAAACCCAAATACATAATTGAGGCTTGAGTTTAACTATTATCTGTAATATAAATAACTACAAATGAAAAGAACAAATACAACCAAACATAGAGAACTTGAATAAAAGGTTTGTCGTGATAATCTCATCACATCATCAGTTTACCTGTGTAATAAAGCAACTGTAATTAGACCTCATGCAAATCAATAAATGTGACTTGGTCTCGATCTGCTCGTCTCACCTCGACCTCTGTTCCTCCTTCTCCCCTCATGTTTGTCCCGTCATCTGTTCATCGGTTTCTTACCCTCAATCACCTGCTTCCCACCTTTACTTCACCCATCCTGTATTTAAACCATCTCATTTAGCTCACCTGCTTCTCCTGTTGTCTGTACCTGTTGTCTGTACCTGTCTGTTTGCTTGCCTGTCTCGCTGCCTGCTTGTCATCCTGTCTGCATTTAGCCCTGTTCTCATCCATTACAGCTGCTTCACTGCCTCGACCTGCCTCCGCCTCCGCCTGGGTTCTCCCTACCTACCTCTGCCTTTAATGATTCAAGTTACTCTGACAAAAGTTTCAGTCATTTTACGTTAAACTCTTATGGTTAAACTAAAAATCACAACTCTTTTTTATTGTATCTCTGCATGGTGGGAGGAAAACACTCGACACGTCCACATCCTGTGATCTGTGCAGAGTCCTTCGAGTTCGCCTCTATAGAAAGTATAGAAAGTTCACAGCGTGGCTGATGTAGCATAAACTTCTGAACCACTCACAGATTTAGTGAAGTGAACGATAAGTGTCCTTGACATTTCTCTTTCTTTCCCCCCGCATCACTTCTGTATGTACAGTAAAAACATCACGACGAAGGACGAGAGTTCCCACAGAAACGCAGCCGGTACCGACTCGCAGTCCATTTCTCTCTCCTGCATCTACGGGAGGATATTTTTAACCGGCCTCAGACAGTTGTATACACCTACAGTCAGACAGTCGGAGTCGGGGGGGAATCGCTAAACTGTGTTCTCGTGCTGTGAAACTGTCAATTTGTCAAGACAGTTTTCTTATTCAGGCAGTAAGAGGAGGATCAGTTTCCCCTCTGCCACAGCCCCTGTCTGTGCCAAGGCCCGGAAACAGAGAGAGTTCAGCTAACTGTACGTCTGATGAATATATGCAAGGGAGTGAAGATCTCTCGAATGAGGTGTTTGGATCAACAGGTCTGATTTGTGGATTTAGATTCATGGTCAGGCCACAGAGCGTCGGACAGAAGAATCAGCAGCCAGAGGTTCAACAAATAAAACGTACTTTTGCAGAACTTGTTTCAAACAGGGAACCAGCGCAGCCGGTTGAAACACGTGACGCTCAAATCGATTTGCAGACAGAAGCAACAATTTTAATCCATTTTCTCCGCATAGACGACCATTAAATTAAACATCAGCTGTAACATAACGTTGCCATGACGACAGCGGTGTAGAAATATTAATTGGGCCGACACAAGGAGATGTGTAATTGTGACGTGCTGAGTCGACAGGAGAAAACACGTTGGGCGGATCTTTGTCGACAACACATTATACATAAAGTATTATTTTGCTCATTTGACTGACGAGGACGTTTCCAGGTGAGGCAACATTCATAGAAACGCTTCCTCTTTAGCACTTTGTCTGAAGCACAATGTTTGCTTTGTTGCTGCAGGGATTTATATCCAGCTGATTACAAATGACCTCCTTCTACTACTACGTCTTAAGGTCCCCACAACATGTCGTCTGCAGAGTAAACTGGATGAACAGTTCTTCAAAAGTGCAAATTAAAAATTATACAAGGCAAACAGGGATTCCTGGAGTTAAGGTGAGATGTTGTGTCTATGAAACCCTGTTTGTTGTGTCGCAAATACGCAACAAAAACTTTTCCCTCATGCAGCAAGGAGCAGCAAAAGTCCACGTTTGCATATTTAACCCACGACTGTGTCAGTTTGTTTATGAAGATTCCTGCGTGCTGACCGTCAGGGCGAGGGGTCCGGTCCTGATAAACAGACGGACTCTTCCGTCACTCGTTGCATTAACAGTATTTACTGCCGCCGCTGAGACGCGGAGCAGCGCGGTCGTGTTAAATGATACATCGATGCTCTCCTTGGAGATTTCCCGGCTAACTGCTACTACTAAGTGCTAAATAAAAGGATAATGAAATTGTGTTTTATGGGGGTTATATAGCTAACGGCTCCTTGGCACACACAGTTTCACCCTGTGACTATATTTGTCTTTATGCTGTTAGAAACGTCGTCGATGCCGTTTCTGTATCAGAGGACGTTTGACATCTCACGCGACGTTTTGGTTTTTAAAAGACGAGATTCTTTCACGCTACGTTTTCTGGAAACAAAGGCCCTTAATTTATGTTTGTTTTTTAAAAAAGAGGGAGAAATTAAATGGGCATGAGCGGCAGTAGAAAATCATCCCTAAGCAAACAAAGCCACGAGCGATACGCAGAGAAAAAAGAAATTACACAGAGGGGGAAAAAAAGAAATACATACAGTATGCAGTGCATGATATTCAATCTAATTGGAAATAAATACGGTCGACACGCTGCTAAATTCACACATTATAAACTACATCGGCACATTAAATTAAAGTCAAAGGAAGCAACTGTTTATCTACAGATTCGGCAGACGTTCGTTTTCTGTCAGTCGCTCTGAGGACGCGGCAATATCGCAATCAAAACAAGAAAAGCAAGTTCAAACAACAATCCCTGTTATTTCTGAGTGACCTTGCAATATTGTCTAACGCAACTTTTCCACAAATTCGACTAATCATTCCTGTCGTGTGACCGCGCTGAGCCCGTTGCTGTTGGAAAGACGACGTGTAGGAATGTGTGACACGAACATCTTACATTCACCGGAAAAAAATTACTGTTAAAGACAACGCAAGGCTAGGTTTCTACGATGTTATGGCAGAACGCGAAAATACCCAGGAAGTGATAGAGACACATTGACAGACTAGAAAATCCCCTGCTGTTAATGCTCCATACAGAAAAAATGCAATTTTCATTTGCTTCTGCGGATTACTTGCAAGAAAACATCTAAAAAAATTGCAACTTGCATCACAACAATCCCGAAAAAGGTCTGGAGGGTCAAGTCTTATGGTTCGTCACTATAAGCAACTGTGTCAGTCACTCTGCAGTGTTTGGAAATCACGTTAACGAACAACAACATTGCATAAACCTCTGATATTTACATCTGGACGAACATCAAACCTCTGTCTGTGTTTTATTTTTTTTGTTGGATGCAGTTGAAAGCTACGAGATTCTGCCTGGGCTCCATTCCTCACAGCGGCTGTGTCGCTGGGTTCGGTTGCACCAGGGCGCCAGGGCTTCAAACGAGGAAATCCATCCAGTCACATTAAACATACAAAATCAAAACAAATATACAGAGAACTCGGTCTGAGCCGCCGCATTATGTAGCTGGAAATGTCAAGGAAGACGGAAACACACGGGATGAGTGATGAAACACGGGGTTCAAGTGAATTCCGAGGGAAGCCGGGCAGATATGTCTCTGTCATTTCCCCTGAGATCGTCTGGACTGTGAGCAACGGGCCGTGTTACTGAAATTGACAGAAGTTGCGTTTACTTTTTTTTAATACATTTCTTAATTCCCCCAATACTGTCTTGTTTCATGTGTTTATCCATATGAGGCAGATATAATTCACAAGTCCTATGATCGATCGATATCTTCATTAAATGCTACATGCTTGGATTAATCACTTAGTAACGCATGACTTGAAACCTCCTTCTTAAATACTACTGTAGAAACGACACGCTGCAAGTACCTGGAAGAGACGTGTGGTGTTTTCTATCAGACGCAAAAGGCTTGAAATGAAAAGACGTCCGTCCCGTTCTGCAGCAAAATCATGCAGTGCACTTAGGATGATTATATTCCACTGACTGTCTGGCCCACAGATGCATCAAATGTGACTGTGCATATATTTCTACGCAGCAATGACATGCAAGAGAGCGGAAGCGAGACCACGAGAGAGAGAGAGAGAGAGAGAGAGAGAGAGAGAGAGAGAAGCAGAGGGAAAGATAATCTTGCACAACGCAAGCTCCACAGAGATGTAATGATAATAACGATAACATGATTTATAGTCTTTGTCTTCCTCTGGCTTGTCACAGCAGATTTTGCATTGGGGGTTTTTTTTTTTACTCTTCCCTCATGCAACTCTACCATTTCAGTGGGAGCTGGCTGCATCATCAGTGGACAACCTGAACCTACTGCCTGAACCTACTGCCTGAGCCTACTGCCTGAACCTACTGCCTGAACCTACTGCCTGAGCCTACTGCCTGAACCTACTGCCTGAGCCTACTGCCTGAACCTACTGCCTGAACCTACTGCCTGAACCTACTGCCTGAGCCGTGGCACCTCCAGTAACATGACTTCACTTGGAAACACAGGAAGAAAAATAACGAGAAGTCTAAACTGCAGTTTGCTCTTTCTTTACATCACGATCGGGCCATGAGTGACTGCCGGTTACAACCCGGAGCCACTTTCTGCACTTCCATGTAAAAAACACACCACACCTGCATTCTATAGGTGTCAGTTTCTAATGATCCACACAACACAACCCAGGCAGGGAGGGAGTTACACGTATGAATACACTGTTCCAAACATGCTTACTGTCCTATTTTCGTCAATGGCGCGTGGCAGAAGGCTTTGAGCTCTGTGCCAGTGAAGTGGTATTTTTGTATTTTTCGCACACTTTCCTCTTTCCCCCCCGCCTGAGGCTGTTTGGTACGTTGGTGACTTGCCGAGAACCTGTCGGTGCCAAAACCGGAGACAGACGGAGGGAAGTTGAGGTGGGAGATATCTGTCAGTTTGCATAGAGTTGGTGAGAGAGAAACATTGATGTGAAAGATGATGCACGTTTCCACATGTGCCGCCAACCGGCATCAGGTCAGTGCCGGCATTGATTCTGTGATAAATGAGGGTTTGCCCCCCCCTCAAGTCAATGCACATAAGTACAAAGTGAGCAAATGCAATTCTATGGATTTAGATTGGTAACTCACGGTAGAGCACAAACCACCATCAAGGTCCAACTCTCCTTGATCCTTTGTCCAAAAACAGGCCAAAATGTCCTGGTATCTTCGGAAGTTCAGAAGATACCATGACCTGGAGGACTGAGAATCTTCACAGACAAAATGTCACGGCTTCTTTCTTTACCCACGTCTGTTCTCAGATATCTGCTCAGTAAGTTTTTGTGTATTCCTGCTGGTAAACAAACCAACCAGCACATGGGAGAAAACACAACCTTGCTGGCGGACGTAAAAAAACAAAACAAACACCAAATCTAGTATGAACACACCTTCAGATTTAGAACTCGTCTTCTACCATTTCTTCCAACTCCACTGACGCCCTCCTGGGTTCAGTGGGTGAGTGCGACGTGTTGTGGTGTTTGCTCCATTGTGTGTGTGTGTGTGTGTGTGTGTGTGTGTGCGATACTGCTGACTTTGCCGGAACCGCAGGAGCCAGAAGCGTCTCTGTTACGGGCACGCCGGCTCAATGCATCACCTTAATCACTCGCGCCTCACATTTCAGCCGCATGAAACCTTCACCGGGGTTGACAGCAACAGGATGCACGCTCGCTCAATCCCTCCTCCATCACCACAACCAACAGAGAGTAAAGAAAGTGCTTACCTAGGAGAAAGAGAGAGAGAGAGAGAGAGAGGGAAGGAGGGTTATTCAAATAGAAGCATTGCATTTGGCATCGTCACATTTTTCACTTGGCTGTGTTTTATAGATACGATATAAGGCGAATGCAGTACGTGTCTGCAGCGTGCAGGACTTAAAACTACATCAAAATCTCTGCAAACATAGATCCAGTTACACAAATACATATGTCAGTGTCTGACATCTAAAAAACGTGAGTGCAGAAATACGAAGGCACCCAAAAAACTAAATTTTAAAGAACGTATGAAAATTCTCCTTGATATGATGAAAAGCTTCAACAACGAGAAAGACCAGATTTTTCAAGAGCTAAATCAACGTGTGTTTCATTGTGTGAGTCCCAGACGTCCTCTCTACTACCATCTAGAAAATAAATAGTGGGTGATTCAAAGATACGGTGCAGTATATTCTAAAGTATGTGCACAGAAATTAAATTTCAAAATGGTCATAGGAGCAACACATGTGCAGAAAAGCCACGTCGCTGCTTTATTAACAGCACAGAGATTTGGAATCTCATTCTTCTGCAGGGAATAATATTCTCTCTGCAGAACATTATACAAAACCTCGTGAACCGTGAGGCAGACTCACATCAGATCTTCTTGTCTGATTCTATTTAGCCTTAAATCTACATTTCTTATGTTCTTGTAACAGATGCTGTGAAGATTTTAGGAATATTCTTATTATCTCTATTATTAAGGACTTAGAAATAATTAAATTGAAGATGCCACGATGTAACTGAATCAGAGTAAAAAAGACCGAAGCCTTGGATTATTCTGTCGGCGTAAAAAGGAGAAAGAAGTCGATTGTAATTCAAAAAAACCTTATGGTGCTATTTTCATACTCAAACGAGAAATACAAGTAGAATCACCAACTTTGCCGTTTGATGGATTCTTTCACGTCAAAACTTATAACTTACAAAGAGACATATGCAAAGATTCACTTATTCCCTGTAATAAACGCACACTCTGGTCAGAGCAGCAGACTCACACTCTGACATCAACGCAGCATTTAAAACAACTCTGGTCCGCAAACCCACACATCGTGACTCCCGTGGATCTGAACCTGTGAACCTGATATTTGTGAAAAGCCGTGATTCTCCCCGAGGCTTAGGTGTTCAAAGCCAAAACATCACTTCAAAGCCCAAGTAAAGAGCAATGGCCTCCACGTACGAGCTGTTCAAGTGCTGCAGTGCAAACTCGGCCAAAACTTTAGAAAAGGCACCGTAATTACTGCGGCTTTGACTTTATTGACGACAGGCGTTAAGAACTTAGATAAAAAAAACGGAGCTGCAGAACATAAGTACGCAACCTTATCTTCAAAGATCAGTGTTTCAGAGATTGTGTTTCAATACCTTGCAATGTATTTCATATTAAAATCAGGTTTCTTGAAACATAAAACGATATTTGATGACATGAAAGTTGCGCTTCGTGCAGGTAAAGTCATTGAAAACGACTTCATTAAGGTTTCACAGTTTGATTGAAACGTTGTCGACGGTAATTCGGCGCAACAGAGAACTCGTGCAATAAATCGTCTATTTGTGAAACCTCCTTCAGATGTTGATTCAGCCCCGTGGTCGTGGGGGTGGAGACTGTAGGTTGTGGTGCTGTTGCATCAGAATGCAGTTTTTTTTTTGTTATGTATGTGCTCTTTCATGTACGATAAAAAGAAGCAAAAGAAACACACCTTTCAATGTAACACCGCCACGAGCACACACAGGCACCAGAGTCAAGAAGTCAATTACTATCAGAGTTTTCAGAGAGAGAAGCTACAGCCTTTTATTTTAAATGTTAATAAAAAGTCACTAAACTAATATGAAGCAATTGGATGTTGCTCACGACAAAACAGTTTAGAAATTGTATTTAAATTTGTATCACCATCTCATATCGTGTGTATAACCAATATAGACACTTAACAAAGCCTCAACTATTTTCTGTTAAGTTGTGACAAGACACAGGAAAAGTTCCTATATATTTTTTTCTTTAATTGAATGAAGCACTACATTTAATATTGGTGACAGATCACCAGGAGGTCAATTGGGGGGTTAAGTTAAGGGGAAGATTGTGTTTTGATTATGAGATAATAAACTCACGTGTCTGTCAACATCAACGGTTTCCTGTATCAAACCATTTTTTTTATAAAGATTCGTACATATACGAGTTAAATTCGAGCCTGGAGGACATAAAGCTCTAATAAGTGTTGTCTCACGAGCTAAATCCAGGATCTGTTTTGATTATTCATCCCTAATACGTCAGTTATAATCGACTTAGAAAAAAAGGCTATTTACGTCAAAGCCTATAAGTAAGTGGTTAGTGGAGAAGTATATATATATGTGTATATATAGGCGGCTAAATATGTGCCATGGGAATATAACACTGACAAGGGAATAATGAAGAGAGGCAGCTAAAATTGCTCATGAGGACCACTTATGTAGAAAGTCATGGAAATGAGGTTGAGATGTTTTAGTGAAGCCGTGAATGCAATAGTCGTTATTACTGGGCTCCATTTATTCAAAAAGGCCGCAGAGCTTTCTCCTGAATCAAGATTGACGGACGAGACCGAGGCAGAAACAGGAAGGTCTGGGAGCGAGCTGCTACTCCTCAACTATATACTCCAAGTTTGGTGTTTTGCTTGAGGTAACTTTTAAAATCAGTCCTGGCTCACGACTTTGAGGTGTTTGGGTTTCTAGGAAACAAATTGACAAAGACACAAAGAGATTTCGAGATGGATGAATGGGAAGAGATCAGCTTTAAAAAAGGGACAAACGAGGCAGGTTGAAGTGAGAGGAAATGCACAGAGGTTGATAGATGACAGATTAACTTCTGTTGTTTCTCAGGACTAAACTGTGTTACGTCATCCAGGTGTCAGGACTGAGCCGCATCAAATGAGCTCTGTGTGTGTGTGTTGGGTAAAATATGCTAATTTGCAAGTGGAACTTTTACTTATCAGATTATTGGCGTGCCAGATTTCCACAGGATTAATAACAACCTCCGCCGCGGTGTTATCAAATCTCAGGTGGAGCCCAGGCAGCGCGAGTCCTATGCAAATCAGACTTTAGGGAAAACCCTGAATGATATTGCCTTCGGGGGGGAAAATGAACACGTCAGGCTGAATGCCTGTCTTTCAAAGAAACAATCTTGGAAGGATTTGGATGACAGAACACCGGTCCTGATTAGACCTGACGTGAGGCTAGCCAATTAAAGATCACTTCCATCTGCCCTTTTCGCTGCGCACGCCTCGTAGTCTGCTCCCTTAAGGTGGGACCGCTTCCGTCACAAATGATTTGCAGGGGAGGGAAACCTGTTAAGAAAAATGACTGGGAGATTTATTTCTAAACTGTAAGCAAGCCATTAAATAAAGCCCAAACCCCTCCTTAAGCCAGAAAAATGGCTGTCCAAATGTTAATTTGCTGAACAGCCTGCAGATGATGCAGAACATGGCTTTCACCTTCTCCTGCCATACATAATTCATGCTATTGACTGGTGAGGCAACGACACTTTCATGCACCAAGCTCACAAAGTGGTGCCACTTTCACACACCAACACGAGCCAGCGAATCCGCACCAACTGTGCCGTAACGCTCGGCACACAATCGAGCTCGGCGTTAAATGTCCAGACAAGATTCAGGCCTGCTCACATTTCAGTCGGCCTCATACTGGTTTACAAAGGCGTGCTCACACATGCACTTACAACAGAACCGAAGCACAAATAGAAGAAGAGTTATCAGTCGTATTTCTAATTTCTCAATATGTATTCTTCAAGCATGACTAGTCACATAGTGCAGCATGTATATAAGATCATATAACGCAAGGCTGCCGTCGTCGTCGACCAAGAATTATTCATGGTCTAAAGCGTCAGTTCCACGGGGAACATTAAATATAAATTTCTGTGTGGCAGCCGATGCTGGATCCTCCAAAGTGGGTCAGACTGAGTGGCACAGAAGCAGCTTTTGGCGACTTGTTCAGAACCGAACGGACTGCAGTCACTACACAGCCCCTCTTTGATTAACCTCACTGCCAAAAGGCAGCTACCATACGACTCCTGCATTTCGCTGGTAGGAGTCAGACTGACAGCGAAAAACACTGAGAACAGCCCCAGCCAGCGAAGAGTGTGTAACAACAGTGTTTCTAAAAGTGTACAGTTCCGTTTTAACACCGATTTGCTGCGTTGAACACTTCCCAGGTTCGGCTCTGACCAGATGGCCGTCGTCACAGGAGTGAAATTTAGCTGTGGATCGTGAGGAGGAGGAGCGACGGGTCCTGGAAACGATGCCCATTGTAAACATTTGCAATTTCGCCTCGGAAGCCAAGTCGCAAATGAATGTTTAATCTAATAGGATGATAATGACACATCGGAGATACGCTGGAGAGAGAACGGTCGACCGTGACTGACGAGTTGTCTCAGATATTCCTGCTAAAAGCTTCGTTAAAGGAGCCGTCGCATGAAAATAGATCAGGAATAGAGACGAGAGACGTGAGAACAACATGAAGACAAGAGAAACTGTTGTTTAATCAGCACATCTCTAATGTTGATTCTCTCTTTCGTCTAAACTCCTTGAGAAGTGGAAAATGACAGAAACTCCATTAATTGGATTATATTTACAACAGCAAATACATTGTGTATGAAATGTAGTCATGAATGGAGGTGGAGTCACCAGGAGGTGATGACAGGGTTGTGATTAAGGAAAGATCTAAACCAACATGTTTGGCATCTTTCCCAATATGTAAACTAATATTTCCTCATTTCTTTTAATATCAAATTGTAATCAAATTTCCTACAAAAGATATTTGCTGTTACACTTAAATTTGTACATAAACATATTTTCTAGGTGGTCAATTTAAAACTAAGAGTCGGGGCATTCAGTTGACTGTGTTTCTCAACCCTCACCACCGATAACTGACACATCAGAAACTGGGTTATTCCCCTCGCCAGTGACAGTGGTCTGTACGATTAAAAACAAAATTACTACGTACTAGAAAAATGCTTTTAAATCTGAGATGGAGTTCTGTCACTGGAGTGAGTGCTACTCATTCAATCAGTGTGTGTGTATGATGATAACACCTGAAGCCTAATAGTATCCCCCTGAAAGCTTGTTTTCACTGGGCTGGATTGGACCAAACAGAGCCACGACACTCACAGAGAAATCATCATCATCTAATTTTAATTATGAGATGTTGTGTGCCCAGTGGGAAATTACCCAGCAAAGGGTATCGGGGGTTCACAAAGACAACAACAGTTGGTTTCACCCATTTGGCCGGTGATCCATCAGCAGGTACATGCAAAGTACTGCAGAACATAAGTCACTGTTGATGTGACGGCACTTTACACAAATTCTGCAGAAAAACTATATAGAAATCCTCTTTTTTTCTGTTCAAATTGGTTTTACTGTTGATATAGTTAGAAGGTATCAAAGACTATAATAAAATAAAGTAATCAATGTGGTTTTTATACCTTTAAATCTAAGAAAGCTTAATTTGAATGGACACCTTGATATCTTAAAACGTGTACGCAGCTAAACCATTTAACAGGTCTGTGCCATTCTGGGCTGCTCTAGTTCCAATTGTGACAGATAAGAAATATTTTTTTTATAAACATACTCTGCATATGTTTGCTGGTTTCAGTTTTCATACGTCGTTGTCTTTGTTTGTTTTCTTATTTTTTTTAAATTTCATCTCTTCACAATCCAAGACATCTTCGAGTTCAAGAGAAAAACAAACACACAGAACATGAAGTTAAGGCGACGCATTGTCACAAACACGCCTGTGAGAATTATCACAAGTGGATACGGTCGGTGAACGCAGCTCTGGGCACGGTAAACAAAAGCAAAAAAGCTAGGTGTGAATTTCACATTGGCTGCCAACTGGAAATGTCCCTGTCAGAATCTGTGAGAAAAAAATGAAACATGCAAATAGAAAAAAGGGGAAATATGTTTGTGTGGTAAAGCTCAAAGCGTCCGCTGCTCCCTGTGATTCACTCCTCCACTTACTCTGCTACTGTGTTTAAACACACACACACACACACACACACACACACACACACACACACACACACACACACACACACACACACACACACACACACACACACACACACACACACACACACACACACACACACACACACACACACACACACACACACACACACACGGGTTTGGTGGAATTCAGGCAAAGAAGAGATGTTTTTTTTACCCTTTAAAATCGACAAAACCTCACAAGAAGTGAAACAAACCAAGAGTGAAAACAACCGTCTCCATTCCATTCACCAATACAACAACAACGTGAGTTAAGACAGCCAGTTGCTCTCAAGGAAACCTATAAAACATTATGTAATGTCCATTTTCATACGTATATTTGATTATTTGTCATTAACAGTTTAAATATTGCTTTAGATTATCAAACTGAATCGTAAATAAAACAGCTTAAACTGAAGAAAGCTGAAGATTCAAATAATGTCAGTAAAATGCACTTTACACATGCGCTCTAACATGATTATATAGGTCATTGGTCCCTATAGCGTCTGATACAACATATAAGTGAGAGTCCTGAACGAGCAGCTCTATGGCAGAAGGCACATGTGACCTTTACTGGTCGTACTAACAATAATAACAGAAAGGTCTCGGCTTTGTCTTCTAAAATAACTACGTCCTCATGATCAGTGGGCCTCTATTATCATGGATCCAAGAATAAAAAGCACAGTTAATGTTAACATGGTGTTAACAGTCATCGATAAAAGAAAATACCATGATACCTATTGTTGGTTGTGTCCAGTTGATGCATCCTTCTCACCCAGATCCTGATACTTCGTCTCCTTTGCCTGCGTCGTAATACCTGCAGCTGCTCCTCACTGTAAAACCCAGGTTGTAATAAGCTGCTTTCACACATGACCCATGGTCTCGTTTGTTTTCACAGGACTGTCTCGTACATCAGACTCTGGCCACTTCAGTGCTTCCAGACAACCCATTTGGTGATAATGCACGTTATCCCAGAGGTGTCTCCACATTTTATTAATTGGTGCATCGTGTCGTAGACAAACGGCACCGCAGAAAACTGACCTGCCTGAGATTTACCATTTTCCAATTCACAGTAAACATTTATTTACCTTTTCTTTACTCCATTGGATATGACCTAAAAAAAACATTTCTCTTTCTTCCTGCTTTTTCTTTTCTGGTTTTAATTGAACTCGTGAGTTAACGCCAAATGACACATGACAAGGCAAATAATCCAAATGTTGATATGCAAATAGAATTGACAGCAGGGAGGTACTGAGGAGATAACCAGCTGCAGGGTGACACAGCTTTTGCTAAGTTACAGTTTAAACTAGATCCTGACGACTGACATTTACATTAGAATCACACAGACGTCGGTCATCACAAGAAAAAGACGTGTATAATGCAGCACCTGCACTTTATCTCTCAATGGCTCCATCCATGCTAAAACATTTTCATTTAAAAACAGTATTTTAAGCTTAAAATCTCCGTCCACACAAGTATTTCAGCTCCATGTCAGAAGTAAATATCCATCCATACTAACACACCTGAAGATTCATGTCAAGTGACCATACGCTGGGCGTGTGCGTGTTGGAGTAACAGGAAGCAGATCGTCTAGTCTACGAAAAATACTACGAATGAGAAACAACAGTTTCTAAACGTCTGTACAAAAGCACAGCCTTGGAAAGTTAAATGTCGTCGCCAGCGTTTTTTTAAACTTGTCTGTTTTTGGCGCTCAGAACTCCGACGGCATAAACATAAAGGGAGTGATGGATTCAAAACTAAAATGTAGTAGAGTAGAAGTAGAAAGTTACATGTCTGAGTCATCACATGCTCAACAGCCTGTCTGTTAGAAATGTTGTGAAAGCAGAACCAGGTAACACATCGTATCTGTTTGACCACAGTTTATCTTTGATTCTCAGCAGCTGTGACGAGACCTTCTCATGCCACCGCCTCAGACACATTCCTGCAGGTGCTGTGAAGGTGTGAGTGCATGTGGGCATCGTGCATTAGCCGCATCAGACTCCTGCCATTTTGTTCTTTGCTGAAATTGTTTCTCATCATAACTCATCGATTGCCGTCCTGCTTTCTGTCACCGAGGCCTCAGCACACACACACGGTTTGTTTTCCTGCCGCTGTACAGACGGCAGCGATTCCTCAGCACCGCGGGGGATTTGACTTTGGCCGGTTCCGTCCTCTCTTTCTATCCCGAGCCAGTTCCGTTCCCTCACGTGTGCGGCAGCCCTGACGGCCAGAGGTCGAGAGCGACAGGAAGTGTGGGTGTGCTAATCTCCCCTCTGTCAGCTCTGGAGCCAGACCTCCATCAGCTCGGCACAGCATTTGACATAATAGATGGGTGAGCAGATAAAGGAAGACGAAAGCCCCCCTTTGACAAACGGTGGAATCTCCTCGAGTGAGGCTCTGTGCTTGATGGTAATGGTTGAGGGATGAAGGGTGGAGGGGGAGTTGGAAACCCGTGGAGAGAAATGGTTATTGTATCTAATCCAAATGGCAGCAATGACCCCATTGTCACGTCGGGGAATTGTCAGCCTCACTCTGATTTCACTCCGTGTGACCACTTGGAAAAAGTCTGGGACTGAAATACTTTGCTGTAATTCACCTTTGGGCTCAAAGCACCGTGTGGTGCAGGGTGGTATGACATGGGTTCTACTGAATGACAGGGGTCACAGTGGCTTCATCATTCTCTTCCATCGTCTTTTTTAGCCTAAACCTGACCACAGAACCGACCCCAGCATGTCTTCTATGCTGTATTTTCCGTTGCAGTTTATGAAGTTAGGTGTCCCGTGCCCTGTTTAGCTGCATTGCAATAAATCCAAAAGGAGCATGATGAACAGTTTGTTGTGCTGAACATGATCCGCCACATCTCTAAAACATCATCAGAGGACATTCTCAATGACATGTTATCCCTAAACTTCTACAGATGCCAATATAGTGATATTAACCCAAATAAGGCCATAGTACGAGTAAGAAACAGAATATACTCGGAATAAGCCATCTGCTTTACGATGCATGTCCTGGGTCTGAGTGTCACGATTCATTTGTGACGTAGTATAATATATATAGTACATATACAAGAATATAAATGGAATAATCTATAAATAAGTCATGTAAACATCCTAATCAGAGTAATTTGTAAGAATAAGGTCCATGTCAGCGTCTGCACTGAAAGTTAAGACCCAAATTCCAGCCTTATAAAAAAACTCACTTCTCATCAGTTTCAATCACACTTCCTCAGGTGATTTTTCTTCTGTCCCCCTTATTGGCTTAAATTACCTCATTATTTTTAATTCAAGTTCACCATCAGTGGAAAGACGCGGGTGAGGCTTTGTCCCGCAAACAGCTTAAGAGCCCCCCACCACCACCTGATGGAAACTGCTGTTTATTGGAGTTGCGAGGCCTCCACCGGCTTCTAATTGAGAAGAATCGAGCGAGGGAGCCATCAGCTCGGAGCTGAACTCTCCCCGAGGAGATGCTCCGTTTGACCCGTCACTAAGAAACAATGATGTCTCATAGGTGATTTCCCTGAAGCATAAACCCGACGGAGCAGCAGAACACAAACACACAACCGACGTACAGTCTTGACATTTCCATTTACAGTACGAGGGCGTCAAACACAGCGCAGCGGGGGGGAAAGAAACGGATTAAAAGATCACACTGAAGTTTGGAGATGTCCCGGAATATCCAGCTCTGAGGTGCCGTTACAGAGCTGACATGCAAAAGTGAAAACAAAAGGCCACGCAGGGAAGGAGACAGAGGGGAAGACACACACTCAAGGGACACAAACCCGAGATAAGAGAGGAGCACAGCGAGTGTTTGAGACGGGAGAAAAAGAGAATCAACAGATAAGCAGATAAAAGGGGAGGCAGCTGTGTTGTTGACACTTGAGAGAGAACGATAGAAGTGGAGATGCAGGGTGGAGCTGGTAAACTGACAGCTGACAGCATAAACATGGCCTACATGCATCACTGGCCGACTTGTGTAACGCTCACAGATGTCGTCCTGAGGAGAAATGTTACAGGACACTTTGGTTTTTGTCTGCTGGGCCAGTTTGAGGATTCGCAGTCCGTCCACAGTCAAGTCTGAAATCATTTGAGACGAGTCCCTGACTGAAATCAAAGTCTCACAAACAAGTGAAGTGTCAAGTGACTTATGATCCGTCACTGCGACGAGTCTACGCCAAGTGAGAACTTAACAGAGAGAAGTCACGAGGCTTCACGATTAAACATGCTACTGAGCAACAGCGCCCCCTGCAGCCTCATGTGCTCATTCACTCTGTTGCTGGGCCTTTCAATGTGTTGGATATTACCCATGATCCCCGGCTTCCTGAACAAATCCACCATATCATATTTTAAAAGTTTCCTGCTGAATATTGGAGATAAACTCTTTTTAACTGATGTAGATTTCAGCTTCACTCTTCAACTTGCTGGACCGGATTCTGACGTGTGAAGCTGCGACTCTCTGTCACTTCTCACAGGAGAAGAATGAAAGAGGAAACATTCTCCATATTCACAGTCACTGAACCATCGAACCAATATTGAAGTTACTATTTTTTAAAGGTAACGTCGAACAAACAATCTTAAATAACGTCAATTTTTTTATGATTTGAGTTTGATTCAAATCCCAGAAATGAGAATAGATTTAAAGAAGTAAAGATTCCTAGCGATCACCTGACTTTACTCTCCCGCTTGAATAAAATACAGCAACACTCCCACGAGCTCTGTGCATCCTGATCTAAATCTAATGTTCTACAACCAAACTGGAATTCATTCCTGTCATTCAATTTACTACACAGGTGAACAGGGAAATTGTCAGCGTTTGGAAACAGACAGCTGACATCTGCCTGACTGACGGAAGTCATGAATAAAACTGTCATATCTGAAGGTACGTTCTTTATCGGTGCAGATCTCAGGAACCCAGTGAAACCAGACCAACTACACCCTCCACCATTTCGTGAAGCCAGATAAGGAGCCTTGTTAACCACGAGGGCTTCCATCTCACATCCGGTGCCAAGCAGGACGCACGTGTGTTTGCTCCTTATTATTTTCATATCTGGTGCCCGAGTTGTATAAATAGCAGATGCACTTGCACCCGATAATATATCAGTCAGTCAGTCAGGTTTCAAATTAGTCAGATTGTGAAGAGTGATTGGATTTGACAGAAACTAGGCTTTTTTATGGATTTGCTAAAGTACAAAAAAAAGGCATTACACCTAAAATCCATTTCCCAACATGACTTTTACTACATGATAAAAAAAAAGGAAGCTTTGCCATTATGTCTTTAAAAATGAATGAATACACAGAAGGAACCTTACTTTGTCCAACCAGCAACAGAATCTGCCTTTTCACCTTCATTTCAACAAACAAGAAAAAGTCATAACCCAGTAATGACCCGTCTCGTGGATCCTGAACTCCAAAGTCTGCCTTTATTCTTTTAAAATTGGATAGTTACCCATCAACGGGGGGGTCAACGGAGGATTTCAGTGCCCCCTCCTCTAATCTGCTGAAAGGCTGCGTCAATCACAAAACGTGCTTGTAGCAGAGAACGTGCATTAAAATCCACGAGGTCAGAGGACGGGTGGAGGAGTGAAGAGAAACAAAGCACTCACCACTGTAAATTAAGAGGATTTCAGGAAATTAAAACCCAGGTTGTTTGTTCCCTTGTCATTTAATTAAAAAATCTCGTAGAGTGGGATCCAACAATAAAGAGAAGTGTTGTTTAGCTACATAAAATGTTCTATTATGTACATGTGTAGTGTTTCTTCAGGAGAAAGAAAGCAGCCAACTCCAAACAAGACAAAGAAATACAAAAATTCTACCATCAGTAAATTATGCATTGCTTATTCATTGTCATAATCTAATAATAAACTGGTAGTGTATTGTGCATTATTTCAAATAAAATGTTTGGCTTTCACTGTCGTATGCAATTATTATTTTCTCATCTTATATGTACTTTTTTCTTTTGAATCCAAAATTAGAGCGAGACGTGTCAACAGAAAATATCGTGGCCCCTTCTTATCTACCACCCTCAAACCAATAGAACAGCTAAAACAGTAAAAAAAAACACAACCCCCATTACCCTGAAGTTTTAAGAAAACAAATATCTGCAGCTTAAATTTA
Source organism: Hippoglossus stenolepis (assembly GCF_022539355.2). NCBI lineage: Eukaryota > Metazoa > Chordata > Actinopteri > Pleuronectiformes > Pleuronectidae > Hippoglossus > Hippoglossus stenolepis. Next base: position 20,872,849 of record NC_061497.1, on the reverse strand, counting down.
TAATTACCCAAAACAAAGTTCTGGCTCCTACATTGACAATTAAATCAGTCCTGATATCACAGCTGAGACTTAAGTAACACTTCACCTGCCCCCAGCGTCAACTCAACTGTATTTTGTACCCGAAATAACACTTTGACTGACAAAAATAATATTCATTACACCTTTTTATAATTGGTAATTATACGTATAACGTGTAACCTCAAAAACAGTAGAACAACTTTAGAGCGGGAAAGTATTCCTTCTTCCACCTGGAGATTCGTTTGCACTTATATTACTATCACGACAGTTCATAGAAGAAAGACGTCTTCTCACGTCTGACACCGCTCATCACCGCTCTCCTATCGCACGGATTTAATGCGTTAACGTTACGGACGCTCCGAGCTGGTTTGAAGGTGGTAATTTATGGCTGCTACAAACTCGTTAGGCATCTTAATTAAAAAAGGAAAAAGCCTGATTTGTTTTGCGAGTTAAAGACCAATTTAAAGACGTAGTTATAAAGCTAACCAGTCAGAAACTAATTTGAGCTAATGTGATGCTGTTTTTGTTTTTTTTTCCTCTACAACCATTTCGGCCGCGGGATTCGCTGTAACTCAGAGCGGCGGCCAAACCAGATTCTGGAGCGGTGCGTCAACCAATCAAATATTCAGCTGTTTGAGGCCGGCCATATCGAGGGGATGCGAGAGGAGCGGCAAATAGGCCAAGTGTCATTTGATGGAGTGGATACAGAGATTACAGAAGTACCAGCTGTCAGGACGCTGGTGAATCAGCACACTCCAAAATGAAAGCTGCAGAATGTGACAACAGGGCTGCTCTTGATGGACACGTGTTGACAGGCGGCATCGCTGGTGATGAGCAGGAGGATACCCACAGTCCTCTGCTCCTCGGCCAAAAAACAGCCAAATTGGCTGACCTGTCAGGCCGGGTATGTCCATCCAGAAGGTGAGCCAAGCAACTTTAGCCTTTTTAAATAAAAAAATAAAAAACAGCCACTGAGCAGCAGCCAGTTCATTTTTCAGCTGGTGGCCCGAAGTTAACTTGTAGCCGGAAAAACAGCCGCTGAGCCGATGTGGCACGAGGCGGCACAATTCAAAGGCGGAAAAGGGAATTCACCTTCGACGCTGATCCGGACGGGTCATTAAAATACGAGTCGTGGGACGCACAGAAAACTGTGAATTCGTTTTTAAAATAATTCATATATTTGTTATTTCATTTTTTGCCTCTTATCCTCAGATTTTGATAATAAACAACATATTTCCAGGCAATGAATCAATTAATAAACTCCTATAAAACAGAAAAATACTGTAGAATAGAAATGAAAAGACAGTTTTATTGAATTACACACCAAGGGTCCAAATGTGGTTATTTTTTATAACAAGCACATGAGAAAAAACATCAAATTTTTTTCAGGGTCGTTTAGTTTTGATGCTGGTTACCATAGTTGCCTGACGCATTAAAAAAAATAATTACTCCCATGCCATTAAACACTCCTGTTAGAGCATTTAGGGATAAAAAAAAAAAAGGTTGCGGGTGAAATCCTGCCATTAACCAAATGGACTTGGCTGGCTGGAATAGTGCTCGCCTAATGTGTGGTGTACTTAGTATGGAGGGACTCATGCCAGTTTTAGTGCTTCATTGTGTTCCAGTCAGTTCCAGAGACGCAGCGAGGGTCCTGAAGAAGCTTCATTTATTCTCAGCAGGGCAACAGAAGGGAAGTGGATTTCGCCAGAGATACAAATGGTGTATCCGTGTGAGGCGAAAAGCAAAGCGCTTCAACCAAAGGTCAGATTCCCCAAAATTTTTTATTTCTTCTCGTTTTTGTTGCTTCCTTTTTCCCTTCGCAGCGGCTGAGCAGGAATCAGAAATGCAGAATAGTCCCCGTGTCATTATGCACAACACAGATACATGTTTTGTTCCTCACAGATGCCTAATTTGTGGGAATGGTGGCAGGGAGTAAAAAATCCACTCCTTTCATCTCCTTGCTTGTTATCTCTTTCATTATGATCAGTGTGCTAATGAATCCGACCAGAAACCATGGTAATGGCACCTCATTTTACTGAATGAAGCCTCTGCCGTGAAAGAAACCTTTAAAGAGAGGACTTGGCTCCGGGCGACTTTGGTCCAGCGTCATTTTCTGCAGATCAGGGATTGTAGCTACTCTTCTTACGTCGAGCCACAAGAACTCACTGACTGCTCCTCACGTCTCCGTCTGCAGTCGAAGGTGTGTTCGCTTAGAAGTTTAGCTTCGTTGAATTAACGCCTAACGAAGTGGCAGCAAGCATGGATGCAGTGGATAAGCATTTTGTAATCACCCGTATTTCTAAGTTGCAGATTAATTCATTACAATTATATTAATTCTATACATGTATGTATTATAGTTAATACCTTCATATTTTCATATCTTTCTTACTTGCACATGTATTTGTTAACTTGCCTCTTTATATTTTTCTAATGTTTTAAACAGTTTGCTAAATACAACTAAATAAAGTGACACCGCAATTTTGTTGTTAGGCTGTCAACAGCACTAAAGTGACACGAAAATATTAATATTTAGATCAATTAACTTTATTATTACACTTTTTCTTTACTTCTACTTCTCTACAACGTCACACATCTTGCCCATGTTTATGGTTTTAGATCAACTATTAACTATGTTATTACACGTTGAACCGCTTAGCTTAGCATAGCTTTTATGCTATATCCCCATAGAAAGACTTCACTGTGGATATTGGCAAATGTTCTTTTTTTTATTAATGATTTTACAGACATTACCAAAGTAAAAGACCATTTCCATTACAGGACGCACACGATCTCAATGTTGGACCTGACGTTACAACTGTGTGCACGTTGTCTGATGCTCTCCCCAGTCGTCTGTGCACAGCGTACAAAATGCACATTTAAAAGTGAGCGTCACATCATTAAAATCATAAACCACATGAAAAGAGGAAACTGCAAAATGTCCACTGAGCAAGCGATCCTGAAATAATCCTGCTGCCTGTATTACGATTTTTTTTCAAGTATTAGATAAAGTACATCTGTAATACTATCACAAAGCTTTACTACTCACACTTATCCTCCTGCAAACCATCCAGCCTGTGCTTGCAAGTGAAGGCAGCTTGGTGTTTTACAATCGGCAATATCAACACATGAAAGTACCGTTATAATCACCCATAAACTGTGAGCCTGGACTTAACTGGCTTTATTAAAGGAGCAATTCCGACCCCTGCAAAGACTCTTTAGATCCCCGTCGTGCCCGAGACTCCGCGAGTGACCCTCTATCACTTTAAACCATCCATTAGGAGCGCAGCCTCCATTAGTGCATTTCAAGTAACGTTTTGGTTTTATAATGGTGTAAAATTATAGCGTTTGCTTGTAAACGGAGAATCCTTTACTGCTGAGAAGACGCCAGCGGAGATGGTATAGCCGTCCAGAATCCGTTGGCAGGAAACGGATGAAAGAGCAGATTGCCTGCAGGTAGGCCAGCCAGCCCATCTGACCTGGCTGGACAAGTCCCTGAAACAGCCCATGCTGATAATCCGGAAACCCTCTGATCAAATTAAAACATGCGAGTGGATGAGGGGGAATGAAATCTGCAAATCTGTGGATCACGTCCAGCCGTATATGAATAATTCCACGTCTTCTTTTTGTCTCATTTGTGTGGAAAATCCTTGGATTTGTGCGCAGGTTTAATTGCATTGGAGGGAAACAGGTGGCTAAGGAGACCGGCTGCTGGAAGCACAGACAACTTATTAAATTTTATGTCCTTGCTAGTGCTTCAAATGTAATATGATGGCAGCGTTTTCAGTGTCAGGGAGATTCACTTCAGACAGAGTCGATTTGTTCGATAGCAGCAGACATAATTACAAAGAAACTGTGGAGCCAAAATACTGGATTTTCTTAAGTACTTTGTAATAAAATAGAAAGAAGACAGATAACAATACATCTCTTTCTGATAATTAAAGTTCAGCCTGTAAAATAAAGCATCACATCTCTGTGGCCTGTAGCTGCAGTCAGGGTCCAAACTGAAATACTAAACCAGAGCACATCCCTCCACCGAGGCCGAGTGGTCACTTTCACCATATTGCTTATACAGTCATTAATATCAGATACATTTACCATGTACACAGAAATGTTTTCATTTAACACAAAACATCCATTCTCTGATTTAGTTGAGAGGAACAAACCAAAAGATTAGAACATTATGTGTATTTATCTCAAAATGTCAAACTACAAACTTGAAAAATGAAATACACAGAAAGCCTCCGAGTTATATTTGTTACCGCACAGTAACTGAATACTGATCACCCCCCACTGAAAATACAAATTCACATAATTTCCAGATCAGCACCAACTTTCACTGTTCTTATATTAGCACTCGACACACACCTGATCTGTTCCATAAATATCTCTGTTGAGAGACATTTGTTTACTGGAAATAAAATCTTGAATTTACTGTGTTGTACCTAAATGTACACAGAACCAGTTCTGATGCCTACACCTCTGTGTTACCTTTATATAGGAACCAAGATCATTAATATGGACCCTAATATAGAAATATATTCCTATTTATTGTTAAATAAGAGAATAAGACAGGCTGTTATCCATGTAAAGATGTAGTGATGACACACCCCCCCCGCCCCCAACAACAGCAGCCACATGAGACCACAATAATAAAATATGTGATCGTATCAACATCACTGCTCCTCTTTCAACACATGATAAAGATGTGAGCCAATTTGTATCACAGGAAAATTATATTAGAGACAAAATACAGTAAATTAGGCAAAAAATCTGTTCAAAGAGAACTCAGCAAGTAAACCAGGAACAACCTCCAAAAAATACTCTGTCAACTCAATGCACACTGCAGATTATGTAAAAAATGTTAAATGTCACACACATTTATTTGCATTTCAGCAGACATCAAGCCCTGGCATGCAACTTAAAAATACAGAGTAAATACAGAATGGTTTATGCATCTTCAAAGCCAAATGCGACTCGTGACTCTTCACACTCCTGTTTGCTCAAGCACCCTCTGACAAACGAGTGCTGGGGCCAAAAGAAGAAATGCAGCAGAGTCAGCTTATAGCCGTTACTAAGAATTTGAGGTAAACAAATTCTCTTGTGACTGGGATTTACGGCAAAGCCTGTGCTTCTTTTTATTTATTTTTTATTTATTTTCCCCGGCTCCCAGTTGCACTAACGCAGAGTGTGAAATTAGCTGAGACAAATTAATGCTATGAAGGGAAACAAGGGGCGCTGAACAAAAAAAAATGTGGTCTCAGTCAGAAGAGGTTTGGCCGAGCTCATTCTTGGCACATTCCCCTGCAAGGCAGACAGAGCCTGTACAAGCTCGGTATTAGTCTCTAAAAAAAAAACTCAATGAGACCAAAAGAATTTTAAATCAAATATAGCGCGAAGGGAAAATGGGGAGTACAAGAGTGAACAGAGCAGAGTAAGAAAAAGCTGCTGCTGATGAAATGCCTGACCGCCCACACAAATGCAAAGGCTAATTATGACACCCGATAAAACTGTCACTATCTCGCGAAAAATACAGACATAACCCTGCAGTAAATTGATTGGCTTTTGATTTGTATACGGAGCAAACATCGGATTTACCTTTGCATCCCATTCCTCTTTGAAGAGGGTGAGAGCAAATTGCAGTTTTTTGCCGTATTGGCAATAACCATCCAGCAGTATGTTTTCTTGCCTTATTGCTTGACCTTTCAGAGGCTTCTATAAATTAGCCAGCCCATGGTTATTCAACACGGGCATTAAAGAGTAATGTCCTCACTGTAGCTGTGGAGCCTCCCTGCTGGGGGAAACTGCAGGCGACGTGGACTCTCTCCCGGGTCACGTTTTTATTAACCGGCGGTGACTTCCCCCAGCACCTCGTCTCACTCATCTTGTGCTGTAAATGGGATCTGAAATATCTGGACGAGGGAAAACACTCCGGTGCAAAGTCGATAGAGTTCAACGTGACACGGAAACAGCTTTGAAAACACAGGCTGGAGGATTTTACACACAACAATTTCCCCCAGATTTCTGCATCAACTCATCTTTTGTCTGTTTCTCTTGAACAGAATTAAAACATGAATCCCAAGGATCATATATTAGTATAGTTTTACATCCATTTTGCTAATATCTATTTTTCATAACCATAAAAAATTGAATAATATCAGTTCTCTTAAAAATGACTTCTTTGCACAAAATGTGGGCTCCTAGTTGTAAGTAACGCTCTTCTCATTGTCTGTCCCAGTGGTGATTGAGAATCATTCTTATATTAAGGAAGGTTTAAAAGGAACTTCGGGGTGTGAGTGTTGACCGACACATGCGTCAGCCTACCACAGAACGTGTGGTTCGTTGTTGGCATCTCCCACCACAGTTTCCGCAAGGCTTTCCAGATTTACCAAATTTCTTAAATGAGATTGAAAATGTCCCCCCCTCCAATGAGCTCTCGAAGACGGCCCAGTCCACCAATTAGAAGACAGGAGAGTTGTACTGGAAAGGGGACGGGCTCTCGTTAGCTCCCCCGAGTCAATTAAAAAGAGCCTGTGTGCTTTGTTGTCGTGTTCGAGTCGACTATAAGAAACCGATGTTGATATTTGTACAAACAATGTTGTTTAACCAGTGTCCAACAATGTAGTCAACCATCTACACTTGTGAATACACTCACAACAACTGGGGTCACAGAACTCTCTTCACTATTCACTGTGATGTTTGCTTGAGTTTGTGTCAATGAAAGCAGATTATGAGCATTAAGGTTCTTCCAGTATAAACTTGTGCCACTTGAAAACCGAGCTGGAGATGGAGTGGAAGCCATCTGCTTTACCCGCTTTGCTACGTTATCGAGCATTTGTTGAACGACGGAGAGGAGAGAGCGTCTACTTTGTACATCACTGTCAACGACTCGCGGCACACAGCAACACACAAGGAATTAATAAATTAACACTTTTGAATCTAAAGCAAACAGGCATGTTAATCCATCAGCCATCATCTCAGGCCCCCCCCGCCGTCCCTCACAGTTTGACTTCCATCCTCCGCCGTAATTAGCTCATTTTGCAATGACATGACAGCAAACAAAATATTAAATGAAAAATGATAAACAGCGGAGGGAGAAGTTAAGTAAGTTTCCATGGAGACCGGCGGCGGCAGCAGCATATCCGTGTTAAGTCACGTCTCACTTTACCAGATTCAAACATCTGTCAGTGTGTTGCTGCTTTGAGAAACAGGCTGAATGTGCTTGTCACAACTTTGTACATAAGTTCTGCAGAGTTACAACAGGGGCCTGTAGGATGTTATCGAGTAGCGCCAGAAGAACCGGATCAGTAAAGTGAGCTTGGATTTGCCTGATAGCAGCCCGACTATGAAGGGTTGTGTTGTACCTGTGTGGTGCAAACACAACGTGCACCAGCTGCTCGACGTAATAAAAACTGAACTTAGTGACAGCTAGGTTGTGGCTTAGGGGTAGAGCGGTCGTCTTCCAACCAGAAGGTCGGTGGCTTGAATCCCAGCCCATGCTGAAGTGTCCCTGGGCAAGATGCTGAACCCCTGGGGCCCCTCATGGACGCACTAATTGGAAGTCGCTTTGGATAAAAGCGTCAGCTGAATGACATGTAATGTAATATAAAGCTTTTGTTTACATACTACATTACTAAGGGTAACACATTATTATGTCCTATGAAATTACTAATTTGAGAAAAGACAGATGTACCAGATAACCTTAAGAAGGAATTAGCAACAAAGGACGACTGATGAAAACGTTTCCATCACCCTACATCTTCAACAATAAGATGCACCTGAACACACTGACGACAAATATGTCATCCACATAATCAATTTGCTAAATCAAATGTATCAGACGTCTTTATTGAAGGTGCCCATATGAATTTTACATTAGCACAGAGGTCCAGAAGAATGCCGCCCACTTGTCCATAACAAACAATACAAATTCCACACATTCACCACAGAGTCCTGGAGAAAGAAATTCCACAGATTGCATGTAACCAGGTTCCTAAACCCCGACACAAAGGGATTGTTCAAACATCCATTGTATGAGCAGATGCAGTACATCGGTTTAGTGCCGCACGGCCAGAGAATAAATGTATAACTCTCTAGATTCCTCTTTGAAAACTGTGTCCTCTACTTCAGCTTTTCTTTTCTTTGCAAACTTCCAACATCTTGCTGCTGCATTAGCAATAACCTTTGTGCAACAGCGACTGTCAGGGACAGCTTGTTGTTATGGTAATGACGCCACACTTCTTCTGATTGGACCGGAGTGAACGCACCAACAATGCGACTGCAAACAGTGCTGGACACGCCACAGAAAAGGGGATTGATGGTCACAAATGTTCAACAATGGCCCAATGGTGCCAGTTGACTAATATTCAGATTGTTGTGTCAGCGCCCGGAGACCAATCTGCTGCAATTGGCAAAAGGCAGAATCTCATAGAGCCAGGACAAGTGACGGTTTGAAGATTGGAAAGTAACCTTGAATAACTACTGAATTAAGTTATTAAACAACGTAATTTGAGGGAACTAAGATGTTGGAAAGCTTCTTAATATATAGTTTACGAGTTTTAGGGAACGCTTGTGATCATGAACTAATATAAAGGTCAACTGATCATCTTCAATATTGGTGAACAATTTCCCAAGGAGTTTATGGTCTCAAACACTTAATTCAAGTCTTCTTCAATACGACATGATGTCCATTTCGTAGAGTGAATAGAGTAGAATAGACGATTAAGCACCGTATCCATTGGGGCATGGATACTGTGTGATTGGCAGCTAGTATCGTCCAATGGATGCAGGTTGCTCACCTCCCACTCCTCAAAATATGGTTACTGGTTTCAAAAAACCAAGATGGTGCTGGAAAAAATGCCAAACTTGAGGCTACAAAACAACAGTTCACCCACAAACAGGTGATGTCACAGAGGTTTGCTGATTGATCTAAGCTTTAAGTGTGTTGGCTATTTCTGACATTTTGTGTATTGTAATATTATACGTGTCCCAAGTCCCAGTCCTGAAACCCTGATTGAAAGGTAACCCGAGTGTCTCCATTGCAGATACTTGTTCTAGATTTATTATGTGACACCAAGAGCTGAACCTATGTGATTGCCGAGTGGTGGCTCGACTCCTTTACCCTCTCCTGCTGTGAAACACCTCTAAGAGAGCAATCAGGGAAAACAGTCTGCAACAGTCAGGTGTGTAATGTCTCGCACAAAGCTGCCATTATTGGCCCGTCTGTTTTCCAGCACTCTAGGTCTTTATGCTACCAACGTCTGTGTCTTAACTGTCGTGCCCATCAATCATCTTTATGCTTCTGGAGGGAGATTTATTAGACAAGGACGATGTTTGGAGATGAGAGTCATCACTAGCTGTAGGAAATGGGCAGAAAACACTCGCAGGTGCTTCCACGCACAGGTTTAGAGTATGTAGTCGTTATTGAGCTGTGACTAAACACGTCCTTAGATACCGTAGTGAGAATGGTTGCCAGGGATGATATGATTTACATGGCAAAACTGGGGGGAAATGGTTTTTTTGCACTGACGTGCAGTTCAACTGACATGTCTTGTTCTGCCTCACTGTCTCACACAGCTGACTGCATTTACACATTTGCCCTAAAAGGACAGGAAATGTCTAGACAGGTAATACATGTACTGTAGTGGAAGAATACGATGAATTTAAAGGCTACTCGTTCTGTCTTGAGGAGATAGAGGAGCCCATACTCAAATGAGCTCCCTGACAGCCGGCGCTCATAGTTAAAGAGAAAAGCGCTGCAGTGAAACATGGCTCGAGGCAGCACTTAAAAAAAAAAAAAAAAGGGCAATATTTTCTTTTGCGAAACATGGAAAGCTCGATATGTCCAACAAAACTCTCCCTTTCAAATCCTCTCTCTGTTCGGAGATCCACGCTGCCGCTTTTAGAGATGACAGCGAAATGTATTACGCCTCAACAAGAGAAAGAAGTTGGCCGAGGTCAACGTGCGCTATTTCACCCATTAGGTAACAGATTTCCCTCTCTGCTCTACATACCGTAGAAACATCAAATTTTCATGCCAAGTTTTGGACCAAGAGGAAGCCACTGGGGGAGAAAAACAAAATGATGCATCAGAGGCAGAAAAAAGAAGATTTGCCTTTGTGGACACTCAGAGCTTTCCAGTGAGAAATGAAATCCCAGTGTGATGGGGAATGTGCCAGAAACTGAAGGCTACACCATTTTACAATCACATTTGGTTTCAATAGGGAGGTCAGTCTCTTCCATGAGTAGGTGGGGGGATACTACAAGGAGAAGAAGAAAGGCTACAGAGAGAAATAAAACAGCTTTAGCCTCCGTCATCACGATACAAAACACCATTTAATTCCAAATCATGTGGTAGGCTTTCACACAAAGGTTGAACAAGACCAAACACAAGGATATAACAAAGCCAAAGCCCAAAAAGAACTGGAATTTAAAGTCAAACATTAAAGTCCAAACAGAAAGTTTCAAGAAGTGACAAAAGTAACTTCTATAAATATGAATTGACCTTCCATTCAAATAATAGTGAACGGTGAGCTTGTTCTGAGTCCCTGAGGATGCACCCCTGTACAGAGATAGTTCAAAATATTACTTAATAGATGTGGAGGAAATGTATATGACACAATTAGGACCCATTGGTGACTGCAGGTGTGGTTGCTGCAACACAACGTTCAGCTTTTAGCGAATCAAAGGGACTCACTCACATTAACATAGGTTTTCTCAATGAGCGTCATCAAATGAGAAAAGCAGACATATTCAAACGTGTGCAGGAGCCGTTTGAATCGTGGAGTTCAATGTGAACATTAAAAAGTAACACCCCGACTTCCTCTTCTCTGGATCCCTGCTGCGACGTGTGGCCCGACGCGCGTTCCCTCGGGGTTCATCTCATTTGTTAACTTGACGCTTCCCGTTCCTTCCTTTCATTCCTCGCACCAGAGGGAACGGCAGGAAAACCTGTTTGCAAATCGCACGAATTGTCTCACTTCTCATAATTGCAGTGAATTCTCCTCGAGCATCATTCATACATTCTCTTTTATATTTATTAGGGCTCAGTCTATTCTTACAATTTGTTTTTCCCATAATGTGACGCATCACATTTACAGCCCGACTCCAGCCTGCAATCTTTAACTGGTCATTAATTACCACACCGAAGGGATATAAAGACAAGTATAAGCTGACGTTACCAATTGATGTGCAGAGAGTGTGTTTTATAGTCCATCACTCAGTCTCAGCTGCATTTTCACATTCCCCTAAAATGGGAGCCGTCTCCTGGTGCCAGCGAGGGTGAAATGGGCCTAAGACCTTTTTACTGAGCCATTATCCCATCAATAATGAAGCAGCCTCGACATCAAAGTGAACGCATCCCACTCACTCTGCTTTTGGATGAGAGCTTTTCGATGTTGAGCCCCTCCGACCCCTTTTTTCCGTTTCATATTTTCCAACTCGGAGCTGGAAGACGTCTTGTGCTGGAAAAAGGAATCAGCAGCAGCAGCAGCAGCAGCAGCAGCACCGTGCCTCATCGGGACTGAAACGCTGGCAGCTTTTCATTGCAGTGGAAAAAATTACCGCACCTGACTTAATTGATGGAGACACTTTCAATCACGGGGACGGTTTTAATCAGCAAAATCAGCTGCTGCGGTGTTTGGTTAGAAAATGGGGGGGGACTGCGTACTTTTGATTAGAACTTTAACCAAAGTGAATTTTGGCTGTGTCTTTATAGAGCAAATCAAAACCACAAAGAAGAAACAGCATGGGAGAAGGGAAATCACAAGGAAATATAAATCACAAGCGAATAAAAAAAAGTGCATCTGGCAGGATTAACATTAATGTGTCATAGCAGCTTATTCCCCCCCTTCAAATCTGAAACAGATTTGTGCAGATTTTATGTCTACACGGATCACCTTTCTTTCTGAACTGCCACTGTGAAGGAGCAGCCATCAAAAGCCTCAGTGAAAGGCCCACACACACACAGGGTGACTTAGCTCACCCGCCGCAGTGCCTCTTTGAAATGTGCCACTGTGTTGCCGAACAAAAGGTAATAATGTCTCTCTTCTGCTGGTCTCCGGGTCGAACGAGATCAATCAGTCTTTGGGCAGAGAATCAGCATGTGCACGGCTCTTTTGTCGCCGGTGTCAAGACGTAGGATGAGTCTGATGTAAATCAAAAGACTCTCAGTTCAGCCAGGACGACAAGGTGCAGACACTATCGGCCCTGGCCATCAGTGACCCTCACTCCCCGGACAATGGGTCATTATGGACCTCTGAGAGCCCCTAATAGACTGACTGATACGTGAACCTGGAAGGTGTGCTGCCGTGTCAGAGTGCGAAGAATAAATCGGGGAAAAGCGGCACAATCTGGACAAAGGACAAGCAGTGAGTCACCGGTGTATTTGTGTAACAATGGAGCCAATGCATAATTTGACTATGCCGAGTTCAAAAGCAAAACACTAGATCAAAGTGGTTTTTAGAAAGTATTCAGATTATTTATTTTTCACGTTTTAAATTGATAAAAATTGGTATTTTCATTTACACTCAATAACGCAAAGTGATTAAGTGAAAACGGGTTTTAATTCTGGTAGATTAACAAAAGGTATTCAAATTCTTAATTCTGTATTTTGTAAAGGCCTTTTTTTTTTTTTTACCAGCGATTATATGTAGTTCTAAGTCTCTTTGGACGAGTCTCTATAAGCTTTGCACACGTGGATTTGGGCAGTTTATCCCATTCTTGCTGGCAGATCCTCTCAAGCTCCGTCAGATTGGAGGGGAAGTGTCTGTGAACTGCCATTTTCAGGTCTCTCCACAGATGTTATATGGGTTTAAGTCGGTGCTCTGGCAGGGCTATTTGAGTGCAGTCAGAGACGTGTCCTCAGGGCACTGCATTGTCTCGGCTATATGCTGCGGGTCACTGTTGTGCAGAAAGGTGAACCGTTGCCTCAGACTCGGGTCGCGTGCACTCTGGAACAGGCTTTTTCTTCATTTCGAGGACCTCTCTATATTTGGCTGCGTTCACCTTTTCCTCAGTTCTGCTGAGGAGCCCCCACATAGCGTGATGCTACCACCTCCGCGCTGCACTGTAGGGATGGTATTAGCCAGGTGATGAGCGGTGCGTGGTATTTGCCAGACACTGTTTGGAGCGCTGCCAAAAGAATTCAGTTTTTGTCTCATCAGACCAGAGAATAATTTCCCTCATGCTCTCCGGGTGCTTTAAATGCCATTAGGCAAACTCCAAGCACGCCGTCATATGCTTTGTACTCAAAGTGGCTTCTGTCTAGCCGCTCTGATATAAAGGCCTGATTGATGGCGTGCCGCTGAGATGGTCGACCTTCCGAATGGTTCTCCGAATTCTGCAGAGGACTTCTGACGCTTTGTTAGAATAACCAAGGCCATAATTTTCTGGTTATCAAGTTTTATAGGACCAACTGTTGGAGGAGTCCTGACAGTTCTTCCATTTAGAGACCTCTGTGATCCAATAAGAACCGCAGCACAACTAATGGAGCACAGAGCAACAGAATATGTCAGGAAACACATTTAAATAAATGATTGTGAGTGGGACCAGACATGTGAGAGTGAATAAACATGGGTTACACCAACAATAGAGGTGCTACTTCAATGAGATTTGGGACTTTACAAGGAAAACATGCTTCAGGGAGGACAGGAGCCAGTATAATGAGGGTGAACTGGTAATTCACAGTCCTCACTGTCAGCTTTGCAATTTTCTTAAGGACAATTACGAAAAGGAGAAAAGTCCATTACCTCTATTGTGTTAAGGTGGAGGCAGAAAACTGCCCAAAGCTTTAATAGAAATGCTGTATAACTGGACAGGTGTGAGAGACCCTGGAGCAGCAAAGAACAAATATAGACAAAAAATAAAATACTAAAAAGGTAAATGTGCAGCTAATGTTTTCCTCCTGTGTGGTTCAACGGTTGTTTTTAGAAGAGATTCAGATAAATCACCTCCGACTGCAAAAGCCCACAACTTTGGCAGCACTGTATTAGGTAGTAGGAAAATGACCCCAGCAATTTAGCACCTAGCAAATACCCTCTATTGCCGGTGGCTTGACGGGCTGTCACCATAACCGGACATGTTATGATGGCAATGGGAAAGGTTGCAGAGCGCCAAACACACAGAAGGTGGTTAGAACGATCTCAGAGGATGTTGCATATGGAAATTAAATAGATGCAACGTGTCTCTCAAAGCTACAGCAAATTAATATGAAAAGACATAAGTCACGGTTCACACACGACATGATCTTATGCATGTAGATCATAATTCTGAGATAATCCGACAATCACCGATGTCAGCAGAAGCCGTTAGAAGGTGAGACTAACGGAGGGACCTCTCGGTAAAAGCCAGAAAGTTCTATTAAAAAGTCAAATATAGCCAAATCCCAAAAGACTGAGCAGTGGGGAGATAGCCTGTCGCCGTGCAACAGCTATTGCTTCACCCAAAGCCACTTTATAAAGACCGAGCAAACACTGGGCTGCTTACCCAAGACAAGACATTGTGTAGTTGTATTTGTTGCGGACACTGCACTAAGAAATCCGATTTTTCCTCCAGCAGTCTCATTTGGTGCACATCAGATATCCTCTCCTCTTTCACTTGGGTAAACAATGGCAGGGAGATGGAGCCGGTGACTCAGTCCCCGGTGGATGGTGTAGTTCACTGCCATATGAAAGTTTAATCAAAGGAGCAGGAGGCAGAAGTCTCTCAGGAGAGAGGCGCGGAGCCACCAACCAGGAAGCTTTGGCAAGAGGTCTTATATCAAATTTAGAAGTCATTAGGATTGCTAATAACAAGCACTGGCCAACGCCACGAGCCTTGCTTGTGAGAACACAGCAAATGAAATGCTCCACCTCATCTGAAGTCCCACAGGAGAGGCCAGCGAGGGGCCAGTGCTCGCAGAGATTTCCATAAGCATTTTTTAATAAAATCCAGCATAATGAAAGATAAACAACCAGGAGGCTGGATGGAACGATATTTAATAACCACAGACGTCGTGCCTCCCCAGGTATCTGTGCTCCCTCAATGGACGCTTGTGTCAATACGGACTGCGCGGTGCCTAATCTAGAGCGATAAGTGCAATCACAGAGATTAAAAACCAGTGAATAACATCGCAGCTTGTGAAATGGGATCTTTAATGGGGGAATAAAAAACAATGCCATGGTGTAGCTGTGTGGTGAGCTGGCCACTTAGAAGCCCGGTCAGTTTGTTAAAGGATGTAAGAACGACTCGGCGCAAGGTCAGTCGTGATCTTGTGGCAGTTTCAGCCTTATTTTTAATGATTGAACCAAATCTCTCAATTCAGAGTGTATCTATACTGCCCCGGGGGGGGGGGGGTAATAAATATTTGGACCAGCCGGCTGCCTTTGCCACCAGTGTGCTATAATGAGTACAGCGAAGCAACCGGCCAATTTGGTAGCGGTGAAATATCCAGCGTACTGCATGTCTCCGTGTGGGAGGCAAACTCCCACGTCGCACTCCGAGGGGTCTTTTGATAAAACACATGATCTGGCAGGTAGGAATCAGGTCGGAGCGGCAATATCAGAAATTCTGTTGCAATTACATGTTTATCAGCTGGAAACTCTTCACAAAGACCTGGAGGATGTTGATTGAATCGACCCCCAGGAAAAAGTACAATAGGATTCAGAAGGGATGGAATAGGTGGAGCAGTGCTTTTGTCCTTTGTGGAGATGTGGACAATACTTATTGTAACTTTCCACAAAAAGAAAAAATGATATCCAACAAAGCAAGTTATTATCTTCTTGTAGGTCAAGTAACTTTCCGTCAATTTGTCAATGGGACAAATTAAGGTTAAGAGTTGAAGAAAATAGCTGATGTGTTGCTATGATTGTGTTGCAGTCATTTCAAACTTCCAAAAACCACAGGGGTACTTTTATTTTAGAAAATCTAGCCTTCAATAGTTATAAAAAAAAAATATCTGAAATCCATTGTCAAGGGGACGCAATTACGAAGGATACCTGCAAAGAATTTGAATGGCACCTTCATCTTCCTTAAAAGCCAGGATTAAAAGGCCAAGATGAAGGAAATAAACAAGGTGCTTCAAACACAGCAAAATGATTTTGTAATTTTTAAATTTGCTCAACACAAGCAGCAATAAAAGAAGGAACGCGTGTGTCTGGATGATGGCCCGAGACTCCTCAGCACGTTGTTCCACAGAGATAGCAAAATGCTACTTACTCTGCAGCATTTGAAGCGACGACAAGCGGAAAACACAAAGTAAAAAGAAGTCTGATCAATGATATTCCACCGCCAGACTCGCTGTACCGCACCAAGAACATTGTGTTATGTTGAAAATAAATGCTGAGAGAAATTTTTTTTTTCAAACACATTACAATGGAAACTCTGAAACCCAGAACTGTTTTGATCAAAAAGGTTCAAGGTGAGCAATTGTGAGTTGGATTTCACAGAGCAGCAAAGGCACTGAGGTAAAAAAAAAATACTTTTTCATGTATGTGTGCGGAGACATTTTCATAAGCCACGAATGTATAAACTCTCCGGGGGATCAAACGTGTGTACACTGTTGACATGATTTTCCTTAATAACATCACCTGATCTTAAAGGTCTTTTTATAGCATGAAAGGTTCTTTGTTTCTCTTTCGTCTCTTTACGTTTCCCTCGACGATGTTTCTTTTGCCGTGTTACAGCAGAAGTTTAGCGAGACAAAGATTGAATTTAATGCAAACGACTTTTACTTTGAAAGAAAGCTAAAGGACACAAACACCTCTCTGTATAATGTAAAAAATACATCGCACAGAATGATCTTAAAGTGAAATTAGCACCTTTCTAAAAAACTCACATCCCTCATTAAAGCAGGGCTGTTCTACTTAACTGCATTAGCTTAACTTAGATATACCCAATAAACCCTCCAACTGAGGAGGAAAGACATATTAGGTATTAGATTTCATACGCATCATGAAAAGTGTTGATAAAAGAAGTTCTGCATCTTGTAGGCTGTTCGTACATCAACTTTAAGCTGGATGTCGTCAAAGCAACAAAACGTGCTCTTGCAGCACCAGCGTGATAGTGTTGGGGTTGGGGGGGGTGGTGTTTGAGCGTAACGTGATGGATGATGCAATTGTGAATTCACTTCATTAGTTAAATGGTCCCTGGCTTCTCACGTGTGTGTGTGTGTGTGTGTTTTCTTTCGGGCTGTGGGGGTCGTTTGAGCACAAAGTTTCTCCCGTGCCCCGGCCATGTGTAATTAAATCAGCCCGTTAACACCGAGGGCTGCTCACTCATCGTTACAGCAGGAACGAAAGCATCAGAAAAACCTCCACTTCTGGTATCATTTCATCAAATCGTTCCTTACAATCAACATCCACACATTTAACGCAGCGGTTTTTTTCAGATTATTCACAAATAATTACCTGATTTGCATAAAGTGGATCATTACGAAGCATCTGAACAAACCAAACACGGCGTTTAACCTTCACCCCAGAGACTTCACATACGCACTTAATGATAAGGCCCATTTAACAGGTACACCCCAAGGAGGTGTCCATAAAACTACCCATAATGCCCATCTCATTAGCCTATATGTTGTGTCCTACAAGGTGCTGGGAGGGATGCTAATTTGTGGAATAGTGGCTAAGTCATTTCTTCCCCAATTTACTTATTTACATAAAGCTTTTGCTCATTGTAAAGTCCAAAGTTCATTTGATGAGGATAAGAAACATGATCAGTGAAACTACAGTAATTTGACCTTCCTCACCTACACAATACACTGTAAGAAACTTAAATTTGAATTTCAGTAGCAACATATAATTCATATTATGTCCATGTCGCGTTAAGTTAATGTTTCTGTTTCTCTGTGATGTATTTGATGGAGGTTTACGGAGCTTTGTTCCTATTCAGCAGCAAAATGCAGAGGAAATTTTACCATGTGAGAGAATAAGCCTCCAAACCTTAAAATTAATGTGACACTAAGAATTATGATACATAAAAACCGAGATGTGCCATCAAAAGGGTTAATGAACAATTAAAGGAGAAAACATGACACTCTTTGTCGAGTTTTTTAATTTTTTTAATAAAAGCAGCCCAGCCAATATGACTTTATAAACTCATGCAGGCATTAAGGATATTTGTGGCATTAAGCAGGTCCTGGTGTTGTTATTCAAATACAGCTTATAATAGACAAACAGAGAAAAATAAGTTATTATTGTTCGAAATCATGTAAAGTAGAAGTTGATGCCTTTAAAATGAGGTGTCATACACGTGTTTGGACCTGAGACTTCTTCTGTTACAAGCTTCTGCATATGGATGTATGACAAATAGGCTAAAAATACAAAGAAACAGGTTCAATTTCAAAAAGGTTAAAGTTCTGGGTCATAAGAATTTTAGAATTGTATGAAACCAAGAATGTGTAACCAATGAATCATAAAATAACACAACGAGATCAGTGATAAGGCAGCTGAGGTCAGTGTCATTTATCAACCTGCGGTCTCGTATTATTTGCTGATATTTTCTCATAAAGGATAATGACGGCAACAGGAAACAGCCTCTTCTTCTCCAACAATAAAGTTCCGGTCTTGTAAATTATTAAAATCTACCTCAAAAACTCTGTAGCTTCATCAAGATAGGACAGGCGATTTGATTTGATCACAATTATTCTGTAGTTTGCCTAAAAATATAGTCATCACCATTAGAGCTCAGACCAGTGCTGAACAGAGGAAACCAGAACTAAAGTATAGGTTTATAATTCTGTTTACATGTTTGCTGCTGTGACTTGATGAATACAAATTAATTTAATTGAGACCTGGGGTAGAAAACAGCTTTTTACATTACAGTTGTTAAAAAATTATTGAAGATAAAATTATCAGCCTTGCTCATCGGGTTGATTATGAAACATGCACACACAAAAAAACATGCAAAAGATCTTCACCGTCACTTTTAAGGAAAAGGAAACGATTCAAAGTCAATGCCTTCAGCTCATCCTTCAGATCCTGACATCACTTCCAGTTATCCGTAAAGTTAATTCTAATTCCTCCGTCCCAGAGAGGGCTCACGAGTCCCACCTCGCCTGGCGGAGCGCAGAGATAATATCACAGGTGGCTCAAGCAGCAGGGGAGCCCCAAATCTCTATTATCAGCCCGAGGGGAGCGGCAGAGGAAGGAGGAGGCAGAGGAGACCGCAATATGGTGAGTTTAGTTTCACCTGGCCTCACAGTTTGACCTCTGGACCATGTGTCAGCTCCTCCAGAAGAGCTTGAAAATAATTAAGGGGCAAAAGTCGCCTGAATGGGAAGTAGTTTCAAATAATGGCATGCATGTTAAGTGGTCACAAGTGTATTGCACAAGTTTGAGGCGCGGTGATACAGAGGACTCTTGCAAGAAATAAGAGTGCCATTAGAAATCATATTAAAAGAATAGAATATTAACTTTATACGAGCCGATAATTGACTTATTTTGGGAAGCCAATAAATGTAATGTCCCAAAAAAGTTGGTAGCATTTCAAATAAGTCCCTCGGGTTGAAAACTGGTCTTTAAAACTTTCCATGGTCACACTTTTTGTTTTCAAATTGATTTCCTGATGTTTTACAGATCATCCATCCATCGTCTTTTAAGGGTCGTGGGGCTGGAGCCAATCCCAGCTGATGGAGTACAACCTGGACAGGTCGCCAGTGCGTCGCGAGGTCAACATAACGTCTAATGCGAAGACGAATGTCTTATATGATGTTGACATCTGCCCTTGTTTGATGTTACACACTCTTCAATCAAACGTATCCACCACAAGCAAATTCCACCCGAGCTGCAGGTAGTGCTGACGTCCGTGAAGGCAGAAGAAAAAGAGCTTAGAGCAAATCTCCGTCCTGAACCACCAATAAATAAAAGTCTGCATTTAGTTCAGTCAACTTTTTCACTTCCGAGCAGAGTCAGGTTTTATGGAATGTTAGGTCAAGGCAGGTCAGAGCCACAGATGGAAACTGTAACTGGAAAATATACTGTACAACTCTCTAGATGTACTCTGAAAGGCCTCACCCAGAGAATATATATCGTACAGAGGTGATCCTGGAGAGACAGACACACACAGGTTCCCCCGTGATGTTGATGATTCCTCGGCTTTTTAACTGTAAATGGGCTGCAGCATTATTGATTCTGTGGTGGATACAGTAAAGGCTTCCAACCATGATTCTGCCACAGTGGTTGAGATATTCCTTTTCTACCGTATTTCGAATATAATACTAATACGTGACTAAAAAAAGAGTAATGTACTGCTAATAAATATATCCTGACTTTAAAATGAGTAGTAGACCGCTTTTACATTCAAGTAGGTCAAACTATGTCAGATGATTTCTAGAAAAACACTGACAGAGTTCAAAACATCAGTAATACCAGTAATACCATGACTTACAAACAATACTACACAGGTGAGTAATACTGTATGTCTTTCTAAATTTGAGTAGTGACAAGTAAAAGCTGGATAGATCTTGGTTCCCTTTCATCAATGTGCCATTTACTTAGAAGGAAAACAATAAGTATCCATTTTAGTTCAGTATTCATGCTGCTATTAGCTCCTTTTTGGTCTCTTCCATCACGTATGAAAAATATTTGCCTCTTAAAGAGTTGCCAACGGTTTAGTACAACACACACACACACATTCCAGGAGTGAATCAGCAGAAATAAAAACCTATTTATACACATCTCTGCTGCATGTTTAACGTTATTCAATCCAAACTCTGTATATATTCTTGGTCCAAGCTACATTTTCTGTGTGCTTTTTTTTGTGATGACAACAGGAATGAACTCCTCTGTTTCCTCAGATGTTCACCTAGGTGAACCATAGGTAATGCCCCCGCGGTTCCCAGTCTGGCGTGGACAGCCACAGTCCATCTACCGCAGAGCACAGACGGGAAGTGAGGCCGTGGCAGGAGGACGGCAGAGGAGGGGAGAGGTGAGTAACAGCCAGGTAACAGATCACACACACACCATCCTCACATAGAAACCAGGGAGGTGTCTCAGATCTGCAGCGTACATGGCGACAGAGAAAATGTATATTCCCAAGCTAATGCCTTTACAAGTTACATGTGGTACGTGTTACTTCTAATGAAAGTGTTCATGGTATAAATTGAAAATGTTCTGTGAACTTGGAAGCAGCAGAATGTTTTGTTTTCCTCTTTATCAGCGTGAAACTGACCATCAAGCAACAAACTAGGTTTCTCCTGCCTGATTCCTCCAAATGAAGTTTGTCAGCTTGTTGTTTGAAGTCGGTTTCAAACAGACTTGACATGAATTGGGCTCTTGAGGACCACAGAAGTAAAAAGAAAGGCAGAGCGTTAAAACCAGTGAGAGCTGGAGCAGGAAGGAGGTGGGAGGGACGAAGTGTGAAAGCACACCAAAAAAAAAAAACTGAAACGAAGGAGGAAGAAAGAGGCGGATGAGAGAACAGAAGGCCGGAGAGAAAAACTAGAAAGAGAAAGAGGAGGGGAAGACGTCTCTTTTTCCCGCTGACCCGCTTCCTCTGCTCCACCGCCCTCCACACCCCCTTCCCCTCTGGGCAGCCAGGTGGCCAGGCTGGGCACAGACGGCCCTCCTTCCCTTCTCCATGCTGGCCCTGCTGGCCCTTCCAAACACGAAGCAGCAGTGGTGGGAGGACACCAGCCAGACGTGGTACAAAGGGAGAACGGACAAGCAGCGTTTGATGGCCTGGCACACGCTCACCTTCCACACGACGCACAAGGAGAACAGAGCACAGCCTGGCGAGTGAGAGCGGGCGCTTTCAAAGCAATTGTTTTTCGGGGGAAAATGACATGAAAGTGTGAATCCGTGGGGGTTTTTCACATGACTGATGAGCGCGTGTTAACTTTTTGGTGCAATCCGAATTTGACATCAGGTGCATATGTTAGATTAAGTTTCATTCTGGGAGATAATCAGCAGATCTACTGACCAACGCTCATGCTGCACCCAAACTCTGGAACTTCCTCCCCCACCACAGCCGCACACTGGATTATGAAATTTAAACTAACATACTCAATCTAAATCCTTTTCCATGAACGTTATCTATTTTTATGTTTGCTACAAATATTTATTTTAATGTATTACCAAGTTCTGCTCTAAGTGTTTAATGATAATTGTGTGATGTATTGCCGTTGATGCAATCTGATGTAAAGTGACCAGCAAAGCCGCCATTAAATAAAATTATTATTATTATTTTCTGCAAGACTGCTTTTTGTAAAAAAAAAAAGGTCTTGAAATCGAAAGTCTTTCTCAGTCCGTACAATGGAAAGACAAATAGACTCAAACAGATTCTTTACGCGCTGCCAGCTGATGTAACAATGCATGGAGGTTACACAAGTTTGAGGGAGACACTAGCACATACACTTTCTTCATTATGAGACACAAACCAAAAGAAAAAGTCTGAGGATTCTTGCAGAGTTTATAAATGCATCTTGAACTGTGCAGTAAAACAAAATGCAGGCATATGCATCATGGAGTGACTGAACAAATGGGAGTTTTCACCTGGTAGCCTGAAGGTGACAAAAACATGAAAATAACAAATCTTCTGATGCTACTGAGATAACTTGCTCATGCACAAAAGCAGAAAGTAGAAAACGTGGAATCCAGATAGATAACGGGGCCGAGTGGCTGCAGATTCTGTATTTAACGAGATTTTTGCTAAAATACACTGGATTCTATAATGAGGAGATGAGGAAACCATAAGACCATTACAAGATAAGTCGTGATACCCCGGTACCAGACGTGTCCACCTGTCCATTTCTGCAGCACAGAGCGATTTCATGATGAGGATACAATAAAAAAATAGCAAACCACTTTCGAACGCTGGGCCCAGACTATAGAGTTTATTGTATAGAGTATATTTTAATCCACTCGAGCTGCTGGGGCCGCACCGGGCTCTGCTCTCCCTCACCTGACACCGATACCGTGGCTGCACTCTTAGCTCCTCCTGACCCGACGCTGATGCTGCAGAGTGCACGGTGGTCTCTCTCTCTCTCTCTCTCTACGAATGGTAGCTCATCTACATCCAGGTATTCTTCCTGTCTATCACCGGCTTTACAAAGGCTGTGAGGGTTCATTATGCTTTTTGTTGTTCATTTAATTTGAGCAAATTGTTTATGACACATCGTGCTCTTCAATGCGGACTAGTGGTTACTTAAGAAAAGGACGAGGTTTCTCCTCTTTCCAAATCAAACTGCCATTATTTCAGTTTATGATCTTAACTATAATTTGAGTATTTTCAGTAAAGGTATGAAATTGTGTTGATTTGCTGCTCAAGGTGCACATAGAGTTGAAATTTAAAAAAAAGTACCATTACTGATGCAAACCAATTTGAATTCTTGCTTTTGTATTTTTAAATGGACGCTGAGAGCCTCACATTTGCTCTTTAAACTGACTCACAGGTGCTTCAGGCCACCTCTGGGACAAAAGCATCACTTAGTACAGATAATGAAAAAAAAAACTGAGAAATGTGCATAAGTAAATAAATAAAATTGCAAATCTGCTAACAAGCTTTTTACACGAGAGGAATGAAGAAAGAATAAAGTGCAAAAGAGAGCGGGTCACAGAATGAAATATAAAATAACTGGTTCTGTTAACACTTTAATGTGCAGGTTTGAGCCACAGTATGCGATTATGTCATTGCTGCAGACACATTTTCACCTGAACCTGTTTATCCTTGTTAGGAACATACAGTGCTGCTGGTTTATGGCAGAAGTATAGGTCACTGCTGTCATGTAGCAGTATTGTACAGTAATCAATCCACCACCCACTGCCTGCACCAACAACCGGAGGACTACTGCAGGAGACGTCTCAGTCAATACAGCTTACTTAGGTTGAAATCATATTTTTCAGCTTCAACTGGGTACAGCGTACCCAAGGCTACCATCTGTACTTCCACAGCAGATGTCTCATCCCCTCCATCATCTGGGAGTCCTTTGGCCTTCAGGGCCAAGCTGTCTCCGCATCAGAGTGAACACTGCAGCCCATTGAGCCAGTGCACTGAGGACAAATGGGAGGACAAAACTAAGAGGTCATCAGCATGGACGTGAACAAAGCTCCATTCACTCACAGTATGAACATGCAGAGAAATGTGACGATGAATGGAGTGAAAATGAAAGCTGGACGTTTTTTTCTGCTCAAAATGAATGTCCTGTGTAGTGCGATGCCATTACAATGGACACAGTCTAACATGGAGCCCTGAATGTGCTGTGATGTGGACCCTCTTTATTGACAAGATAGAAAGGCGAGAAGGGAGCTGCCAATGAAATGACGCGACGCTGCCTGTCGCATGCACAAAGTCACCACAAGCAGCATTTAACCTTCGCAGGCCTCGGTTAATTTGCCGCGCGTCACACGGCAGAAAATCTCCCAGTGAAAGCTGCAGTGTGGAGCTGAGAGGAATGGCTCCGCTGCAGAGCCACTCCAGCAGAGACACGGCAAAGGCAACCCGGGCGATCTGAGAAACCACTGTTCAAAAGCAAAAACAATTGCAGCCCCGTTGCATCAGTTGGATGTCGGGTCCACGGGAGCATTGCTGTAAAATTCGTCATCCCCAAAGCCAACAAGGTCCTCAAAAGTTAAAACCCAAACAATGCTCTGTGAAGTGATTGATCTTGCCAGCATAAACACCGTTCTCCCGTTTTTGAAAGAGGAGCCAAACTAATTGTAATTCAGGAGACACAGAACCACTGGGTTCCCTCCTCTCCCCCATTTAGTGCACTGACTTAGCTAAAACACATTTCACTGGATTAATCTGGTCCGCCTGGAAGGTGAAGATAAAATGTACTTCAGGCCAATATCAGCAGGAAGGACAAGGGGGGAGGGATAATCATATGGAGCAAAACTGTATCAGAGACATTGTAATGATAATTATTTATCGTCCCCTGTCAAGGTCGAGATTCTTTCCTCCGGTTGTGAAAACTTTTGAACGTTAAATAAAACAATCGTTCCGCCGGCTCGTTTTCCTTCTACGTTTAATGAGTATCTGACTTGGAGAGGTACAACGGAAAGAGACAAAACCACAAACAACAAAGCACAAGGTCAACGACAGACTTCCTGAACGACCCTAATGAATAAAGGCCTAGATAAAGAACAATGATTAATTGGTTCCGTGCATCAATGCAAGGCAAGGACAACCCCACAACTTACTAATCAGTCCTCGGCAGAAGCTTAACTGGAAAAGACAATATGCTGCCACCCTTTAAAGACCCATTTTGTCCCCTCACTGTGTCTGTCCACCACATGCAATGGCACACTTCCTGTTGCCGTGACATAATTCTGGCCTCTTCATTACGTGTAGCACCAACCTGAACACATACTCCATGCCTGGAAGGAGTTCGGCGACATTAAAATGATTCGAGCTCACACAGCCCCTTTTCCGGTCTCGTTTAAGGGTGAGCGGGAGCCGGTTTCATTTCCTCTGACAGTCGGAGGGAAGCGGAGCAGAGAGCGAAAGAGGAGGAGGAATATTTTTAACCAGCACTGCTACTGATGAATCACCTCAGCTCCCGACTATCTCCAGGGGGCAGTCTCTGGACGGGTGCGGGTGAGAGGTGCTTGTTTCAGGATGGAAGAAGAGCAAAACCAAACTTACCTAGAGAGAAACAGAGAGACAGCGAATTGTTAATCATGTGACACGTATGAAGATATGAGCAGGAATTTAAACCAAAGCACCAACACATTTATAAAAACAGACAGCCATGCATTAGATAAATAATATGTCTGGGGAAAAGGGGGCTTTTCTAGCAATAACCGTAGAACCTTCATGGACTGCAAGTACTAGGAAGAATAGCACAGCATATAAAACTAAAACTGGGTCTTGAAGAAGTAATACTATGATAAGATGAACAAGCCTATTAAAATTACTAAAGATAATTATAAAACAAAAACATTTGAAATGGTCCATAAACTCTGAGTTCTTCCTTTTGCAGGAATAAAGACACTGTTGTCCACTGCCTTAGCACAAACATACAGACCTATGTTAGTTTTAATGGCACTGTTCAACTTCAAGGTCTGAATCCCAACAATCCACCACTGTCTTCATCAAGGTGGCTTCTTAAATCAACACAAGGCTTTAATTTAATTGTCTTGGCTGGAACTCAGCAGGCAAGAATGATAATTCGCTTCGATCTTTAGGAAGGGACCTGACCATGACCTCAAGTTTAAGAGGACAATAGCTAATCAACACAGATATGCTTTCACTGTTTGCTTCAAAATGCGAACATTAATTTGAAATGTGTTTGGTGGAGTGTATATTCAAAATATACAGTCTAGAAGTGCATCAGACCATCACCCACTATTAGCTTGACGTCTTAAAGTCAGGACGGTAGCAAGCACAGACCTGAGCAGACGATCACAACAACAATTCAAATATTCAACGTGCGTGCGAATGTACTCCCACGTAACTTGTGCATCATGTCAAACTTGTTCTCACTCGACTTTTGGAAAAAGGTGACAGACACTCTGTATCAGCGTCAGCTCTGTGAAACCCACAACCGCTCTTTCTAGTGGTAAAACTAAAACCCTACAGGAAAAAAACGCAATCATGTCAGTGGCATTAAGCCTGAATTCAGATCAAAACTAATCACGACAACCACTCATCCAATTCTCACTCTACCGTCTTTGTGTTATTTATTCTCCTCACCCCCACCACAGTTTTATATGCTCAGAGGAAACCGTGGGGTCATGACTCTGTATATTGTGATCTGTATTACAATAGTGAAATACCTTTGTTGGCTCTCCTCTTTTATTTTGATGATGTATTTCACCTTTATTGAGTGAGCAGTATTGAGTATTGGGATTGTAAACACGCCGTTATCCTGCTGCCCTGAAAAATCAACTAGGACACGGTGTACGGTGAAACCACACAGACTGAACTGATGCTCCAAACAAATACAATTTGTTCGCACAAATTGCTGTAGATTTTGGTTGTGTGCCTCACCCAGGGCACCGAACGCAAATATATATATTCGGTGTGATGGGTTGCTCACATACATGTCTTTAAATTAAAAAAAAGGTATGGACAACGGGTAAAGCAAACTTGTGAATTTCATAGGAGACATGTGTCCTGAATACCCACAGTATCATCTGGAGACTAGTGGTATTTCTTATTCAGCTGCAGCAAATCTTTAAAATATACATGTGCTGCATGACTAAACAATCAGCAAAAACTAATACAATGTGCAACTTTTATAATTTCAAAAACAATAAGCATGACAAAGAATCACAAATGTAAGAGGATGTGATAAACAACCACATTCTCTCGGTGGATGATTGGTGGACAGTAGATAGCAAAACGACAATGCTGACTTTATAATGAAAAATTAATTCGCAAATTCCACGATGCACGGAGCCGTTTGATGGTTTCTGCAGCTCGACTGTAGTCATTGTTTATTAAAAGAGGAGTGGAGTCTTTTTCTCAGATTTTGCAAAATAGTAATTTACTGTATGAAAACACATTTACTGATGAAGGGACAAATGAAAATGAAGGTTGTCACAAGAAATATTTTTGAGATGGCTCTTTTCTCGTAACCGCTCTCCAACATGTTTTGAAACTATTACTGTGTTGTGCTTTCAAGCAACATTATTAATGGACTTGGCCGAGACTTGGATGCAACAAGAATTTGTGTTGTGCAACCTTCGTGCTGTTATCAGTAACAAGTGGGAGACGGTGTAGGTACGAGTTTCATGTGTGTTTGTCTTTGAATGCAGCAAAATGGGAACAGACAGCCGAGGCGATGCTGCACTGAAAAGCACCACACTCTAATCCTCCGTGTCTCAGTTCACTCCTCTGACAGAAATAATATCTAACTCAAGCGAGCGTAAAACACGGTTAATCAGTTGTGTGGCCATCTATCATGCTGGCAGCCACAGGACCTGTGAGTTTGAGACTGCACAGAGACTCTAACCCGGGAGAAGGTTGGGATTTGCCAGAACAGGTCGGACGGACACGCATGAGCACACAGCCCTGAAATTATTCGACTGTACAGATAAGATACCCTCAGGTTCAAATTTCACAAGTGATTTTGAGAAAGAAATTATTCCAGGCAGGTTCTTCTACTGGGAGCATTTAAATGTTTAATTGCTCGTACCACACGTGTAGAGCACTGCATGATTTAAACATTTGGGGGGTAAAATATGAAAATTTAACTCGTGTGATTTGCCAGTAATGGGCCCATGACACCATCCTAAACCCTCTCAGATGGCTCCTCTCCATTTTTTGGCAGAGAAGCAATTTTTCACTAAGCTCCTTCTCGATGTCAGAGCTTCTTACACTCTCCTGTGAACTAATAAAAAAAACTCCACAGCTCTGGACCATGCATGAGGGCGGGATCGTAGATCGACAGGTGAGTGGACAGTTTCGCTGTTGGGCTCCCCCTCCTCCTTCACCGTGATAGTCCAGAGCAATTCCTGCAGTACTGCTGACGGTGCAGCAATCTGCCTGTCCATCCCCATGTTCCTTCTTGCCCCTCAGGTGGTTTTGGCATCTTACAGGAATCTCCTTTTTAGAGGTTTCTGCGGACATCTCCCATTGGGAATAGACCCCGGCTCTCCATACTGACCAGATAGACAATTACACCCGGTTCAAGCTCTCTCAGAGTTTCAGGGCAGGCGACAAAATGTAGTTTAATTAGCTTAGATCCCTTTTTACATTCTCTCATGTAACCCTGTTGGTATCATTTTGAACTTGTTTTGAACTTGAACCTATAAATGTCATCAGCTAAATCTGACTTCATCACAGCTTAGCAGTGTTATTTGCACCTTGAGCTACAATGTGAAAATATATTCAGCACTTGGAGGCTTTTTCACCTGTAAACTTGTTAGCTCGAACTAATTTGATGTTTAAATGAGGGACGAGTCTCCACATACAAAAACCTCCTCATCACTTTGGTCATTCATAGCTATGCCTTTCTTATTCTGGTATTGCATTGGCAGTACATGCAACACTGCCCACTATGTCCCGCTGAATTCAAGATGGAAAGGCATCGCTCACTTTGTTTTCAGTCTCACGTAATCTCAATACAGAATGTGCTGCCTGAAAAGCTGTAAAAATAGGGGCCCTCATATATATGCAAATATGTAATAAATACAAGCTGCTGCACTGAGAGCGTGGTTTAAATAAACCAGATAGGGCAAAGGATGGATGGATGGAAACCCCAAACAGTCCTCCCTGCAGGGATGCAGCTGTTGGCAGCTAGCTCTCTGTCTGTCTGCACCTACCCACGGCCGTGATGCCCCAGTCAACTGCATGGCCAATCATTGGAAAGCACTTATTTTCTCAACAGATGGGAGGACACCCTTGCCAAAGTTTTGGAGTGATGCCCCTATGACCTCTTGAAACTCCCGGAGAGAGAGGCCGTCTGCTTGCTCCTGCTGTGGCCCTCTCCCAGGGTCGCATAGGGTTAGCTTGCAGTGGTCACGGGACAAATCACTGGCAGTGGCCTGTAGTTACTGAAGTTGATGGTGTGCTGTGCCCATGTACAGTGCATCTGTGAATCGCCAAAGCAGCTCTGTGGTGCATTCCCATCTCAGGCTGGCCAAGAAATACTCAAGATGACGATGAAAGATCCTACAGATTATATCTCAAGCACTTCATGAGTTAATGTTTCAATCTGTCAATCTACTCATGATAAACACGGCACCACAAACGAGCTACGAGTTATTATTGTGCAGAGCAAACTTTTTTTTTAAAGGACTATGCCAAGGTTTTTACATAGGCTCATTGAATCCAAGCAGCTTTAAGATTGAAAATCATGTCACTGCAGTTTGAAAGTATTAGAGAATGTTTCACTTTTTGGAGAAATAAAAATAAACCTCCATTTAACCTGCATGTGCCAGATTTGATCAAATATCTGTTTTCATTCAAGTTGTCTGGTCTTGAACAAGTGCGATATTCTCTTCGTAAAAAATTTGAACTCCAGCTGGTTGGCCTTTTGCAGAGCGAGTTAAAATCCATCTCTACTATAATTTCTATTTGCATGAGGCCTGGCATGATTTCCCAGCCCCCTCTGCTTTGATATATAACTTCCAAAGACATGCCGACAGCCCCCTGACGACCGTTCAGCAAAATAATGCATGTGCAATATTCTGCACCACTGAAAGTTCCCCACACAGATACATTTCAATATAGTAGGATTTGAGAATTAAGGCATTTTAGTTCCCCCTATTTAAACAAAACAAAGGCATTACAACTTTGTTTGACTTGCTTTGTAAAGAACCTACATGAAATATTGCACTGAATCCCTCCTCTGATCCATTAGACGACAAAAGAGATATATTTCATATATCAAATGCAATACAAGTAGCAGAGCTCTTGCATTAAAATGTACTAATTCATTGAATACAGCCTTTATTTAGATATTAAGGTCCTGTAGGATAAAATATCTCTTCTGCCAGAGGCTTATGGTCAAAATGTGATGACAAGGTTTCATATAAAAGTACAAATGGGAACTGACAAAACCAGAAAAGCATAACAGACACTAAACATCCAAAGATCAGAGGCCACGCTGAGTCACGGCAAATAAATGCACATATTAAAAGAAATGACAGTGTTCTGTAAAAACAAATATTTTTGAAACATGTCAAGAGAGGGTAAGCAATTCAAGCTGAGAATGCCTCGTGGCTCATTCCACGCTGGCAAAGCATGTAAGGATAAGACAGATTTATCCAGCTCTGTTGAGCAGCAAGTTGAGGAGTATTTTCCCTGACGTTCTACTGTTGTAGTTACTGGAGCAACACGTCAGTAGACTGAATATTCTCTGTGGCGATTTTACCGAATAACAAAGAATTCATGTATAAATTCAGTTTTTTCTTCTGCTTGGAGACGGAGAAAAGAAAATTGAAGCGTGTTCTCACGAAGCAATTCAAATCAAAGCTCCCGGTTGTTTTCCTTCTGTGACCAGCTGACCAATTAACTTGCATATTAATCCCAGGGCGGCAACCTCTCACAGATGTGAGGTCACCAGATAAAAAAAAACAAAAAAAAAACGATCCACTACACACAATGAGCTGTCGACCTTCCTTTACATCCCCAGATGGAACGTAACTGTCCTCGCCATGCAGGCAATGAAAAGTGACAAAGTGTTGTTCGGCTCTGGCGTGTCAAAGGCGAGGGTCTACAGGTTTTTACTGGTTAAATCTTCCTCAAAGTTCCCCCGGTGGCATGAAACAGCTGTTCCGATGTGATGGGCAGAGGAAGTATGCAGGGCAAACCCGCAGTCCTAGTAACACTGTGTCTCATAAACCCCCATGGCCTAGAATAAAACCGCTGATTAATAGCTGGTGCACATTAAAAAGCACGATCGGGTTCGAGAGTGCTTCTGGTCCCAGTGTGAATTGAAATGCAAAGCAACGCTGAGCGGGATAGAGGAGAGCGGAGAGGAGCTCAGACATCCAGCGCACACAGTTAATGAAACAGCACGGACTGTACAGTATGTTATCTATAGAACACTCAAATATGAATTTCAAAACCGGACCAGTGCAAATATATAAGTATAATGAGAAGCTGTAAAAAAGAAGCCCAGTGGGGGTTTTACTGGGGAAATTATTTAGGCATGAACAGTAATACCCTCCATTAAATTTTATGAACTCAATTACCTTGAAAAGGCGGACTTCTTGTAGTGACACTACGCTAACCTCTGTAGATATACATGGGATTTCATTATCTTGACAGGAAAATGTATGAATTTATGTTTCAGCCGAGTCGGGTTGAGCTTTATTTTCAGGGAGTTGAGAAGGAAATGTCACAAGAGCCAAAAGGAGTACGTGCGTCTGTATTTGAATTCCACTTAACATGGAGGATGAAATTGGCGGCTGATGAAATATTTTTTCTCAAGTTGCTTCCGCTTGCAACAAGTGTCATTTTTTTTTTTTTTCAGTTTCTGAAGTCACTTCATACTGGTGCCCTGTCTGTTGTATAACTTTTTATTCACAGAAACACAGATGTACAGGGAATAGCTACTTAGAAGAGCTTCTCTTTATGCCTTTCGCTCACATGGACTTTCCAAAACTTCCCTAACAGCGAGAATAAACTCCTTTTAGTGTCTACAAATTGATATATGTAAGCTGGGGTCACTGGGTGTCACAATCCACCCAGATTTGTATTGGCAGCTGCAGCTTGATGGGCCTTTAAGTAATGTACACGGCAGCCCGAGGCATGGTTCGAGAGCTGAGAAACTCCCAGTCCACAAGAAGAGGCTGCAGTCACCTCCAGGTGAATTCTCCCAGGATGTGAGAGGAGGGAGGTCAGGAAAAGGTCTCCAGATTTCACAAAAAAGTGCCAGCATTGATAAAGTATGCTGCCAAATGGAAGAAGAATTTCCAACTTGGTGGGCCCATGCTGTATCCACAGGGAGTAAATGAAAACAAGGTTAATGCATTCGCCTCTTATTACCCACGCTGGAGGAGAGGCCATCAGCTGTGTCGGGAGGCAGAACGGCAAGATATCAAAACAGCAAGTGATATGCGGGCTGGTATGCTGTACAAGATCGTGCTGCCAAGGAAATCTGTTTGGCTTGCTCTTTGGTAATGACTTATAAATTATGGCGGAAAGAACTTTGTTTCTGAACTCTCAAGGTCTGCACCGATCGGCTCTTGTGGGAACTCAGTGGGTGAGTCGCCTGCTTTACAGTCATCGTGGCCCCCAACTGTTGGCGGAGTCACTGCAGGAAAAAAAAATGTCCCAGTGAGGAAATACAAAATGTTTTCAGACTCCCTGTTGGTTAGTCAACCATGGGTGATTGTTTCCAGATTACACGAGTGCCAAGAGGCCCTCTGTGACCTACAGTATAATGGGATGGGTCTTTAATCTCTTGTTTTGTTCCCCAGATAGTGTTGTCTTAATAAGTGGCATGTCTGCTTGGATGTAATACCCGCTCTAATAAGACTTAAGCCTCCTTTCACTTCGGTTGCCAGCTGGAGCTCTGGGGTCTCGCAGTGTGCGGTCCGGATGCTCCGCCACTATGACCAATTGCTCCGATGTCAGTCACGTTGACCTGTCAATACTGGACTTTAACAGCAGGGTAATGGGCGTCCCGCTGACGAGCAGGGGTCCGAGGGTTTCAATATGGCACAGCCATCAACAAGGAATGCTGTCTGTTGAATCATAAGGACCCCTGGACTGTAACTGAGGAAAATGAAAGTCACTGTGTGCCTTTTGTGTTTCTGTGTCACAAGCAATAGTTCTACATTTTATCATTAGTGGCCACAGTAATGATGCAGGATACAAAATGTAGATGAATCAGCATTTTAGTTTTTTTTATTCATAACCATTCCACAACTTTAACCCTTTTGTCAAGGATGTACTTATTTTAACCTGAATCATAATCGTTTCCTAAATCCAGCCAAGTTTTGTTGTGCCTAAACCAACCAAAACCCCGACTGTCCAACCGCCCAAATCCAGATTGTGCACTTATTATTGTTACTATGACTACAAGAGGTCCATCTGGCACCGGTTCTGTCCTATGGGTCATATGTGATGGTTGGGACAAGCCACCAGTACGGTCCTTTAGCTTGGAGAACTTGTTAGTAACGAGTCATAACTTGTATATAAAAGAAGTCGTTAAACCTTGTGCTGCCAGTTTGGCCAACGACACATAAAACCACAGAAGACCAGCAATAAAGATCAGGAAAAAAACAAACTTAAATGAAGGGTTGTTTGGAATGACCTCTTTACTTTTGCCCGGCAATTACTACCTGGCCCATTTAGCACAATCTGCAGAAATCAGGCAAAGTGAATTCTTCCCCCAAGGTTGCTCTTCCTATAAAACAAAGCCCATTATTGCTCCTCTGAGCGCAGATGCTGTGACAGGTAAATGTTGTCTCTGAAGAAAATGTCCCATGATGACAACATTCACTGCAGGGTGACGATTATCCCTGATTCATCATTCTCATATACTGCGGTGGTTTGCGTATTTCTCGCCTGCAGCTTATCAGCAGCAGCCATTCTCTCTCTGCCTTGTGCTCCTCTTTCTATCTTTCCCCCTCTCGCCTGTCTTTTTTTCCCCTCTCTCCGTCCTGCTTCAGCAAATCCCACCAGCCAAATGCTTTACCCCAGAAATCTAATGGAAGTGATTTGACTTCCGATTAATGGGGCTGACAGAGCCAAAATGCCGGGGCAGTGCACTACTCTGCCTATTATGGTGAACACAAGCCCGTGAGGAAAGAAAGCCCATGGGGCTGTTTTGTAACAGCAGCTGAAGAGGTAAACAAAACAAAATAATACATTCCTGAGGAGCGACACAAAGATGTGATATCAATATTTTATATTTTGTAACACTAACGTGACATTTCCAATTAAATCATGCGTCTTGATGTATTGGAAGCCAGGATAGTATTTTTTTCCAGTCCTGACACCTATTATTTCCACTATTTTGTCACTGCAGCAGATTTAATTTTGACGAATGGCACTAAACATATTAATTGTGCTTCAGGTTGGTGTTTTTCTCTGTGAGACAAGGATATAATTCAATGTCCTGGGAACAAATTGAAGATGAAGCTTTTGGACTAAGCTAATAAGATTGACATTATTACCCCTGAAAACCCATAGTACTTGTTCCTGGCTGCTAAGGTGGGTGTTGACTCTACTCCCCAATGTGGCCACAAACATTTTACAGAGAGTTCAGAAGTCTATGCTTGATTTATAGACAAACCCCTACATTGTTCTGTTCACACTATATAAATATTAGATTGTGTTTTCCCAGAATCAGGACATGGCTGCCTAGGGGACATTCTATAAATACAGCCTGACAGGCTACATGGCTTTTACGGTCCTCTGTGAATTCACTTGGCTTGCTCGGAGTAAAAGCCTCTGTGTTTCAGCAACTCTGAGGGATGATCCGTGTGCACCGGTCTCACTGCGATTGGATCTCGCTCAGATGAGGGCTTTTTTTCATTTAAAAGTGCAGCTTGTCCAAGGTCTGTCAGAAGCAGCGGAGGGGAAATGGGGTGAAGTCCTTCATGAGGGAGTTTGCAAGAAGACAATCAAACAGGACCTTCAGTTTATAATTTCCATCAATCCTTTCCTACACACACTAAAGTAGAATCACTGCCTGGGGTCGTATGCCTCCATCAACCAGGGCAGTTTCAGTCTACAAACATTTCTTCCAGACCTATGACGTCCCTGTGACCTTGATCTTTCACCTTTGACAAACAAACCCTAATGACTTCATCCTCGAGTCCAAATGAACGTTTGTATCAAATATCAACAAATTCCCTCAAATCGTTCTTGAGATACCATGTTCACAACTATGGAGTTGATGGATGAAAACATAATGCCTCCAGTCAATGTCTTTCCTGGTGCAGAAGCTTTAGCACCTATGCTAAGCTCAGCAAATCTAGCATCCATCCCTAAACCAGGCCTTCTCTGACCCACTTTAATACCTCAGACCACACATTACTCCATAGCTCAAGTAGAAATACTTGCCAACATCTAAACACTACCAGCTACCGACCATTGTAGGAATCCAACAAACTTCACCGAGTCGTGTTTGAAATGCCAGACAATGACGCTACAGAGCGGAAATGACTCCTGTGAAAAACACTGATCAGCGAGTCAACACGGCATCACGGGGCGCTGCTCCCCGGGCTCGCTCGCTCACATACTTACTCCACATCATTTTTATTCATTGAATGAGCATGCAGGCCAAATCCCTCTTAAAGTTCAAGTAACCACAGCGATTCAAATACCATGCCGCTTTGGAGCCTTAGCCAAGCAAGGACCCTTCCCATTACCGCCATGAATGGGAGCAGTGTCACTTTTGCCTCCGTACACCAGCCAAACGGGGAGAAAACTCTTGTATGCTACATATGCCCGGTATTAGCATAATCAGAAACAAAACAGTTGCTGGCACACAATCACAGCTCACTGCATACGCCCTGAAATCATTTAATTACACGGCCCCAGTTGAGTATATATTTAAGCCATCATTATCTGCTGAGTGCAATTGTTGTTAGGAGAATCTGCCGTGGCTCATAAAACAGAATTAAAAAGAATATTCAAAAATTCCCCTCCTTTTACTCAACCCTGTTCCGGGGACCGTTTAATTTCCGCATCGCACCAAAAGCAGCGAACGAGGACGTGTGAAAGCAACCTCAGCAGGGTGGCCCGCAGTGGGTTTACGGACAATAGCTCTGTTGTTATACCCCCCCGAGCATCTTTCCTCAGCTAGAAATAAAAATATGACTTTGATAGAAAGTAGAAGTGGATGAAGCGCGCCCACAAGTCGACAAGAAAGGCTGAATCCTGAGAGTTGTATCAGGTGGGCATGACACCGGCTTCTGCTGTCCTCGTGTTCCTCCCTGCTTCCTGAACTCGGACCTGACACGTAGCATCTTTGAAGAAGCTGAAGTAGTGTGTGTAGGGTGGCGAATGTTTTGAGAAAAACTTGAACCACATATTTCATTGTGTGCTTCAAAGCGGCGCTGATACTCTGACCTAAGTGGAAGCTCACAGTGCTGGTGGATGCATCAATGCAGCTTCTAGTGCTGCAGGACGCACCTTTGAACAGCAAAGTACACACACACACAAACACACAATACGGTAGCTGAAAACCAAAGTTGTTAAACTTGAATCAAATACCAGTTCAAAGAAAAATGCAGGTCCCTTCGCACCCTTGTTGTGATGTAGCCAACGGTGATGCAATCATTACAAAGACTATAATTTCCAAAACTTTTAAATTTCCAGTCAAGTTCAGATTTCCAAAGATAACGAGCACGTCAAGCTGAGGGAATGTGCACAAACGCGGGGCACGGGTATCGTGAAGAGGCAGTGCAGCGTTTTCATGTGTTTTGAAAATAAAATAAAAAGGAAATCTCTTAATGCATCGACAAAATGAACACCACATCTGAATGAGTCACACATATGAGCTGTATAAAAGCCTGTTTATTCTATAGTGAATGAAGAGTAACACCATATTGTTCACAAAACCACATGGGGGAGGTTTCAGAATATAGAAACATAAATATAGTACAAACTTTAAAAACTGGCCAACAGGCTCAAGTAAAATATTCCAGTACTGAAGTGTTGGCTCAGGCACTTAAAATCCAATCATTCAAATATAAGTATCCAATCAGCCCTCATGGGAGAAATACTTCAGATGTTTGTGTATTTCATGGGATGCTGAACAAAGTCGACTATTTTTGCAGAGTGCAAGAGGATTTTAATTATTTCATTGCATGAATGAAAATCTCGTTCTGTATTAGAAATAAGCTGCAGTGTGATTACGAACCATCTCCCGCTGAAAAAAAAAGCAAATAATCAAAATAATAATGTTGCAGTCTGGAGTCCAGGATCTTTTCTATGTCCCTACACTGAACGGGGAATAAATAACGTAAAGTGTAAATGGTGCTGGATAAAAGTGCTCCAGATTTTATCACACATTTCAAAGTGTGTGCTGCAATAAATCTTCTATACGTGTCTCACACAGCTGAGGGAGGAAGTTGGTTGGATTCTGTCTTGTTTCCTGAAATCCAAAACCTGCCAGTGCCAGCTCCTGCAGACTGACTCGGTACAGAGAGGGTGGTTTTATGCAGAGCACAACCTTAGAGTTAGACTTCCCTGCACCCATTTGAATCATTTATTCAGAAACACGATGTCTTAATAAGGGCTTCACTCCCGGTGACACGCACTTTGATGGTTTATTTGTGGGGTTTTCTGTTCTACTGCACATTTTCCGGCCACCTCGGAACAGTCCTGCTGTGACTGGGAGAGTGAGGGCCATTTTCCTGGCTCCGAACCCACAGCATACCTTCAGCCTGGTGGAGCTTATTAATTAATCACATAACTATGTTCCATAACCTGGGGATTACGGCGAGCTCATAACCATCTGTGCACTTCTTGATCCTAAGGGCAGTCAGACTCGAGGCTGAAAACACAAGACTGAACTACAAAAGTATTTTAAGCCCGGTGCACATCAACTCGGATGGTTTAACCAAAGGTTACCCTGTGCTCCACATCTGTCTTTTATGATTCAGGTTATCATCGGACTTCTGGTGCATGTTGGACGACATGTACAACAACCAGATCTGCTGCGGGGCCAGCAGAAGTACAAGTTCGCTGGTTGTCAGCTGTCCTTTCCCTACGATACCAGGTACGCTCCAGTACCTCCAGTACAACCTCACTGTCAAATAAACAGAACGAGCCAAGCCACAGTTTGCTTATAATGTTGCATTGCCCCAGTGTTCAATGGTGAAATATTGATCCCAGATGCAGACGCACAATTCAAGGACACAGTTTGTGTTCATGGGATAAAATAACAGATATGCTTACCAGTGATTTTGCATGTTTTTGCCAATTTACTAAAGATCATGTTTAATTCGCCTGTTGCAAAGCAGATGGCTGTGTATTAGAGAATTGAAGCAATTATTTTTTTTGCTTTTTTTTCCTGGCAGCCAAAACAGTTAATCTGAATAAATAAAATATGAAAAAGAAATAAATACACGTATAAATTACCCCAATTTCACCGCTGTGGGGATATTTGACTTTTTCCCCCCAAAAAGTGGACCATTACCGATTTCTTCACAGCCCCCAGTGAAGAACATCTGCTGAGAAGAGCTGATTTGCATCTACGTTAGCCACCTTATGTCTTAATGTGGCGATGGTCCATCCCACACGTTCATACAAACCGTAGCAGCAATTTATTCCCAGCGTATGTTAAGAATGTACTGGAGACTGAACATGGTTTCATTTAAAAAGGAAAAGAAGAAGAAAGCTCATTTAAGATTAGCTCAAAATTTTCTGTGGCCCAGTAATACATCCGAGCTTGTCTTTCTCACATCATCAAGTGCCCTTGGGGAATCAATTAAAAATAATATGAATGATATTGCTTTTCCTCACTGCACACACTATAACTCTTCACAGGCCACATGGTTTTATTGAATAATCTGAGAATGCAAGAAATATGAGGTTTAATCCGCCTGCAGTTGTTAAAAAGCAGAGGCCTCAACTCTTCTGAAACACGTCATCAGCAACAAACTAGACGATGGTGATTCAACTGAGAGTCACAGGCCTGCACTTCACGGGACGGCCACCACAACGCAGGGAGGCGGTCAGTGCTCGTCATCGAGTTCAGAGACAAGCGCTCACCTCCACCCACCACAATCCATTTCCTATTGAATCAATCCATTAGCAAGTTGTGAAATTAAATTTGCAAAAAAAAAATCTGGAAATTAAATAACGAAGGCACCTCGAAGCCAGAAGCATTACGGCAGTAAGATGACGGATTAGGGTCCCATTACTCACGATTTGTTATTCAATAAATCATTAATCGGCTCTATGAATAGCCGGGGTGATGGACAAGAGTTAGAGTGAGCAGCAGGCAGTGTTGCTGATGCATCAAAATCTCGGAGCGCTGGCCCGAGCAGCCATGCATACGCCACAATGCGATGCATAATGTATGGCTGTCGGGTGTTTACGCGCTGCTGGATCATAGCTCCATGACAGCTTTTCACTTTAGAAATGGGCTCTTTCAATCACACGACTCGCTCCTCAATAAAGAGCTTTGGTTTCTCTCTGCATACGTTGTTTGGGGGGTTTTATTCCTGCAGAAAACATTTTCTAAGTAATACAGAATGAAAAATAAATAAATCAATCACACTTAAATTAGTTACAGCCCTGCTAGAACACAGGGAGATTGACATTTTCAACCCAGTCACAGACAAAAAACTGAATTAATTGACATAAAACTACAAATGGTAACAGTTAAGTGTTCTTTTTTAAACTTCAGTTTGCATATTCAGAAAACTTGAATTCTTTAAAGCTCAGCTACTAAGATTTGAACTTTGCAACGCTTATAAAGATATTGATTTGTCACATTTAATTTCGTCAAGTTTGATTGAGACAAAGTAAACACACCTCAAAGCAGTGTGTTGTTGAGGAGACATCATTTAACTATTTACTCATCTGCTGAGGCGTCATTTATTGCATGAAGATATTTGATCATTGTGAGAAAAGGTCGTTCAATTAAGTCATTTTTGAACGATAAATAGTATTGGGACAAAATTTTGCAGCTTTATGCCCATTATATGTTATTTATTCTGTATAATTTAGGTTTCAGTACGTAGCTGTGCTCCAAGGTGTTGGATGGACAGATCCATACCATCGTCCTGCAGACTCGGCCAACAGCAGGACGATAACGAGGGTGAAATCCTGAGAACAGGTTTTGTGCAGGAGTGATGCATTGTTTGCCTCATGTTTTTAATGTAAATTATGTATATATAAAAACACGAGCTGTGGTGTTTTTCTTCATGCAGCGTGGCAACAAATGACTTCAGATGGCAAATGAATAAATTTGCTCCTGCGATATCGCTCCTCTCCATCACGCTCCCTTTTAGGCCTGATGATGCATCGCTGTGGGAGTCTGGTTGTCACCCTGGCAACTAGCATGGTACAGGCAACAACCCCAGACAGGGAGCTCAGCAGCGACTTCCCCTCTTTCCCTCTCGTACATCAGTTGTGTGCACTGACCCTCACAAGACTCGTTAGTTTTTCCCTGTAAGAAATTCCCTGCTCTGCTCGAAACTTAACAATGACCAAAAGAAAATACCATAATAAATAAATCCAATAGGATCGGCGCTGAAGAGGGAAGATTGTTGCCAAGAGTGTGAATTGCAAGTTGGGCCGAGTTTGAAAGATAGCGACATCAACAAATGGAATGCAGTGGGGAGAGTGGGGCCAGAGGGACGTATCTGATCACCTGTGAAATTGGGCGGCGGAGTCAAAGACGTGAGACTTGTCACTACATTTCTCTCAGTAAATAAGGATTAGCTGTTGGAGGTGAATCTAAGGTTGCACTCGGCACAACTACATTAAGAGTAGTTTGCTGAAATCAAGCT
Organism: Hippoglossus stenolepis; assembly: GCF_022539355.2. Taxonomy (NCBI): domain Eukaryota; kingdom Metazoa; phylum Chordata; class Actinopteri; order Pleuronectiformes; family Pleuronectidae; genus Hippoglossus; species Hippoglossus stenolepis. The sequence continues at coordinate 20,832,035 of NC_061497.1, read as the reverse complement.
ATAAATATACAACTGTCATCTTTTAAAAATATGTAAAACAAAATAAAAAACTACTTGTGATGCAATTCTCCTTTTTTTTAAAAACAAGCCAATCTACCGATTAAACTCTCCGTAATAAAGAACGTGAATAAGTTGAAGCCAGAAAAATGTACGAATATTACAAACATTTCTGGAGCCAAACACCTTTTAGATAAAACCTCTCTGGTTCTCTCGCTGCTTGTGTTTCCGTCCTGTCGAGATTTGTTGTCGTGATGTCGTCGTGTCCCCGGCTCTCAGCAGCTACTCTGGTGAGTACAATGTTATCATCACTGATAAAAAAAAATAACGGCCAAGACAAGAGTTGTGATGGGAAAACGAAAAGCAAAAATAATACTTAATGTGGATGTGCCTAGTGGTGGTATCGTGAACTGCAGCTGCAGGGGCTCTGTAGTGGTCCTAGTTCTCCCGAATGCTGTTGACTGGACTTGGGGTTGTTTAGAAACCGCTCGCTGATGCCGTGTGATAGATGCCGGTGCAGCTGGGCCGTGCTGCTGCAGCAACACAGCTATAGGACAGGCATGTTAAACACCGCGTGGATGTAAGTCTCTGAGGCCCGAGCTCTCACAAGAGGTTGTCTCCACTACAGCCTCGCTGCAGATTAATAAAAAACCTGTACTGATAAACTGGGAATATGCATCACTGCACTTTGGAAATCAGCCGTTCCGCTTATAGAGACAATGCCGGGGCCAAAAAGAGAAGCTCAATTTCCGGCCGTCATTAATCTGATCTGAAGCTGAGGAAAGATTTGACCGTCGTACCTTTCCCCCCCCCCGTTTTTACGCTCGCGTGCAAACCGCAGCATTAGAGATGCGGAGATGCTAAGTGATAAGAAAAGTAAGCATTTTTATTCATCTTTCATTTTAGGCCCGGCATCAGATTGAGCCTTCAGACGGTCACTCACTGTCTCCAGCCCCTTTGTATGAGAATACCTCTGCAGCAGCAGCAGCAGCAGCAGCAGCAGCGTCACTCCTTCACTCCCTCCCTCTCCCGAGCCTTCTCCCCTTTCTCCCTGCAGCCTTCCAGACAGATAAATGTGAGGCAGTCAGTCTGAATGAGGTTTTCTCGAATGATCCTACTTCCACACCAGCAAACCAATTACCATGACTAAGATAAACCCCTCCAGCTCCCCTTCCAACGCACCCCCTCAACAACCCCCCGCCCCACCACCACCACCGCCGCCGCCACCACCTCTTTCCAGGCAGAAAGAGTCAGCCATTGTTGTGGCTCTGCGTCTTTGCCGTGGCCCCTGAGGGCAGAGCCAAAAGTCAGCCTGTAGTCACTTTCCTGCTCCTCAGACTTGACATGAAGACGCACGTAAGCACAGGCCGCAAAACACAGAGCGGGATTTCCTCGGGTAAAAAAAATTGACATTTTCCATCCAGCCACTTCATTAGCATTTTTCCTCTCTGTCTCTTAAAACTGAGAAATGTCACGACCATGCCTGTGGGCTGGAAGTCGCAGCGTTCTGTGATGAGTGCGTCTTGTTTTGGTGCCAAACTTGAGGGCAGGGACCAAAGCAGCCTTTGATTTATTCCCTCCACTTTGGCTAACTTCATGATTAATGCCTCTTTGAAGGTACATGTTCTGTCTCTACACAATCTCACAAAGACACGGTGACTGTAAAAGGGCGGAAGATGGATTTGGGGGATTCTGTTATTTCCATGTGTAATTTGGAGAACACAAAAATAACTGTTATCCTTGTCTGTGTTTTTTTTTTTTAACGACGCCTTTCGTCAAAGTCCATCTTTGTAGGGCGAGTCTGGAGGAGCGATTTCCACCACTTTCAGCGTTCAATTTGCTGAAATTCATCACAGCCCATAATACAAGCATCGAATATACCGAGCATACTAATGTGTTCCAAGCCTAAGCAAGTGTTTGCAGAACAAAAGCCGTGCTATGATAAAAAGTGTGATGTGTGGGTGTGCTTCAGGTACCACAGAGCAGATTAAACATATTATACCGAGAGGAAGTTTCTATGATAAACCAATTTTTAAAAACTACATCTTGACAATCGCAAGTTAGACTGTGAAACACTTGGAAATACCAGCGATGCTGATTTGTAATACATTACATACTTATATATTTCTTTAAAATCTCCCTCTTGAGATATCTTGAATGCAAAGTTTGTATTTTTGCCTGATGGGTTTCAAAGATTGAACATCTTCTGGAAACTAGAACGACGTTTTTTAAAAGAAAACTGGCCACAGATACAAATATTTTGCCCTAAATAAAAAATCACTGATGGGTGAACAAAGCCCAGAAGATGACCCGCTGGTGGCAGGAGAAAAAGAAACAGATCTACATGTGGAGATAATCTAGCTTCAGGAGCACAGTAAGGGAAACGTGCAGCGTTAGCTAGGGTGCAAAGATTATTGAGCCACCACTATAGCCTAACTGTAGCCTTCAAGCTGAGGGCATTTCCATTTATAAGCTTTTGGATCCCGCAGACAACGGCCGCTTATTGCGGCGCAGTCAGTGAAAGGTGCCCCTGCCTCTTGGCAGGGTTACAGCTGCTTACAGTAAAGCTACACCCCCTGAGCTCAAGGTTAAACTGACCTGGAGACTCTACGTGGGCTGGTGGGCACTCGGCCACACAGTGTTAGCAAAACATGAGGCCTGATAAATGAACTCATCCATCTTTGTTGAGCCCTGCCACATCTAGTTTTGCCCTGGACAAGGCTACGGAACAGCAATAATTAAGGCAGTCTGAATAAAAGGCGTTTCAGTGATGGGTTTAACGAACAGGAATGATGATGATTAAAAGGTAGAGGTATGATTAAGCCGCACTCTGAGGGGCCGCTTTGAAGACAAGTGTGATAAATATTATTTTTTAAGAAAGACCAAACCAATAATGTCAGGCCTTGGAGAGAGAGAGCCCTGCAGAAAATCTAAATGGAAACAGAGGGCAAACAAATTATAACTGTTTCATTCTGACAGGTTTTTTTGATTCCAAATATGTGGAACAATTAGTGACAAGGATGGCGTAACTGCAGAGTCTAGTAGTAGAAAGGAAAAATTACTTTTTCCTTTCTCCAAACCCTGGTTTGAGCTTCATAGATTAAGTAATTAATCCTACTGGTTCACAATCTAATCACCTGTAGAGATTTCAAAGAGCGGGAGTCTAAACACAGGATTACCACGGTGTATATATTCAGGCAAGCAACATGAGTTTTGTATTTTTAACAACATCTTTTCTCTTGTGCCTTATTTAAAACCACATTCTGAAACATCCGCACTAAAGCTAACTGCTTACTGCCTTTAGCAATATCTGGAATAACTACTGCACTCAGACTTCAGGATGTCAACAACTGCACTTTGCATACTTTGTGAGGAACGCCAAAAATGAAGACTAAAAAAACATCCTGCTGAGAGGTTCTCTAACAATGACTCAGCTCTTGGAAATGAGATCATATCTTTAAAAAAAAGCAATTATTTTAACAATCATTTTATTTTATGATAGCTGGACATTTGCTGGTCAAAACGTGTGCAACAGCGAACACAGCCGGCAAAGCAAAAGAAAACGAGGATGAGCGCTGATGTTCCAGGGTGAAAGGTCACCGGCGAGAAGTCGGTGGCGTTGGGAATTTGACAAGTGGAGTAATTGATCATGAGGGAGTCCACTCTCCTCGTTACTAACTCGAGTCCCACGCTGCAAACTGGGGAACGCAGCTGAACAACTCAGGAATTGAACGACATCAGCAAGATTCCTTACAATGCAGCCAATGTTCTTGGTGTTTAAACCCCTGCTTTCTTTCCCCCCCTTTTTTTTTTGCCTTTCTTCCTCAAAAAACGGCGAGACCTGCTGTGAGACTGTGTAATCCAGATGCCGTGACAATGCTTTCGTCTGTGCACCACCAGAGGCATCACTTATTTTTCAAGGGCAAAAAGAGAGTCAAAAATGTGTGCTTTTGATGAACTCAAAGTAGTTCTCGCATTCGGTGGAACACAGAAGAGTACACAGCTTCTCGCGATGTGAAGCGAACATCCCCTACCTGGGGTCTCGTCTCACTTTATCTAGGAGGAAGTCGAGCACCACAGCCCGGCTCCCTGGCACCTGGAATATTCATTAGCAAATTGTCAACATGATTTAGTGCTCGCCCTGCCCGGCTCGCTTTCCATTCAGTTTTGAGATCATAGTTTTGGTTGAGGGTGACAAACTCAAAACGGTAAAACGTAGACTTTTTTAATTTGACAACAGCTCATAAAAGCCAACAACCCCCACCAGGTAGCGCGGCACAACAAGAGCCTTCAGTCAAGATTATCCCTTGAATCGCTGCAGCTTATGTTGCAAAGTGGCAGCAGAGGCTTTAGCATTGGGCCTTGAAGCCGTCGGTCCAAGTCAGGTCAGCTCAAGCTGTAATTAGCTGCAATCATTGACTGTTGAGATGGTTTGACAGTAGTGCTCTCCCCATCTTTTAAGCAGTGACTCACAGCACGACTCCTGGTGACCCTGAGGAAAAAGATATAACTCCTTTCTTCATTTCTCACAAAAAAAAAAATATTTTTCTAAAAAAGATTTCCACACAATTCACAAAAAAACTGGGCTTTTCACATTCTTGGAAAAATGAGTTTCCTGCTGGAGCATTTCCTACTAAAAACGTACCATCTCATTATTTTAACAAAGACACAGCCGTGTTTATTTCCTGGCATCCAACACATCCCATGAGGTTAGACAAGCCTAATTGGAGGTAGGGTAGAAATCAGATGGAGCATGAAAAACAGTCCTTTCCTTCAAACCAGCTGAGCTTCATGCACTGGGTGTGTTGCGCCGGCTGGTAGCAGAAGGTTCCTGTCATGTCCTTCTAAAGGCAAACATCTCTGAGTACCTGCCAAAACCAACAGGCACCGCACGAACCATTACATTACACGGCTACTGAATAATAGGCCGGCACTTAGTGAGGGACAGGAAAACTGTTCACATCCATGTAGTAGCTCTGCGAACTACCTAAAACCATAGATTGTACAAAAAATATTGACGACATGACAGCTCCCCAAACAGTGAGGCCAATTAATCTTGATTTATAGATACCTGAGCTCCTATCCCCGAAAAAGATTGAAGCTTCCACAATCCTCAAGAAAAGCTTCTTGGAATTTGTTTTCCTCAAAGTCTTCGAATCATCAGTGAAGGACCCCAACGTTTCTACACCTTTTTATTCAAAAGTGTCCTTTGTCACGTGTCTGTAGTCGTCAACGGTTCTATCCTGCCATGACCCCGCCGCTGTACGAATGCTGGTAATTGCTGTATCTGTCGGTTAATTGCTGACGACAGTTTCAATGACCCAGCTGTCATAGATCCGGCGCTCGACAGTGGCATCAGCCGCACACTCGAGCCAACGTGGTCCAAGGTGAAAGTCATTGCAGCACAGTGACTCAGTCCCTGCGAGCGTCAGTGGCCAACTGGGACACAAACACTCTTCACTCTGCGACTCCCCATGGTTCAGTTTTTATCATCACAACTGACAGTCTCTGTCGTGTCTCCCCCTCAGCAGTGGACTACAAGTGCGCTTTCTACTTTCCACCCTGACAGCGAGTTAGGAAATCCATAATATCCTCTGCTCCTTGTCCAAAGTGCCAATCTCCACTCTGATAACTGACTGAGCTGTGAGGTTAAGAAAAGGTCAGTATGCATCAGACGAGTCATCGAGAGAAAAGGGAGAATGAGAGGAATTGGGTGCATTTTGAATAAAGATTAAACAAGTAGAAGTAATTAAATTAACTAGTTTGACGTGAAAGGATAACAGTTCCTGAGTCTACATCGCTCTCGATCAGTTGGACGTACAATCAACTGCCCAAATAACTAAGTAATCATGTGAAAGCAAGAAGGAATTTCTGTAGTTTCAAATTATACATTTGTTTATTTGTAATGAATTTATCCTCAACATGGTAAAACTATTTTCTAGTTAACATCAGATATAAAATCAGAGGTATGCCGATACTTGGGGCGTTAAAACAGTTGCTAAAACATATCTCTGTATTTGAGAAAACTCAGCAGTGGAGCTGGGCAGAAGTAAGTATGCCCGTGTTGCAGAAAACCCCCAGTTTCATTGGGTAATGTACCTCATCAATCCCTGTCAGAGGCAAATGCACAGTAATACATTTTGTATTGGATGTGGTCACTCTATTAGCCCCTTTAGCTTTACATAACCCAGCTATGCTTTGATCTGCAATGATGTGTTAGGGCAGACATGCATGAGCGACCGCTTCGGCACGAGTCCTGCTCCAAATGGCAGAAATGGAAAAACGGGATGGATTTAACACCCTGGCTTTATTGCACACGTCCACTTGTCATGAAAATCCACTTTATTTCCCTTTTTCCTACGATGGAACACCACACTGGTGTAAAATGGGGAAACGCCTGCATCATCTGGGAGAATCTTTTTACGCTGCATCCATGTCCTGAAAAGCATTCGTCGCTCTGGTGTTCCTGTGTTTTTCCAGGCATCAGATTCAGATCAGTATTTCCACTGATGCCTTATCGTTTTCCTTGCATTACGCCTCGATAAGAGATCTGTAGCACTCAGCACTGAGAGACACTGTACAAACTACAAGTAGATGACTGGCAAAGTCAGTCCAGAAGTACTTTAGTATTTTTTTAGTCAGTTTATTTTTAATTTGGCAAAGTATCGCAGCAAAGACAGCGACGGAAAAACACATTTTATTCAGCGCCCCAGAAACTCCACACGGCTCCGTCTGTGCTGTCGTGATAAAACTTTTATCTCCAAGTGTAGAATTTCATTTTGTAATTAGTGGCTTGAGCAGACAAACCTCAGCTTTACTTTGGAAACGCCTCCACCAATTTTACATGCCAAGGTCAATTCATTAGCGGTGATGTGGAGAACTACTCAACCTGTGAAAACAGTGGAATAATGTCTTCTGTGGCTCTGGAGGAGTTTTATCAAGCGCGAGAAATATAATTCAGGTGACATTACTTGACTAATCTCTGCTTTGGCTTGGAGACAAGCAATTCATAATGAGAGCCTGAAACACAAACCGAGGACAGGAAGTGATGCAGGGGGATCGAGATCTGCTGTTACAGGTCGAAGCCAAAATAAAAACACTAAAAGTCTAAGAGAACATACTCCCATCAAATCTCAACCTTCTATTTATCTGTTTCCCCAAAGTCGTCCAAGAGCAATGCAACATTTCTGAAAGGAGGATTTTTAAAGTGAAATGTTTTATTTAAAAACAAACGACCATTCTATTAGGCGTTCCAGCTTATTTTCCACAATTTGTATCTAGTTTGGTGCATCTGGTAACATGGAGGAGGCAGCATTTATAACCTATTCCGTAGCCAACCACCAGGGGGCGATCAAGAATTTAGCTTCACATTTTGATATCTTATTACACATTCTTTGACTACAACTAATGAATGTGTAGTTGTTTTACGGTAACACTTTTTAAAAAGTCATCACGTGTTAGCGTTTCAATTTGCTCTACGATGCCCAACTGGCCCAAAACTAAAAATAGATGAAGCTCTAAAATGATCACTTTTGTTTTCTTTTGCGTCACAGACAGAAATATTCGATTTCCTCTGCCCATGCAGCAGAATAGAAACATCAGAATATAGCGTTCATCGTGTTATTATTTCCATAATTGTTTCCACTCGCTCTGTGCTACCGGACGTCCTCTGTCACTTGTGACTCAGATGCTTTTGCATTTTAACCGCGGTGCCACTTTATCTCAATCCTTTTGTTCAATTCCGCTGGCTCCATTACCTTTTTTCAACAACCCCATTGTTTGCCCATTGTGCTAATGTCTGAATTCGAGTTGTTCATCTATTGTCGCTGTGCTGTGTCCCTAAATGAATATCTCTCTGTGACAATACAACGCATTATGCATATTTTTCCGTCTTCTCATTTTATGGATAACAGGCTCTTGCAATTCACATGCAGACTTGTGATACAAGGATACTTTTCATTGTCCTTGCCTGTCACAGAACACTAGCTCTTTCCATCAACAATCACCGCGAGCCTCCCTTCCCTCTGTGAAAATGCAGAGGCTGGGCCAAATGACCATTAAGGACAAGAACACACACATTCAGGGCTTTTTCGGGCCTTTGTAAACTTCCAGAGTGCGTTAGCAATCTGTTTTTACAGCATCGCTTGCCAAGTTGTTGCAGAATCTTTCTTTTTTGTTCCTACAGCTCGTTTTGACATCCTCTGGGCGACTTCCACTTGTGCCTTTGTGGTTTGGTTGAGTCTCGGCCAAATTCAAGAACTGAAGATGCAGAAAGAACAGTTTCTTTTCATCGTCATCGAATTTTGTTTAAAACTTTAAAAGCACAGATCTATTATTGGGAAAAACGAACGAGTTTAAATTTGAATCAGAACAAAAAAACAGTCACGCTGTTTTTTTGTTCTTCAGTTCTTCAAACGGCTCTAAAATCATTTCAGGTACCTTGGAAAACCTGCAGACATCATTATGATTTCATGATTTTAGACACAAAACACAACTTGGTCACATCGAGACCTGCTACTCTTTCCTTCATATACATCGATGCCACCTGGTTTAAAGTTAGAAACATGCATCAAAACACTGGAGCGGAATCACACCGGTCTGCACAAAGGGCTGATTCTCATGGAGCCTCTGATTGATGGTGCGTCTTTGAATCAATGGAGGCTGCTATCTGCTCCTTGTTGGTTAGTGGTGCATGTTTGTCTGGACAGAAGCGCGCTGCAATGGTAAGCGTACACATATTGTGTATACATAATTTTCACAAGACAGGATCGGTATTTACAGAAGCGGGACGGCGTTTGTGGGATTTACTCCAACAAAAAAAAATGTATAAAGACAAACATCATAATGAGGGGATTTGTTGACAATGAGAAAAAAATGCGGTATATCGTCAGCGTTATCCTTAGAATTGCTCAGCAGAAGCCTGAACTGAGAGTTGAGAACTGACACTATGGTGCTGCCAAGCATGATCCCACTTAAAAAAAAAAAAAAAAAAGGACAAGCTGCTTTCATTTTTGTGCCATTTAACCGTGCCAACAATATGACAGTCCTATTCTTCTGTCCTCACTGCCAGCTGTGCAAATTTGATTGTGTTTAATTTCACTTAATTTTGTGGTGCACAGTTAGCTGGCAGTTATAGCACGGAATTATAAAAATTTCATGGCGGGGACGGGCTCATAGCAGCTTTATTACGCCGGCAGTAACAAAGAACAGACTTACATTCTTGCTGCTGCCCTCTGACACGATCATCTATATTATGTGCCGTGTTTAAACCAACATAGAGAAGAGCCAGTCATTGAAATGCATCTGCAAGAGTAAAAGACTTCGATATTTAAGGCAAGGTTATTGTGTTCACAAAGGAAAGTGCTTATTTAATGTAAACGATGAGATACAGCATGAAGCCAAGGAGAAAACCTACACATACACAGACAAAGACACATATACACATGAAAATCACTCATGTTTTGATAAAGCAAAACCTAGAAACCTTACAAATGATATTATGTAAATGTTATATAACTTGATATGTTGCCTTTTAAGTGATCAACCACACTGAAGCACAAACAGTCCTATAGGAAAAATGCAGCTGCCTGCACAGGCTGTGCAACAGATCGTGTTTTACTTACGCAAAAAACACCACACAAAGCATATTTTCATGCTTCAAGTCCATTTTACACCGTTTTACACAAAACGCCAGTGACCTACAGCCCCACGATTATTCAACGACAAGACACAGGAGAGAAAAGGCTGTTTCCGTTTCTGCTGATTTCACTTTAATGGAAATCCCATCGTTAAAATGTCGACGCACTCAGTGGCCCGGTTTTATCCTTCTACTAAAAACGGTCTTGCAGCACTCGCGGACCATTGCGGGTCCTTAAGAGTGAGTTCACACAGCTTCTTCAGTCAAGTCTAAAAATGAATTTCAGAAAGTTGTGATCACAGACTATCCACATTCGGGTGATATTTATCATTGAATACATGAATATCATATTGGCAATAAAGAAACCAGGGACCGGCCCACTGCTGCGGGTCATAACAGAATTTCTCTTCGCACTCTCCAGTTTAGAGCGTCGAGATGCCAGGTCATCAAAAGTTGCCAACTAATGATGGAGCTCGCAGTCGGAGGGTCTCAGTGGCTTGGCAGTCCTTGACCAGTTTCCGTCTTATGTTGATTTACTCACTAAATTGTTGCTCTCGGCCATTGCACGTGCCAACATGAAGGCAATTAGAAATGGGCAACGGGGAACCTTTGCCTCTCATTAACTTAAGGTAGGATGTTTGAAAGAAGAGAGGAAGGGAAAAAAAGCAGAGGGTACCACTCCCCTATCCTGACAATTTCTACTGTCCAACTCAATTACGGCAGAAACATGCCCCTTTCTATATAGGGTGCCAATCAATAAGCCATTGGTTTGGCCCAAGTGATGTTATTGCTTTCGCTGCAGTCCCTGGACTTGGATGAAGATGATAAATTCAGGGGGACTGGAGGGTGTAAGGGTAATTAAGTCGGTTAAAGTAAGCTCAAGTGACGATTCCCATGCTAAACAGGCAGAGCAAACGACCTGAAATAACCCTCACACTAGTGGCTTTGTCCGGTAGGCCTCGGCGAGTGCTCTCAGGAAGTCGTCTCTGTGCATAACTTTTACCCCCGCCATGTTACGGTAATGACTTGGTACAAGACCCAGCAGCACCTCAGGCGACGTGGAAAAGTGAAGCACTGATTCCAGCCACTTGCCTGGCTTCCAGACACAGGGGGAATATTTATCCTGACAAAGAGTGAGTGACTGAGGGACGCGCCACACTAATCCCTCAATGCAAAGAAATGTCTTTCCCCTCAGCAGAATATTCTCATGCAGTCTGCTAAGTTTCCACTAATCCGCACATATCATTCTGACTAAAATGTGCCTTTGGGAAAATGGAAAGTTCGCTATTAAAAACAGAGCAGCCATCTCCACCGGGGTTGGTTTTTTTTTTTCCTGCCTCTTTCGAGTGGGTACAAGACGATTCTCTTTTGCAGCTGTCATGCAAGTGATGCAAAAAAATGAGCATCAAGCCGATAAAGGAAACACACGCCTATTAAAAAAGCCGACTTCATACATCATCGGCAACCGCTGAGGAAAACGGTGAGGAATTCAAACCGTCTGGAAAAAAGAAAAAAGGTACTTCACAGCGAGAGAAAGTCGATGAGTTTGATGTCAGGCAGCAGATGTTCCGTCCGGCACAAACCTGCAGAAATGTGTGTCATCATTTGCGCTGCGTGGAAATAATTGCTGTCAAAAATGCCACAACAACCTAAGAGGAAGAGGAGCTCTTAGGGACTGTGGACAAGTTGCATGTTCAGCCCCAACAAACAGCCACACACTCATTGTATGAATCATGTGAATTGCTTCACCATCACAGAATTAGAGGCATTATATACTCAATTATGAAACGGCTACGCGTTAATGATGTAATTGCCACCATCGCTGTTATTTTTAGCAAAACTCTCCACTCCAATTAAACACCAGTAAAAAAAAAAAAAAATCTTCTACACCTGCTTCTATCACATTGTAAACCACACACACATCCTTATTTGCAGTTTGCCTTGTGGCTGATGCTAAAGCGAGGACCACGGGGACAATGGTGTGCAGATGGTTTGTGCCCTCGGGGGCGAAAATGTGCTCAGCAAATTTCATGGCAATCTGCTGTTTAGATGTAGGTATGTGTCTCGTGTTCAAGGGCAAGAATCGCACTTGTGATCTCGAGAAAGATAAACTTGTTAAGGACCATTTGCAGTTTTCGAATACACGAGAGACAGTAAATGAAAACAATTAAACAATAGACTGCTTAGATATACACGATGCCCACTCACATACTTTTACATTACTGGCAATAACTCTTCAATTAATTTGTCATTGTCGCTCCCTTCATCGCTATAATACTTTTTCTTGTGTATAAATACTTTATTACACATTTCCATCAAGTTAAAAACTGTTTTTCTTTCTAATCAAAGTTGTAAATACTGTAATTTTGTCCATGTTCTCAGTTACATGCATCATCTACCACATCCCTCACATGTGGCACTTTGAGTTTTTTTTCCCCCAATTAATAGGGTTTTATTTTGGTAGTTTTTTCTTTACTCTTGTCGAGGGTTAAGGACAGAAAGTGTCGCACCTTCTGATTTGTAAATAAAATGAAATTTGATTGATTGATTGATTGTCAGCTGGGTAAGAGGCAGGGTACACCAGGTCAAGACCCTGGCTGAATCAGGATTCAAACTACAAACCTTTTTGCTGTGAGGTGACAGTGCTCATCCACTGCACATGCACCAATATTGCACGTTTGTTTGAAAGAGACAATAAGTCTGCAATCATTGCAACAGCAGCTGAGATATTTTGATCTTTATTCTCCACATGGACCAAGCTCCAACAACATGCTGCATTACGTCTTATTAGAAACAGAGTAAACACATCTTTCTACATCTTTAAAAAACATGTAGATCATTGTACCATCAGGAAATAGTTTTTTCAGATTCAGCAAAGGTTGCATTGAACTACCAATGACTCAAATGTGTAAAACAATTCCCCCCCATGTACGGGTTTTTAATGTGAACCTCGTTATGACAGCTGCTCCTTTGACTGGTTGCATAACTGTTGGTTTTTGGGTTTTTTATGCATGATAGTGGAAAATTGGGGTGGCATGCCAACAGTGAATTCTCAGTAAATACATTTACTTCCTCAGGTCTGAAATGCATCTGTGGGGGGGGAATCAACAGCGGAATGAATTCCCCCGGGGAGGGAAACCGGTCAGAACAGCCTCCATTGCCTGGGAACTCCTCACTAAAGTGGCCTTAGCTTCTATCAAGGTCATGTTTATAGAGCTTTAAATAGAAACTCCATGCCTTTTCCCCTCGCAATTATTTTAGGGAGCTATTCCCAATATGCCGCTGATGGCTTCAAATGAAATATTAATTCAGTGAGAAAGAATGCAGGCTGTTATGCCCTGGGAGTTTAATTTTATGTCCACACTCGGCAGTTCCGTTCCTGCATCGCTAGATCTGTGCTCGAGAAACGTCCAAGGCAGAGGAAGGTTTAACTTCACAATGAGGCGGAAGCTCTTTTTGCATATCACAAACAAGATGGATCACAGTGTATCCAGAAATACTACGACCACTACTGTTGCAGCTGCTGGTACTAGAATATATAAAGTATTCTGACACTCAGTAGGAGTTCCAGGTAGTCGAAGCCTTAATAACTTTTGATTTGTTTACCGATTGACATTGAAGGGAATATAATAAAATCTTTAATGGTATTGAACTGCTTGTCAAGTCCTATTCTAATTTCTTTATGTAGATGTAAAATACTCTGTTCCAGCAGCAGGTAGAACTCCTGTTGTTTGTAAATGTGCTGTACTAACAGAATTGACTTCTATTCTACATTATAAATTAATAGACCACTTTAACTGGTAAATAAACTGGATTTATTTAGCTCCTTTCCAGGCTTCTTCACCACTGAAAGCAGTCACACATTCTATACGTAGCACTTTCTCTATCATTCACACACTGGCAGCGCAGCCACATGTGGCAATATAGGGTTCTGTGTCTTGCCCAACGGCACTTCAAAATGCGGACTGGAGGAGCTGGAGTTTGAATCCCTACCTTTTGGCTAGTGCACTATATCCTAGTGGCGGTATTATTCCTTATCTACTGTACAATTATAAAGAGTGATTAATCTTTACCAACCTGGAGAAGATACTCATGGTTAATATCAGATAAATAAAGATGCATCTCATTAACATTAAACCTCACACAAAATATGAGAAGAGTCATTTGCTTGCAGTTCTCAGTGTGTTTGTGTTAAGTCTCCCTGCACCTCGGGGGTTTCACGCCAACAGGCAGGTGTCTCCTCAGAGGCTACAGGTGGTAAATGAAAAAGCAAATCCAGTTCATGGACAGCTTGAACATCAACATCTGTCAGTCTGCCACTGCAACACCAGTTAACGTCATCTCGCAGCATCCCCTCCATGCAGCTGACTCTTTAACACGTACACTGGCATATGAAACGCAACATCAGCCCACATTCCGCTCAGGTGAAACGTCAATTATTTCCTCCAACGCCACAGAGAAAGTTTCCTAGCCAGACTCAATTGGCTGCAAAACCCCCCGTGTGACTGCGAGCAGCAGAACAACGCGGCTGAAAGTCGTCCTCATTTCATCGCAGATAAAGTCTTACACCACCTCCCAAAAAAAATGAGGAACCCAGAGCTGCCGGCTGACACATGGCTTTGGGTTCTATGCAAATGCATTCTGTCACCGAGCGCGACAAAACCTGACAAAACCCGAGCTGCAGCTCCTGCAGCAATACCCCGCTGGCTGTAGTGCTGCAGGAGCAAACTCTGCCACTTAAATTATTTGCAGTTTGTGTACTACTGTTGAAATTTCATTTGAAATAGGTTTTTAAGCACTTCAAGATCCAATAAAATGGTATTTGTATAGCCCATATTCACAAATCACAATTAGTCTCATACGGATTAACAAGGTGTGACATTGTCTGTTCTTAACCCTCAACATGAGTAAAGAAAAACAACCCCAGAAAAAGTCTGATAGAGATGAAGGGAGCAGCAAGGACAAATGAATTTAGAAGTTATTGTCAGTAATGGTAGAGTATGTGAGTATGTTTTCTATCAAGCTAACTAGCAGAGGTGATAGGGTGCCAAAACCTTCTTTCATCCGTCATTCACTCTTCTGACAGTTTCTGCATTTGCAAATGAACCTGAGAGAAAACTAACCGAGCCTAATCTGAACTGGCTTGGTTAGTGTCCTACACCAGTGTTTTCCCTAATAACAGGCCCATGCAGTTAATGGCCCGGTCAACATAACCAAACCAGACTCGAACCAAAACCTCTGTTCTTACCCGACTAACTACTACGTAATATTCTCCACATGATGAAACTATTCAAGCCATCGCTTATCCATTGTTCAGATGTCGAACGTGAGCTGCAGCCCTTAAAACAACAGCATGATGCTTTACACAAAGTATTATCCAGTCAGGCAGATCGTTTCTACATTTCAGTTTCATTCCTCTAGCTTTGGATTTATCCATCTGTGAGATTTCTGCTGTCACCTCAGCGTTTAACAAAGTCAACTGCCATGTGTCAGTGTCCCGGTTATCTCACTGCCAGTTTCATCCCGACCATTTTCCACCAAAGACAAAGTTCCTTTGAAAAGTGTTGACAGGTCTGTGGATCATTCAAAGCAGTGACAGCCTTGTTTCTCTCTGGATGAATTCCTTGTACAGAGCCGTGATCACCACACATTAAATTCCACTCGCCTTCTTTTCTGTCGGGTTATGAGCAGAAATCTCAAGTCAAACCAAAATAATCCGTCTGGATTCCACGAGAGGAGAGTGAGAAAATATTTTATTCATAATTTAGGTGAAGTGATCCTCTGAGGGGTTTCAACAATGAAATTAAAGTTAAAGTTTTAAAAACTGCCTCGCCTCAATTACCTTGAGCTGAGCAATGTGATTAAAATTACTCATGAAATGTGTCTGGAAGAGGAGGAGAGGGAAGTTTCTATTTCACTCCAGTAACAGACTTTATCACATAGATTAGAAAAAACTAAACAAACCCTGAAAGCACATTTTTACTATTTGTGTGACGCATGAAAAATAAGCTGAGACGCAGTCAATGGACACTTCTCATCACCACCGGGGCCCAGACGGTGAAGGTGACATGTTGAGCTACAGCAGACAAAGTTTAGCTAATCACAAATACAAAAAGTACTTCTGAATGTAAACGTAGTAGTTTTAAATATGCACCTCAACACTTCTACTACTCATCACACTACTAATGATAATAGCAGCAATAATTACTGAAACTGAACCTGTCCTGTGAGGATGAAAACATCCAGGACTCAACAATTATGACCTGCATGTCCGTCCGTATAAACATCTCAGGCATTTACATTTGGCAGTGACTTAATACCGAATGAGCCGCCACTCAACTTCGACACCTTACATGAATATTTATGAAACTATGGGATTATCCACTGGAGAGTTCCCGCCTGCAGAATATTAAGGTGCCTGCACCTGCTTGGGGCCGTTTCGGCCACCGGCACTTTCACTGCTCGTTATCAAGAACTTAAGTCGTGACTGACACATGTGGATTAACACCGGGCCAAGTAGAAAGAAGTTACAAGCGCTCTTTTTGTTCCTGAATAATTCGGCTAAATGTCTATGTTCTCGAGGCAACGAGCTCGTTTTGCTGCTTTGCTTTTGCAATCAGGGGGAGAAGGGCCGTGGTGGTGACCGAAAACCCACCGGTGACCTCGGCTGAGCTGCAGAGGTCCTGCACGGGGACGGGGGGGGAGAAACGGTTTCATTCACTCGTCCCCTCGTTTCACACACTTCACCTCTTGCCCTCGTGTTCCTGCCGCCGGTTTGATCGTCTGTCCCGGACCGATAAGTTTCACCCATGTCTTATTGTCCCCCTCTCCTCAGTGCAGCTAGTTGCTGTTGCTACCTTTTCCACCTCGGTGCCACTTCCTTGTGTTTAAGCTTTTCCTGATTTAAAGATTCAATCTATTCCTGGCCGAGCGCTCGCTGGATATTAAATGTTGGACGACGCGTTAGCTCGATTGAAATAGACGTTTTTTTAAACGTTACTCGTTTTTTTATCGGAAAAAAGATGTATCACTTTTTTTCTCATTTGTGTAATGTGATTTTTATCTTATTACTGACAATGAACGTTATCTTTTCCAGGCTCAGGTTATGAGTCGGCGTTGTGTGAGCAATCAAACGGCACTGGACGGTACAGACCTCAGTAAAAACCACAGTGTGGAATGTAATTTGTTTTTTCCTTCCATTTCTTTCTTTCCTTGATTTCACGGGCTACATTTGCAAAGAAATGCATAATTACAAGTAAGGGTAATTTTCCCAGTCACGGTCTGAGGCCCACTAATATCCTTCAAACTCATAAATGTCTGAATTATAACTGAGCCAAATGTACCATAAAATACTCATTTCAAAGTAAACTCCAAAGTGAGCATGCACCACAAATGAGTTATTTCTGATAGTGTGTGTCTGTGTGTGTGTGGGGGACACATACTGTCATACTGTCAAAATGTCATACAATATGGCCCATACTGATATTTTATGGCCCAAACACTGGATAATGTGAAGTAGGACAATCATGCTGGAGCTCAACATCAGTTATGGCACTGACCTTTTCCAATAATTGCAGCAAAAGAAGTGCGAGTCATTTCATTAGGCCTGCGATATCAAACGGTTTGGATATTTTACACTCGGCTCTGTGATTTGTGAATGATTGCTCTGTTTCTACAAATGGAAAGGTCAGCGGCGGGGGCCGGGCCTCCTTTTGGAAATAAAGTGCTTGGCCAAGCAAACGAAACAAGACAGCAATCAGAATGTTAATGGCGGAGTGAAGCACCGCGGCAGGCACTGAGACAGTCTGAGTGTCTGGCTGCAGCGAGCGCGGGGTCGGACCGGGCACGAACCGGGGCGGCTGAAGAGTGAGATGACGGGAGCAGACATGACGGGCGCTGCCGTAACCTTGGCTCCGCACTGTAGTGGACCAATCCATAAAAAAAAAACCTTCCTGCCCAAGAATCGCTGAAGAAAACAGAGGGGGCTCGAAGACCGTCAGCGATGTCTGTGCAATTTAGGTGAAATATAGTACACTCAATATGTTCTTGCTGGTGGAGAGCCAAAGTCTGTTCTTTTAATAGTGTCTGTGCGGCCCTGTACAGTAAAACAAGGTTATAGAATTACCGACGTTACAGATCCTATAGGAAGAGAAATAAATTCATGCAGCAAATTTAAATAAAAGTATTACTTTAGGTTTTACCAACCCATCTGACACAAACTCAGTTTAAGGTTAAAATCATAAGTGAGTTATCATCAGAAAGGAAAGATATGCTTAAAAATATGACAAGATTATTGCTGTGTTTATTGTTATCAAGGTAAAACTGTTAATTTATCATTAAAATAAGTTCCAATCATATTTCCCAGCCCTACGATATGTCACATAGCATCATTAATGTGTGTTTCTGCAGCAGAGTGAAGAGTCTTAACCCGTCTGAGTCAAAACTTGCCAAGTCTGATCCGAGCCCACGGGTTTTTTGGTTTTTGTGACCGAACCTGGACTATTACCATTTCCCTGACACACATGGTTAGTGCTCGTTTCCCCTGACTTCAGACATATTCAGCGTAAAAGAAATAGTGAGCCCTGCCAACCTGAGTAGTCTGACTCAGGATTTGGCCTGAACCCAGCCCATCAGGTCCCGATGTCCCTCAACAGAGCAGTCCAGGGATTAATGGCACTTTGCAGACCCCCCAGTATGCATACCCCCAGTATGACCAGTAAGAGTAAAGACAAATATCAAGACGGAAATAAGCAGCATCGATATCGGCGGGAGAAAAAAACAGGGGAGACATGTTGGGAGATGTTGTAATTTCAGTGGGATCATGGAGGAGAAATCAGTGACTGTGCCAGTGTTGAGGGGTTTGTCATTAAATCGTATCTGTGTGTTCAGTGTGTCACAGGGACAATGAAATGTTTGTGTGGATTACGACCTTGACCACACACACACACACACACAGCACAGACAGCACTGACAGCATTTCATCTATGTGAGCAGACCATTTAAAAGTTTACACTGCAGTCAAACATTTCTTATTTACTTTTATAGGATATCAATATATAAATCGTCGTGTTTTAGTTTTTTTTGTGGGGGGTTGAGATGCGTGTTCCTGCATAAAACATCAAAATATGAGTGTGAAGCAAAACCGCTCGGCACCGTGGCATCTGCTCAGCGTAGCCTCGGGGAAGTCATTTGAAAGTTGCAAACACCAGTATTTGTTGGCGTTCGGGGAAAACTTAACACTGGTGTGAAAATCGAGCCACTGGGACGAGCTTACAAGAGGCAACATACATACACCGAGCCAGAGAATCTATGCAGATGCAAATAGTTGCTGCTGCTGCTGCTGCTCCGAGCCTCCGGTTACATGACCCGCTGGAATCAAGATGTCAGCCAAGACAACAAGACCAAAATCAGCTCCAACAGGATTTCAGCATTTTTATTTGTTTGTCAAGAAGGAGACGATTATGTCTATTATTATATTATTGATGGAATCGCTGCTGACCACAGCAGACTTTGGCCCATTCAAGAGGTCAGATAAGGTCAAATATATTTGTTTAGAAATCTTTGCAAGAGCCAGATTGATTTATGTCTTCGCTGATAAAAAAAAAATTGGCCGACACAAGCCTTTCACATATTTATATTGAACATATTTTATTAATTCAAGCTCTATACATTTGTATTTCTGTTTTCTTGTCGTTTATTGTTATTTATAATAAAGTATCAAGCCTAAATTACATTTCTTTGAACCAAGGATTTGATAACATCTTAGGAATCGTTGCCCATTTTTTAAATATATATATTTGCTGATATGTCGACATTGGATATTTTTTACTGCCTAATATCGATATATCGGCATTGGCCCTTATAAAAATCCATTGGTCAGGTTTGAAAAAAGACAACCTACAATAAACTCATCAACTCACAGCTACTGTAATTAAGCCTGTTTAATTATACTCCTGCACAGGACGTCACATTGAAGCTTTTCAGACTTCTCTCGCTGATCTAAATTCGACCTTCCACCTTCTAAAAACAGCTCAAACAGCGTCGACACTGGATTTCTAAAAGGCCATTGTCGCCGAGGTCGTGGGTGATCAAGTGTCAGAGTCAGATTTCTTAAGATAACCGGCGTCTTCCCGATCACTTTGCTCCGTCACAAACAAGCCGCCGCTTTTGTTTACACGCACAGAGAACTTCATTCTAAAGCTGAGCAATTTTTGGCTCACGGGGGGGAGAAGCTAGAAAATTGTAATTGTGTGTAACATTGGGTTATTCATCACATGTGCCAAGCAGATTAATTGCTTTTTGGCTGATCATTTGTTTCTGCCATATTTGAAGAGTCATGGTATTTGATGATGCAGGAAGGTACGGCAGATGGTCAAACATTTCCACTTCTGTTGACGGATTCCCTCATCCCAGCAATTAACTGGTACAATCTTATCATCATCAATGGAAGTGATGCCAATAAACCCAAAGACTCAGATTATACTGAAGCAGTATTACAGTGTATTTGAATTCGTATTTGGAGCGTGAATCGGATCAATCATACAAGAAAGCCGCTCGAGAACGTGACGGCTCTTTCACCCGTCATGTTGCCGATCAGGAATGTTGGAGCGTGACAGCCCAGAACTGAGCCTGACGCCTGTTGAATGAGTACAGTAGAGCGATCTTTTCTTCTTTTTTTTTCTCTTTCCCCTGAATGGCGGTACTGTAAAAGCGGTGGTTCGGAAAATCCGCTGACCCTTGACTTCCCAGCCTCTGACAACAGTGCCCTGGAGCCAGATATCCCCTGTGCTCAGGCCTTAACAAAGAGCCGGGATGACGGCTGCAACTGGAGCATACTACGAAACAATGCACGAACACCGACCCAAAGACCTTTGCTCTACTGCTCCTTCTTTCTCCCAGATTGTTCTTCTCACCACTTCCTTTTTCCCCCCCTGCGTCACAGTCGCTCCCGGAGGATGAATGAGCCGCATTATTTCCCCTTAAAATGCTAATTATCAACTTTCCGCAACGTTGAGTCACGCGTTTGTATCGTAACAAGTGTTCTTTACACTTTGCCCTCATAGTCATGTCTGTATCAAGGACGACTACAGGAAGATTTCCAATTTTCCCACAGCACACCACTGCAAATATTGCCCCCGATCTTGACACCGGCGGCAAAGATTTTTAACTGTGCTGAATACAAAGAGAAAAAGCTACAAAAGCATATTAAATTCTCTTACTTTACAAGAACATTTTAAAGAGGTTGTACTTCTGCATTTACAATCACATTTGCACATTATTTTCTTAAACGTGAAAATGTATTACCTGTGGGTCTGATAAGATTCAAACTTTATACGTTTATGTTTGTAAACAGGAGAGATCCTAGTGAGAGTATTTGTTTAAATAAAGGATTTAAAATAAAAATATTCATTAACTTTGATTATGGTCAAATAGCCATCTAAATGCATCGGTAAGCTTTTTCTGATGAGAGAATGCACATATCATATATTATAGGATATGCAGCCATGTTCACATCATGTCGTGTGTAGAGATAAAAACATATTCAAAGAGTTGAAATCAGTCATTAAAGGCAGTTTCATGAACATAATGAGTTTGTCATATGAGGGATAAAAACACTTAGGCCTTTGGCTGAGTGGAAACGTCCATATTTCTTTTCCATTTCGGACATTAAAGGTATCATTAAGTGTAATTACAATAAGGAATATATCAGTGCCTTGAGAAATGAAATGAATGTTGCCGTCTACTGGGTTTGAAACTAGTAATTAATCATGGCATTAGCATTTCATTTGGCAAACTGGAGCAATATGATGCTTAATATACGACAGAACCTTTTAGAATTAAAGTATATAGGACGTCTGCAACAGTCCATGATAAGTAAGTGCTGCAATACAACGTAGGTATATATATATATATTTATATACAGGAATATACAGTTTATCCTAGGCGCTATGTTCTTTATGGGGAATATTCTACTATCACAGTTTAAATCTTTCTAAAATACCAATGACTTCTTCAGAGTTTATCCTTTTTATAATTCATCACCAACAGAAATGTTGTATTTGGCCATTATCTGATCCTGAATGTGCACTAATGCCTAATGACATTCTCCTAATTACAGCTTATTGTTCCCAAATCATTCTCTCAAAATTCTAAATCGGCTTCTGCACTTTTGGCAGCAGAAAAAAAACGGCCAATAAAAAAAACCCACCCATTACCGCCCATTTACTTCATATTGACTGGGATATTACAAGGTGATTCACGGCTTTCAATCACACACACACGCATAATCCTGTTTCCTGTGAAAACACCTTAATTGTGTTTGCATGTGCACCGACATCTTTGCCAAAGATTGTGAGATTACACAGTTACACATGATGGGATTAACACCGGTATCATGGTTCAGGTATAATAACCAAATCACTGGAGGGTTTGCTTCACACGCTGACCTTGCCCCCCCCCCAACTTTAATTGATTTCTGAAATGCTTTATGGTTACTACACGGTGAAGGTTGTGAATTACCTCCTATACAACATTGATGAACTTGATCAAATCAAACTTGTTCCTGTTGTTAAAGGCTCCAGTTGTTGTTGTGTGGTTTGTCTCTTGATCAATAATTCAAGTTAAATCAAGAGAAGCCCAAAGGAGACTTATTATACTTTTCAGTTTGCCCATTTTCTTCGGTTTAATATATCGTTTTTTTAGTGGATGTAAAAGTTAAAATATCAGAAATCAGGTCGACATCTCCTCCACGCGGTGGAGGTGGGGGCCAACCGGCCAATCAGAGCAGACTGGGCTCTGTCGGGAGGCGGGGCTTAAAGAGATGGGTGTTTCCGACAGAGGCTGAAAAGAGGAGCTGCAGCAATGGACAGTTTGAGGAAAGTTACGTGTTTTTTTAACATTAGAGCATGTAAACCTTGTAAAGTAATATAACATCAAGAAGTTATTAACTTTGACATGAGCATAATATGTCCTCTTCAACAAAACTTAATTTAGGTGAGCAGTAAAATTTCAAAAACCCTGAAACTTTACAGGCATCATTTTTGTAAATCTGCACCTTGACTTGTAAAATAAATTACTGGTATATATGATGGAATTAAGGTTTGTATTGTACCTCACTGAAATATCGGTGCACCAATCAACAGAATGAAATGTACAAGTTGAAATGGTCCGAAAGGTAGAAAAGCCTTTGGAAATTTATAAATATTGACACAATGGGTAAAAGTCTACAAACTGCAAAGTGCAATCCAGTCGTATCCGGCTGACAAATCCATCCGAGTTGCTCAGCCACAAAGACGCTGGCTGGCAGAAGACCAGGCTCCCAGAAACCCACAGATTGCTTCATCATTGACACAACTGAGCAGCAACTGAAAATCAGGCTGCACCCAAAGTGGCAGCTGGATAATTTAAGGCGCAGCTATCCTCAAGTGATCTGACCCCTAAAACAAAAGTTTCAGCCAGAGGGAGGAGTAAAGCTTCACTGGTGCCGTTCCAGTTTGCATGTCACCGTAATATGATGATCGCACATATGGATACAGCCTCTCTTGATAGACTGGTTTTAAACTACCACAGGTGATCGACGTCTCGAGATGTCACCAGTAAAAAAAAACAGAAGAAAGTTTCCCTGCAGTGTTTTTCCTGCCTTTCTATTTAAATACCTGCCAGTTTTGTTCCCAGTGTTTTTGTACGACAGTATTGGGCAGACTGTCACTTAATGTAGATGCGTCCTTCAGTGCCACGGTCATAGACTTTCCATTGACACAGAAGAAACACTGAACTCTTAACAGCTGGATTTCTGTAGAATTTACTGAGGATGCTGATGATGCACAGAAGATCAATGCAAGCTCTTTGGACTCGAAGCCCCCTGAAGCAGCAAGTGCTCTAAATGAAATGACAAATGATAAAATGTTAATTATCACCTGTATTAGAATCTACCAATTTATGAGCAGGAACAGTGCCTTCAAAAAACAATTAATATTAGATTAATTTTACCCACAAAAGTTGGAAGTGGGGTCAATATTTTGGTTTGGGGTCCAATGAATACTGGGTGTAGATAAGGGACAGACTGTTAATACGAATAACCTCTTTCTTAAGGTTAAGGAAACTTAGTTATTATAGGTTAGGGTTAGGGTGGTGAAGGATCCTGAAGTTTTCTAAATACTTTGGTCACTGTTAAAACAATTGTTGAATGAAATTTAAGACCCATTTCAAGTACAACACACAGGAGGGAATTTTAGAGTAAGATTATTTAATTTTAGACTTTTTAGGGCCCCGTGGAAATACTGTAGAAAGGTCCTGTCGTTATATTACTACGTACTATTCATGTGTTGGTTATTGTAGCGTCCAGGGACACGTCCCAACTTGTAGTGAC
This sequence comes from Hippoglossus stenolepis, assembly GCF_022539355.2. NCBI lineage: Eukaryota > Metazoa > Chordata > Actinopteri > Pleuronectiformes > Pleuronectidae > Hippoglossus > Hippoglossus stenolepis. Next base: position 20,808,033 of record NC_061497.1, on the reverse strand, counting down.
CTTTTAAAAAATATTATCAGACCTCCAGTACGTTTCCTCAGTTTCACATTGTCCTTGATCAAAGTACGAGCAGATATTTCCATTCAAATGATGACTGCTGAGAAATATTCTCCAAACCTAATGTGTCCAGAATGATTGAAAATCACAGGCTTTTGTTTCTTATTCATTTTCAGTCTCGCGGCATCGACCAGCCGGAACCCAGTGTTCTTCTCCAATGTCACGCTGCCAGAGAAATCACAACCCTCTTTTTATTTTATTTTACATTAACATGTCATCTGCAACTTGCAATTTGTTCGGTAGCTTTCAAAAAGCATGTACACAAGTCACGGGGAAATCCATTAGCAGGCCAACGGACAAGACGGGTGTCTTTTCTTCTGCTGGAGCTAATAACATGGCTGCGGCTGGGCTTTCCTGACGATATGCCTTTCTAAAGACAGCTAATTTGATGGCACTTAAGAGAGCTTCTACCAAACAGACCTTGTACGATATCCAACTGCTGTCTACAGACACAGCGGATATTTATACCTTGGACGGAAACAAACCTCCATTTGAGGTTTGACGAATTCAGCTACTTAAATGTTCCTTTCCCTGAGATATGTTGTTGAAATTCATTTGACTGGACACGATTTAGAAGAGCACATGTACGATGTCGGACAACTGAAAGAATAACTGGAGCAAAAAACAAGCTGCGAGTTGGGAGGAATTTCCTCGAGAGCTCGGAAAAAATGTTTTTTTTGGTGAAGGCTACAAAAACATAAGTTGCAACGAAGGTTCCCAAAGAGCCATATTTGAAAGGACGAGCGGTGGAACAACAAGGACATTCCTCAAAGTTTGCAGCCTCGAAAAAGTAACCGATCAAAGAAGGAGGTCCATGGTAACAGAACGTGAGGAACTACATTCTCTGGTCTCAAAGAAATGCAACTATCGGCTCTAATAAATGGACGACATGATCATTTCTGCATAACAGAGATGAATATAACAAAATGTCTTCATTCAGGATTTTCAGAGCCCCATATATTGTTGTCAGCTTAAGAACTTTCTTCAACATTTAGCACAAATTTACTTTATTTGTTCAATATCTGTAATTAAAATGCAGAAAAATACCCTGAAACCTTAGAGTGTTTACTAACTCTGGCAAATATGGCTGTGTTAAGATCATCCAATAACCCAAACAAAACCAAATATCTGTACATATCCTTTTACTAAAGATTTCAACCGCAGGTCTTCACACAAAACAATAACAATATTCTCAAGGCTGTCTGTTGTATATAAGGTGCTCAAAAAGCCAATCCTCCCCCGGGCTTGTTTTCTCCTTCCACTCCATCGGACTGAGACTGGAAAGAGTTGCGTAAGTCTCCAACTGGACAAATTAATCTGTTCCTGTGTTTTAGCGTGCCGTCGGAGACATTAATCCAGATGCATGCTGTTGCACTCCAATTTAATAACTTCCCTGACGGTCATCATGCTGTTTCACCCCTTGTTTTACTACCTTTAAAACCAGGGCTAACTGGGGTTCACTTTGTTTCATCCCAGTTACTATTTTTGCCACATAGTTGTTTTTAGATTTATTATTTTGGTAAAACTGTTGCAAATCATTGCTATAAAAAGTAGGTTTCCTCATCGCCCTGCCTGCTGGCTTACCTTCAATTCTTAATAAATACAAAACGTGCGTACTTGCCGTAAATCCCCATTCAATAAAGTTTTTATACACTGGGTAAACTTGAAGAGCAGCACCCTGATTCGTTTTCGAGACAAGGACATCACAGTGGAAACACACGGTTGCTAGGGGAAACTAGCCGTGGCTTATATTCAGGTGGTCAGGTGGGTTTTGCACCTTGACCCATGTTGCCCCTCTTCCACACTAAACGCCATTGTCGAGATTTGAATGAATGAGGCTGCTCAAGCTGCTCGGAGTGTTGGTAAAGCCAGTGTGTGTTCCTTTGCATGACTGGCTGAATGGCCAAGGTCCTCTCTGGGCCACAGAGACGCTGCACAGCTCTGTGAACACGTGTTTTCAACACTACAGCACACATTTCCAACTTCCCTTTTGACAACCAAGGCCATTAGCAAACCTCCTTCTCTGACCCGTTCTGCAGGACTGCTTTTCATTCTCTACTTCAGAGCGAGGCCTGTAGCTCAGGCAACAAAGCCAGTGGACAGGAGTGATGAAATACTTTTCCCTACTTTTAAAATGTTTATTATCTGTCATTCATAGTGGTGGTTCACAGGATACACGTACTACAAACATGCTGCATAGACACTGCCTATCCTAATCTATAATAACCCAAAACGTGACTGCAAAGAAGAGCGATTAACGGTCCACAAAGCAGACGCCACTACTGAAATATGGAATTGTCAGGCCACGCCCAAAGACACCAAAAAGCTCCGGATCAAACCTGCACAGAAGGAACCAACACATCCAACGCCGCGAAGCATCGCGCTGACAGAGAGAAAGTGATAGATATCATAATTAGACGAGCCCGTGGCCCGAACTAGTGATTTATTTAAAAATGTCTCCACCATTGGACTTTGATGAGGCAATTAAAAAGGAAAAAAAAACTGTTTAATTTGGCTTCATCCTTTAAGCTAATTTACAAACGTGATTGCAGCTAGTAGCCTTAACTTTTACACTATATGTGCAAACTGCTTAAAATCAAGTACTGTTGATCTGCATACTTGATCAAAAGTACTACTTATAAATTCTCAATGATTATTGGCAATGGTATCACAGCATGTACATATATTGTTATTAACTGTAATCTAGTATTTCATGGCGATGAAGCTAGTACCAAGGATTATTAGCCTCCACAACGCTGATGTACTAAAGTAGACCAAACTCAACTTTACGTAGTTTTCTATTTAATCAAATTAGATGTAAAAATTACCCCTAATAAGAACAAAAGGTCATAATTTAGGTATCATGACAACACTAAGTCTTATTATGAACATCCACACATGTATTCAAATACACTGTCACGTAGTAGCACTGAACAATAGATGAAGTTCCACGTCACTTGTCCATCTGCTCAAATGAGACGAGCCGACCTTGAATCCATCTCTGAGACAGTTTCACCGTCACTGTCACTTTCTGAATCTCTGGAGGTTCCAGTCGAGCTAAGTGCTGCTCAGACCTGCTTTGTCTTGGCTGATTTAGCTAATTCTGTAGCATTTCAGGGTTTCTCACGGTTCATTACCTTTAGCATCTGCTGCCGTCTTTGACCTTCAGACAAAAAGGAACGAAAAAACGCAGCCGGAAATAAACATCATCAGATTTGAAAATTGCAGATCGGCTCTTGGGTCAACTTTAGATTAGAGATTGTTTTACTTATATAGTAGGTAGCATTAGAGTTCAAATATACTATATCAAATACAATACCTCTGCATATATTTTAATGATTTTTTTAATTTGGGTTAGGGTTATTTTGTTATATTTTTCATTTATTTACCACTTTTTGTCCAAAATGTATAAAACTTATAACTGTGCAAAAAAGGTAAAATATTAATTGACACAAAACTTACTGGTTGAAGGAGAAACAACACTTTATGTACAAATCAGAATTTGGCAATAATTTCAAGCTAAGCAAACCCTTTGAATTTACATATAATTTCACAAATTGTGCATCTACAGTGGGAGAGAAATGGCACATTTTCAACTCCTCTTGTTTGAACAGGAAATACAGAAATCCTGATAAAAACAACATGTATACTGTGATTCATTAGAAAGCAACAGGATGCAAAGTATATCGAGCAAAACGTTTTCTAGAAACATAAATTCCTGGATAACGTGTATCAATATCTGAAATCCCAGATTGACCTCCTCTCGGCGAGAGCGGGGGGGATTTCGGTGTCTGGACCAGCAGAGTCTGGTTTGCCAGGTCTGGCCTGTGTCCCGGTTAGTGGCTGCGGTCGTGTAAGAAGGGGATACAAGCGGATGAAGAGGTGGGGGTGGGCTGCTCCGAGAGGTTGCACGCTTGACTTAGTCCAGGTTCTCATCAGCCCCCGAGAGCGCTGGAGCGAGCTACAGCACATATACAATCACAGACTGAACAACAGACTACACACACACAGACACACACACTGGCACAGTATCACAGCATGTCCAAGCAGCACGCTGGGTTTTTCCCCCTTTTGAATGGACAGATTTAGACGTATAGCATGTTCACAGACGCAGCTTCAAAAATCTCTGCCCTCACCCACAGCTTTTCTGCCGCTGAGCAAACTGAACGTAGAGGAGCTGCGCTGGGCCTGCAGCGACTGTCAGCACATTTTACAACAGCCCTCGTTCAATTTACCGCCGTGTACACGGGGTATTTATGTGCGTGGCCATGTGTGTGTGTGTGCACTTTTATGAAGCCAAAACAGCCCTAAATTTATCTTTAAATAAACTGAGCTTGATAAAAATTCAAATGAAACGCACTCGCAACTCAAGTCTCCACCAGGACTCGAGTCTTATCACTTCAGAGACTTGATCCAACACCTAAAGCACAAGTTTAAAGCTTTACAAACATGCAACCATAGTGTAAATGTAATACATACAAAATGAACCATAGCTTATATAGCAGATATTTCATTACATCCCTATTTCATTTACATTAACTGTACAAACATGATTTAATGCACAACAAGACTGAATGCACAATGTTCAGAATGTGATTGAGAGCCAAAGCTGATGATTGATATTCGGGAGTAAAGAAGTTTGTTTTCAATCGATGTATATTGAAAACAAACATTTTGCAATTTCTCAGATGTCGTCATCAACCTCTCATGACAAAGAAACATAATTGAGGCTTGCTATTTTACAGTTTACCCATTAACTTTATAAATAACCATAAATAAATATGGTCATACATAAAATAAAGTATGACCAAATATGTTGACCTCCTATAAGAAACGTTTTACACAATATATAAACATTTATAAACATTGTTTATTCTGTAAAACAAAAGTTTTAAATACTGGCAAACATAACTGCAGAGGGGAATGTGTCAGTGAAGGGCTCATATCGGCCGACGCCATCGACCAGTCGGTAAATCAGTCAGGCTCCACTCAGAAAGCCTCATAATGCTAAAGATAGCACGAACACAAAGTTAAAAGCCCCCTTTGTTTGCTTTGTGACACAGCGGCATCTCCTTAAATTGACTGCCGTCCTTTAATTGACCTTATGCAGCAAAGTAAAGTGGATGATTAGTTGGCATCGATCTGAGTCCTCTCAAGACACCGAGTGACATTTCCTCCCATATTTTATTTTAGGTTTTGCATTTCCTCACCCCCCTCTCTCTCTCTCCCTCTCTCTCCCTCTCTCTCCCTCTCTCTCTCCCTCTGCCTCTCTCTCTGCCTCACAGCTGAATGAGCATGAAGCTGAGGCCTAATATCAACACACTAATGCAACCCTTCATCTTCCAGCTCCACCCATTTCTCCGTGGCAGCGGGACGGGCTGTTCAAATTATGGATTTCCTTGCAAATGGAAAAGGGGAAAAAAAAAATATATATATATATAAGCCGAGGAGAAAAGACAAGGAACAGGGGCCCGAGCTGACTTGAGAGAGTCTGGGGCCCCTGAAAGCCGAGGTCTTGGTTCTTTACAGATTAGAAGATCAGTCCTCCCAGCACTTCCCCTCAGGGCCGAGCAAAGGGAAAGCAGTGGAGGGAAAAGCTTTTATTCTGATGCAGCTCTGCCAGTGTTTCCGTCCCAGAGCTACGGAAGCTCAATCTCCTCTCTGAACCAGCTCCCAACAAAACAGGCTTTTCTGCTGTAATGCAGACTAAATCTCTAATTACAATTTTGGGCTTGAGTAGCAGAAGTCATAATTATGGTACCTCTTATTATGCAAATTAATTGACTGATTCCAAAGAATTAATTACCTCTTGTCCCAAGTTTGATTAACAAATGAGAGTTTTCGGCTTGTATTTTGATTTGTTGTTTGGCTTTTCTTTTTTCCTGGTGGGGAGAATGGGATAACAAGAAAACAAAAGGTGATGCAGCATGCTGGATGAATGTGGAATTAAATGAATGTTTACTCAGAACTACGACGACTGGGCGGATGAGCCGGGCAGCGTCTGCAGATATCAGGGATTTTAATTTGTCATGTATATAGACAGGATGTATATAAAAGGGTCGTTTCTGCAGAATGTTTTTCTAGAACAAGAAAGCCCCATGAAGGAATTTGTCAAGTGTTAATGGTACAAGTGGAGAACGAAAGTAAATTGGTAAAAACACTTCAACCTATACTGTCAAAAAGATACAACAGGATTAAATATTTGTAAAATATCAAGACTCACACCATTTAAAATGTCCAAAACTATATGAGCAACCTTGTGTCAATGAAGAGAAAACTCAATACTACAGAATACAGCTTAGAGGAGCTCTCAGAGATCACATACCTCCACCAAGGTTGATTGGCCTCTTCATCACCATATTGTAAATACTAGAGATTAGATATACATACCATGAATAACAGAGGTTTACTGCAAACTGATCACATCAAATGCAGAAATAATATCTATTCTGTGACTGAATAAAGATGACCCCCTTTAAATTACTCATTTTTATAATTCTTTTGAGAAATTCACAAAAATGTATTCACTCCCTTAACCACGCCACACAACACATAACCTCCTCGGTGGAGGAGACAGCAGTTTGAAGAAGGCCGTCTCCTTTTCATAAATAAAAATTCCCCTCACGGTTACGAGCCACACACACACACACACACACACACACACACACACACACACACACAAAGAAACGTCTCGACCTGAACCCCGTCCACGACCCCTGCGAGCCAGGCTGACCTCGCTGACGTTTTTTTTGCAGCCGAACGAGATAAAATCCCCTCAGTCAGGTTAAACAAATCCTCCCAGAACAGTGGAGGTTGTTCCAGCAGCAAATTAATGACCATATTTTAAGAACCATTAAACGCTGAAATGTGCCAGTGTCCTAAAACTGCAGTGATTTTACAGGAGACCGTCTGGATAGAGCATCTATACTCCCTCGCATATCGTAGGCTGCCTATTAAAAGAGCCAGAGACTGAAGTGTTTGCCCTTCGCTCTACAGCACAGCTGTGATGTGACTACAGTATCTATTAGAATAGAGTTGTATCCCCTCACCCTCCTTGACATTTCCAAAGTAAGCCCACCTCCAAGAACGCATGAAACGAGCGGTCCTAATCCCTGCCTCCGCTCCGACTCACTGCCTCTGGTTCATCTCCAGCACCATTCAAAACAAAGGGCCTGGCAAATGAAATGCATGGGCAGAGAGGCGACGCACAATGTGGCCCACCTGAATAGACTCAAATGAACTAGTCTTGACAAAGCCACGAAAAAAAAAAAAGGTCCCGTCTCAAACTCTCAGGCCTGATTTGCCATTCGACTGAATGAGAAGCCCCTCAGAGCTGGAAAAAAACCCCACCCTTGACTTGTACCCGAGATTCTCGCACGCTTTCCATTCTTCTGCAGTCATTATCGCTGGATCCGAACCACGGCGAGAATTAACAGTTTAATTGGTTCTGTTAAACAGACAGAGACAGGCCATATAAGAACTATTGAGCGGAATTCAATGAAGTGCCGTCTTCAGTGTTTGAACCAGTCGACAAGGTCAGCGTTCCGAGTCTCAGTAATAATGCGGGTTGCAGAGAGAATAGGTAAGTGTCAGACCAGAACAATCCAATCCACATCACACATCAGCACCCAGCCTTTGGGTTTGTTTTGCAATAAGCCTCCCGTTGTCATTGGCAGGGCTAATTACGGGGCCAGCGACTATACTAAAGGGTAAATTTCCACATAACAGAACCCTAATTTTGTCTGTCAGGCATTTAAATTCTTCCTTCCTATGGAAGATAACAGAAGAATACAAATAGCAATTAAATGCTGCTCAACCTGGGTGAGATTACACTCCTGAGAAAGACAGCCAATAAGAGGGAGTTTATTGCCTCCGAGAAGTGAGGGGAAAGACAATGTGGTCGAAAAACAAGAACGCTGCACCACCATATAAAAGAAAGAGCCTAAATATTTCCTCTTTTCGAGGCAACGAGGAGTGGAGCCTTGCATCACTTTCTTATTCAACATACACTCGGGGAGCTTGAAGCCTGTGTTTACGTCAAAAGGTGGTGAGAGCTGCTGCAGTGTGGTGCATTTCCTCCATGACGGCGTGTCGGAGTAGAACTAGAACAGTCATCCCCTGCACAACTATCACATAGGTCATCTGTGTGAGAAGCTCATTACCACCCGTAGTTACGTTTGATTGCGAGGCGACCACCAGCAGCCGTGGTAATTATGATGGGAGCAAAAGGAGGAAGTCGGGCGGAGATGAAACACAGCGATTTCTTAAAGAGTCACACAGAGAAAGTTCAGACATCAACGCTGATAATGGGAAAATCTGCAAAAACCTAACGTTACATTCAGAGGATTGGCTTTTAATCCTCATTGCAAACAATATTAAAATGGATGTAGAATGAAGAATGAAGCCCAATGGCCAATGTATAAGTATGATAATTGTTTTTGTTGCTTTTTCTGACCCAACTTCCTCAACCATTCAATTGTCTCACACCGTTCTTTGAATACATCCTTAAACATCGGCTCTGCACTATTACTTTGAACTAAACAAAAACATAAAGCGTTAAAAACATAACAAAGCCAAACTGTGCAGCCGATTGTCTCAAACGCTCAAACTCTACCTCAAACTGTGGGTGTTGATGGAGGTTCGGTGGCACGGTGACAATCTGCTAGCCACACTCACAGCCTGCACTGTGTAACATTCCCACTCTGGAAACATACAGTTGCAGCGGATGGCATCACCTATAGTAAACAACATCCACACGAGCGTGGAAACCACATTTCTCATGGACAATATTTATCTTAGATTTGTTGGCTTTTGTTTCCTTGGAGATTGGGGGTGGGGGGGTGGGAGGGGGTGGGGGGTGTGTGCTCTCTTCTTCACATTTCACATCCACTTCCCACATGCTTGCACGTCTCCGTTTACAGAGACAAACGTTGTTGCTTCTGACAAAGCCGGCCCTTCCCAACTAATATATTTGACTATTTCTAAAGTGCTGCATGACATTTGCTTCCAGGATTCTGCCTTTTTCTTGTTGCGGCTGAAGAAACGGCAAATGTGATTAAATTAAAGCAAAGAAAAACGACGGCAATTCTGTGGGAGGTTGAGCCGAGTTGTGTCGCATTCAGAAATTATGCACAAAAAAAAAAAAAATCCAGCAGTAGAATTATGTCAAATTCATCATTCTGTTTCTCTGGAGTTTTTTTCTTTGTACTGAAAATACAGTGTTGTACTTCCCTCAATAATTAATTCCATTTGGTTAAACAGTGGCATTTATTCAATATTCATAAAAGTCAACACATCTTCCACTTGTTTTTCAAAACATATTTTAGATTCTGATGTTCTACAGACGAGCGACAAACACATCTGCCTCACCCTTAAGGCCATTTCTACATCTGACACTTAATGTACCCCGTTAGACATCAAACTTCAACATGAGAGCAGAACTATGAGCTGATGTTTGATTTTAAAAAAGGGAAGTGGCTGCTCATCTTCCAGGACGTTGCTCCACTTCTGCTGTTCCCGTCATCTCTGCTTCCCCCGCTGCCCTTCCAGTAATTTCACTCAGGCCTTCCCCTAATGACTCGTCTGATGAGCACATAAATGCCACTATGGTTTCTGTGATTCAGGAATCAAGTTGTGAGGTGGGTCTCCTCTTATCATCCGTCTTCTAGCCTCAGTGGTTTGGTGCATCTCCAGCTCCTGTTAGATCTGGATCAATGCACGGTCAATCCTTTCCCTGAGAGGACGAATCGATTCGGTTCCTCGGGCTGACCAGCCTCTAATCTCTTGAAACAGTGTGGTGCTCCGCCTGCTCTTTGGAGACACTGTATCCCGGCTCAGCCGAGGCCCCGGCTCACAGCACAAAAATACAACTATGTCGGAGAGAAATCCATTCTTCTGTAACGTGTTCGATATCAAATACACAGCCTCCCACAGTCGGGGGTTTCAGGAGTAGGGGGTCCTTGGAGTTACCATCAAAGTGTTTCATACCCACGGAGATTGGTCCATCACATACAATGTGTTTAAAAGGTGGACGACGCGGCTACACTTCCTCCTGCTGCACAAAAATGAAACTAAAATATCTCCGATACCGCTGCAGCAATAGAGTCTGCAAAATAGTGATCTGCGGTATCATGGCCCCAGTGATAAACAGACAGACTCCACTAACATGGAGGAGGCGGCGTGTATAACCAGTGGGCGATCAAGATGATTGGGCTTCAGTCCCAGTTCCATAATCATCCCGAAGATGCAGATTTAAAACAGTAGATTTAAGGTTTTTCAGGCCAAAGAGCAAATACTGAGCGATGCGTTTAATTATTAATAGTATTTGGAGTATTGCAACTACTGCTGCCTCCATCTTTATCCCGCCGTATTTTCATCCTTTAAAACATTCTCACCTATTTCCAGATCTCAAATACTTTCTTCTATTGAATTACCCAATTTGCTTAATGTCTTTTAATGGGCTCATAAGTCGTGAGGCTGGAAAGCAGACGTTTGACGAGCGAGAGCAGCAGCAGCAGCATCGGCAGCAGCATCATGCTAATGAATGTGTACATAGCGTTCTGTTTGGGTCGAGAGGGAAAAGGTGTAAATTAGCCGGTGCTAAGTGTCACGGTTCAAGCTGTAATTCTGTCAGATGAGATAAGTTTACCGCAGTGTGAGCGAAGCCACGGTGTCTTGGAAATGATGAATATTTGATGATGGCTAAGTGCAGGGACGGAACCAGAAGGTTCAGCTGGCTGCTTGGGGAAGTGAGAGGAATCGCATGTGACTGGGAGAGAAGGTCAGCTTTGTTTGGCGTCAGCATAGGTCACCACCCGGGTCTCCACCCACTGTTTATTGGTGCATTCATAATTTTAATACATGTCTGCAATGTTTTATTTAAAATCTGCAGGGTTTATTTTAGTCTCTTAATTTGCTCTCTAAGCTTGAGCGAGGTTCTAGGAAGGGAAATGTTTAGCAACAAGAACTAATGTGTTGAGCTCAATACACGTACATTCATTTAATGGGGGTTGGATGCAAGTCCTGAGTTATAGGTAGCATTTAAAAACCACAAATTATATATAAATAAATAAATAAAACAAAACTCCACAAAATAAACTAAATTTAAAATACTTAAGAAAACATATGGTCTGTTTTCGTCAACACAGCAAAACCAGATCACTTCTAAACTACGCAATTAAAAAAATATGAACTCATCTGACCAGTAAAGAGAAAATATCATGTCGCAATTATAACAATTAGGTGACGACATTATCATCTTAAATGTGCTGAAACTGTTCAACAGTACTGATACACACACTGAAATCCTAATTATTATTAATTATTATAAGAACATTGTAGATTTCACACTATTATTCTCTCGCTCAACTCACACGTGTACGACGACACAATCCATCTTCTGTGTCAACAACATCTCAAAACTTATACCAATACAAACGAGACCTAAAACTGAATAGGAGTCGATTACAACCAAACAACAGCCCGACAGAGAAAGCAGAAAAAAAAGTCCCGCGCTTAGTCACCGTCTTTTCTTATCTTTACGTCTTCAATAATGCAAAACAAACCCATGAACTCCCGCCTGCTGCTCATGCAGCTGAAACACGGTTTCACTGACTCTGGTTGATGCTGGATGCTTTTTACCTCGAGCTTTTCAAAACCCAGAAATCAAAACTGCTATTAATCACTCTCATAATAACCTTCATTCATTTTACTGCAGTTTTCCCTAAAACCAGTAACTGTCTCATCCCTTCTTTTGTGTGATTTGAATCTAGTTCTGTTTATTAGATTGTGGTCGTCCCTTAAATTTTCAAGGGAAGAGAAACCTTCAATCACTGGCTGCAGAATACAATGATATTTCAGACAATGGTTGTTCCTCAGCCCGATCGAAAACCAGTGGGATGAACTGGAAGCCTGACAGCAAGCTCGGCCTTATCTCCTGGCTGAATGGGAGCGAATCTTGCAGCCATCTTCCACACTTCTGTGTCTCTGCAGAAGTATGGAAGCTGTTATAGGATAATATTGATGCCCGTGGTGCTGAAATGACCCATTCAGCGATCACCTCTGGAAGTTTGGTTGGTAAATATGAACCAAAAGATACTTTTGTTCCCCCGCTGTATTAGATGAACAAATTTCACATTTTAACTGATATGGTGCATTATTGCAATGACACACTACAGACCTCAAAATAGTCGATCAGCTCACGACAGCAGGGAGCCTGTTTGTAATAGATTATTTTCAACCAGGGGAGTAGAGAAGCCGGCCTAATCCTAGTCGTGCAACAAAGCAGGATGTGTTATCCAAAGCTGTTCAAAGCATCTAAATATGGAAGCGGCGGGACCTCGTACTGGATGTTCGGCTGTTCCTCCACAACGGATTTTCTGCATGGACTCGATGCATTAATATAAGCAGTTGAGATGAGGTCGAGAGGGTTTTGCAGCTGTTTGTGGTGAGGTCAGATGACACAGGGGCGGATCTTCTCTGTAGCGATTACAGAGCATCCCCCAGTTGTTCTGCGTGGCATTTCAAAATAAAAATCACAGAGGGTTAGGATAGAAACTGGCTGGGGTTATACACTTTAATTCAGTATTTTATTCTGAAAAGGTGAGTAAGCACACACGTTTTAATATATCTGAATATATCTGTGCTAGTTTGTTATATCGTATGCTTTAAAAAAAAAATGTATATTGTCACTTACATCCGATACAAAAATAAGTTCTAACCATAGATTTTACAAAAAGTGACCGATATGAACGCTGCCATTTTGCACAGATAACGGCATTTGGAGTGGAAGGGGGGGGGATAGAGCCAATGTGCGCACACTCGACCAATCGTGAGTCAGTCTCGGCTGTCAATCGTGACATTTCAACCCATTTTTACAGCATAAAAACAACCAATCAAAACCAAATTGCCTAAAATGACAGAAGCCATGTTTTTTAGTTTGGTCCATGTCCCATCCATGAACGTGGAGGAGGCTGGGTTCATGACCTATACAGCAGCCAGCCAATAGGGGGCGATCAAGACGTTTTCGTTTCACTTTAGGTGAGCAGATATGTCGTCCATCTTTAGGTACAGGCTATTCTTGTCTCTAGTAATTTTTTTCCTGTGGCTCTTTAAGGTTTTGTAGTTACTACCACTACCTTCCTGTCGCCGGCGGCTGCAGGTTATGCAGACACATGCACACAGCGGCATTCACAACAGCAGGGGGAACAGCGGCTAACTGAGGCTCTATTTATTCCATCGCAGGGACACGGTGACGTTGCACCGAGCGGCAGGAACAGTTGGGGGAAATTTCCAGGCTGCCTCTCCACAGGCCGGACTGATTATTCTCAGAGACTGGGTGCTCCATAATCCCCTTGTTTCTGACGGAGGGAGGGAGGGAGGGAGGGAGGGAGGCAGCCGACTGAACGGCCGTACATGCAGGAACTTTAATTACACAAAGGTTCAGAGGGGGCCTGCAGTGTGGAGCTGAGCTCGGTGTCCTCTTTTCACTGCACAATACAGATGCATTCATCACATGAGTTTTAATGCATGTAATGATGTACTGACTCTAGCAAAGTATATCACAGAGCTATGAAGTGATGGTTTCAGACTGATGTACAACTTTGAAAAACTTATGTCAGGAAATAAAAAACAAAAAAAGTAAAAATTAACAAATACACTTAAACTAATGTTGATTTGCAAAGTATTATCCAGCGGTATTTACATTTATGTATTCTTTAGTTTATAAAAAGCTTAAGAAACCAATTACAAATGCCTGTCAACGTGTTCAATGATTCATTTTCAAACAACAACAAAAATACCAAACTCGAAAAACAACATTAATTGACTGTCAGTGATTAATTGTGTGTGGAAACAAAAGGAAAATAATTATAAAGGCGACTGTGTGTGGAAGCGTGTGCGCATTTCTACTGCTGTTTTCCTTTTGATGTACATCAACGTATTTATATTTCTGCTAAGAGCTCATCTTCTCTTTAAATAAAAAACAGCACAATGACCACACAGTTGTCTCAGAGACGCAAATATGAAAAACTGTGAATTTAAAATCACTTCATCTCACAACTTCTACCATATAAAGTATTAATCCTCAATTATTAGTCCGGATTTCTGAAATATCTAGAGCTCTGCAGCACACGTCAGCCTATGAGTTATAAAAAAGATGTTTTCTACATAATTACAATAAAATTACGATAGAAAATATAGAGTAATAACAAGAAAACACATTATCTTGTAATATTCAGTGTTTCAGGTTATAACGTGGTAGTTTACAGCAATAACATTAAACATTTAACTCGTGATTTAGCCTTTGTTATAATGTGAGACGCTCGTTTAATAAAACAACTCAGTGCAGAGATTGGATAAAATTGGAAAACTGGCTCTTTGTCACAACACGGCTCTCGGATCTGAGCGTTGGGAGGAATCTCTCTCCCGAGCATGTTCTCGTCCAAAAAGGCGAGGAAACATCCCGAATAGGCCACAGCTCCGCCCCGTCGCGGAAAATTTGAAAAGGTAGTCACAGGCGACTGACTACCTTTGCCATTCCGCCGCAGAAATGGACCACAGTTGTCATTTCTCCAAACATTAGTGTGACAAAATAGAAGGCAGACTGACATGGCCGCCGCCGCACTCAGCCTTTGCTATTTCTGCTCTGAAATGACCCTCCCTTGTCATCTTTCAGCACATTAGCGTGACAAAATGGAAAGGAGATTGAAGTGGCACCATCTGTGGGTGACAGAGGACGCAATGAATTGATTTCTACTGTCTGATGTGCTCTTTCACACCATGCTGCTTTTTTCTTTTTTTTTTTGAACACTACTGAGTGACAACGGAATATTTAAAGCTGTTCTATTTGCGTTTACATTTAATTTTGAGGGCTTAAGGAAAAATAACTGAAAACCTATATTTGTGCAGGTTGTGTATATATATATATACACAGATAAACAAACACACATTTTCTCCTCTCCACAAAACAAACAATACTCAGTGAACCACTTAATTCGAGCTGATTTGTAGCAGTGCTCCGATGCCGCCGAATGAATTTTGACCCCAACAGCTGGCAACCATCTAACCAGGCTGCACCCATGCCAAAGAGCGAGGAAGAGGAGATGCGGCGCTGCACTCAGAGTATGATTTGTAGGGTGCGTACTGTGTAAGGGGAGGATGGGCAATGAAACTTATTTATAGGCGCAATGTTACGATAACTGAAGGGGGAGAAAGAGAAAACGAGGCAGTAACGTCGAGGAGGAGGGAAAGAATTTCTCTGTTTTCTGAGCCTCAAAGACACAAAAAAAAACAAACAGAGGAGACGAAGGATATTTATAAATTTTTCGGGTTTTTATTTTGCTCAGTTTCTTTGCCTCACATCCCCAGAAAATGTGTTAAGTTCATGGACAAAGTAGCTGCAGAGTTGTAGCATGAAAACAAATTGTGTTAAGGTTTCTGGAATCGGCATTTAACCGATTAGATTGAGAATTAATGCAAAAATGAGCACAGTCTTCATTACAATCAATAAAAAGGTCTTTAGACTTTAGTCTCCTTAAGACTTCAGAGTGTAAACTTTAGAGAAGCCCAGCTCTGATTTACTGTACGACAAACATGACCTACGTGGGGTATAATGGTGTTTTATGGCTTTACAGACGCACTAATAGACCTCTCTAAGCTTCAATTATAGACCAATCATTCTGCTGTGGGAGGGAATATAATGTATGTTGAGAAAACCACCGTCCTCCACTCGCATTGTTCAACGGGTCAGAGTTGACGAGGAGGATTTACAGTGACGGGAACATGCTGAGTTGCTCCGTAGGCGGCGGCGAGCGAAAGCATTGTCTCAGGTTTTAATCTTCAAGGCCTGATCTTCGTCTACTGAACTCATAAGATTCCTTTGTGTTCAAACATGTTCACAGATTCGACAAAATAGCCACAGATTGTAGCAAATGTGTAATTCGGGGCCATATAAAGACAATTGACTAGATAACTTAATATCAAAATTAGAAAAGTTGAATAGAGTTTGTCGAATAAAGCCCTGAGGAGCTCGTCAGTGGCGACAGGAGAAAGCTGTGTTCGCCTGTGTTCGCAACTTCCCGAAATACACACTTCACACAGCGATTCGAGCAGAAACACACGGAGGTGAGGACGTACACACGAGTCTATATTTTGCATATTTCACCATTTGTCTTCACTGTCACCTTTTTGTGTTATAGTGTGAAATTGTCCCCATTTGTACAATTTACCCAACGCAACATGTGTCCTTTCCCCTTCATGCGTCACTGGACGAATGGATTTACGTGTTTAATAACTGCAAAGCATTGTAAGTCATGTTAGCTTATGTCACTTTGGGTTATTTTCATAATAGCTTTACTTCCGAGGCTCCGCACATGAGTGTAGCTGCAGGGCTGCACAGTGAAAGCATCTCACTTCGCATCTGTGGCTAAAAATAGGCCAAGATGGGAGCAAACTATGACATAAGCTTTACAAAATTCTGCCCAAGCAGCAGCTTTTTTTTTTTTTTAGCAAAAAGGTTGATGAATAATCTACGAATGCCGTCCTCTCCCCTCCCAAAACAAAAAGTCACATGGGGCCAGAAGAGCAGCTTCCAAAGTGGAATCCACTGTGGCTCAACAGACGGTTTTTATATTCGTGTAAATAGAATTCTTATGGTTTAAATGCAAGTTTGAAAGTGAAATTATTCGGCTGCAGCTAATTTTTTAAAATGCGAATTCACTGATCTACGCTTTTGCAGATCATCGTAGAAAACGCTCAAATGCAGCTTCTCATTTTTAGCCAGTTCTAGTCTATAGTTTTATTTTATTGACGAATCAACATTTAGGTATCAACAGATAACCAGTATTAAAGGACTCAAAACTAATCTCAATTTGCTTGTCTTCTCATTTCCATTTTATTAAAAGGAATTACCCAATACTTTATAAATTTAACTTGTATCCCATAAGTTCATGCATAGTTTATTTGGGGAAAAAGGTTCTGCTCTGACAACGTTAACCTCCTCTTGAGAATAATTCCATTCCTGATCAATTATGGACGGATAACAACCATGTCACCTCAGGTAAACACTTTCAAAAGGTCAGGAGCCTTTTTCCAAACTTTACAGTTATACTGCAGATATATTATACATATCATCGTAACTGGCAACTCAAAGACAAAATGCTAAGATAGGCCCAGACTCCGCAATTGGCAATATGGAGAGAAGTAGATGATCAGGCGTGTCAGGTCAACTTTGAAATGCCAGACAACCAATCAATACACAGACAGTTAGCCAGACTAGCAGCTTCTCATCCTCACAAAAAAATATATATTCTTATGCGGATTAACTGCTCCTTCACCCATTTTCATTTTCAGTCAAGAAGGTATTAATCTGACAGCCAAGTGAAGCCCAACAAATACTACACACTTCAAAGCGGCAGGAACTGCTTTGGAAAAAGCGGGCAGGTTCAAACATTTCTTTTCATTTCTATTTTCAGTCAGAGACACACACACCCTGCCCATGGTGTTTTCAAACAACTTTCAGTAAACCCTCAAATGTAGAGCCGCTTATTGATGTTCCCGCTGACAATTTTAGCTTGTTTAAATTTGGATCCGCCGCTTAAGTGTCATATTTTAGAGCAGGTGAAGCCTTGTGTTATTTAAAAAAAAAGCCATTACACATAAATACACCACATGTCATCAGGGTGTCACCTTTCGCTTCATTATCGTTTCAGGATTTGTTTGTCAGTTGCGGCGTCAGCTATCGACGAGGTGTGTCTCCGTCTGCTTCAGTTAGCGATGTCCTACGTCTCCGAGAAAGTCTTTCACCTCCCACACAGCAAAGTGGCTTTTTGGCTGCACTGGATTTAGTTAGCGGATAATCAGGAAACATTACTTATTAGGAGCTGGGGCTCAGGAAAAACCCATGGAGAAATCAGAACTGCCCGCACACACACACACACTCCCACAGAGCTTGTAATGGATGGACGAACAACAATTTCAGCAAAGCAGCTTGTCTTGAGGTCAAACAGGAAAGAGCCATGACCTGTCAAAGAGGCCTGGGTTCCGAGTGTTGTTCGTATAATAAAGTTGTGCGGGGCGCGTGGTGAGCAGGCACTTTGCTTTCGCTCCCTTCGGTGGACAAATTGGTATCTGTGGCTCCCGCGGGATGTGATTTCTCCCTGAGTGCTTGTTGGATGTGAGTGCCGGAGGGCGGGTCTACAGAGGAACGTGGCTTTTTGATGGTTCCAATGTGAAACCGAAACACAGCACGGAGGCAACTCCTTCAGTGTTCGTCTGCAGGCGAAGACAAAGAAAAACTACACAACTAAATCTCCAGCTTTCGGTTCTAAGAGTCTGGGACTGTTCTATTCATTTTAAGTGATTTATTTAAAGTATTCATAATCTCTGAATGATAGTGCGTGTCCTCTTTAAGCGAAAGCACATGGGGACACGCACAGTGAACTGGATTAGAAGTCCGTCAGATCTGAGGCTGATGAAGAGCAGGGGCTTGGTTTGTCCTACTTGCTCAAACTGGTATTTCCAGAGCCTGATTTGTTCTGGGAAATAAACAAAACCACATTTACACCTATTTAAAGTTTATTTTACATTAGAATCATTGGCGATTTATGAGGTTATGAGTTCATTACCAACCTGTCCGTCGGTCACGTGGTTGGTTTGATTGACAGCAGGATTGAAGGATGAGGAACAAACCAAATAAACTTTGTCACAGGGGTTTTATTTCACTTTCTGAAACATGGGGAGATAAGGTATTTTACATTTTCACCAATTTCCAAAGGAATGGATCTTGAATATAGTTGATTTAAATGTGGTTTTATTAGGGAGCTGTTGGGCCTGCGTGGAGACAGGTGCTCAGAATTATCCAAAAAATGCTGATCAATCGATTTCCATGAGATTTTTGTGGATTGGTGGGATATGACCCAAGGAAGAATCCATCAGATTTCATAGAGAAGATCCAGGAATTCTTTTCACTTTCTCTAACAGTGAGATAGGATATTAGCCTTGGTGAAGCACTGCGCCCTCTGCTCACCATTCTAGTTACCTACTGTTTGAAAAAATGTTTTCAGTTTGTTCCATTACTTCTGGTTCCTTCTGTTAAATATCCATGTATCTACTGTGTATAAGATAACGTCTCTGTTGTAGGAGAGAAGGTCAAGTTACGATTTACAGAAAGATCCTGGTAAAACACAATGCTCCACATTCACAGCCAACATTGGAAGGCCAAACCGCCGAGAGCCTTGGCTTCCAGCAGAAAGCAGCGCAAACATGCACAGCATTGAACCACAGGTGCGTTGTGAAGTGAGGAAAACCCTGAGATCACAACAAACATCTTTATTCATCATAGTCGAGAGCAGAGGCTGGAAACTTATTTCTGGAGCTGACAAACTCCTAAACATTAGACCCAAAGGGCAAAAGGCCATAAATTACTTCATCCACTGTCTATTCAATTACTCTATGTTTCGATAAATTACAGCAACATGAACACACAATGTAGGCGACAGAATGTACTGGAAGCTTAGAAGTCTTCTTTAAGTTACTGTGGTACATTTAAGAACAGTGTGCTGTAATACAAATAGTACTTGTACTATATCCACACAGCATAATGTGGAAATGAAATCTAACCTGTCTATGCAGAACACGAACAGAACTGTGAGCAACACAGTGAAGGTTCACCAGGGGGTGGATGTTAAACGGTTAACCATTAATATTAATACACAAATACAATTACACTTGCAATAGCTCAGTGTCCATCAGTGGTTAAGAAACTACAGCCCGAGCACTGTGGATATATACCAAAAAACTATATATCTGTGGAGATATATGATAAAAGAAATGGCAGCGATTCCATAGATGCCGTTATCAAAATCTTATAACAAAAGAAATTTGATCCTTTATACACAAAATGTATCAAAATGAGCTGTAAATAAAAATAAAATACAAATATTACCATGTATGTATTATATAGATTTGATAAAAGCACAGTTTAACGTAAAATATAAACATAAAGGTGTTGCACATTCTGTAAAATTAAAGTTTTCATACCAATATATATCAGGAAAAGTGCGTCTGTGAAAGGCTAAGTCAGTTTTATTTTTTTTGGCAAACCAATAAAATCGGTCAGGCTCTGAAAAGAAACATATCAAATTACTGCCCTGAAGAATAATTGTGAAACAGTAACTCTGGAGGCTATTGTTTGCTAATAAGTTCCCTTTCACACAAAAGAGAACCTGATGGTGACACCGAACGAGACTAAGTGGAACTTCACAGCTCCGCAATCTAGGATTTCTGCACAAGGGGCCCCATTGTTCCGGGAGCAGGTAAGATTCTCCTCCGCAACGTCCAACTAGGACACAAAGAAAATGAGACGGTGCATCACTGTGGAGCGGGTTGTCTGGCATCGGCGCAGAAAATATCAGTCAAGACACAGTTACAATGGAGGAGACAAAGGACGAGAGCGGAGCACAGTGGGGAGACGTGATCCGGTTCCACGGCCGACAGTGCCGCCGCCTGAAGGGCCTCATCAGGAGCAAATGTAATACAAGCTGGAGTGTTATGTAAAATGAAAGATGGGAGAACCCGGATCACTCAGGCCTACTGTGCTCCAATTGCTGATGCATACCTGTATTGTATTCAGAGGGGCATTCATTTCCCCTCCAATGATTACAACGGAACACCAGCTGTATTGTTTATTTGGTTGAAAGCACAAATGATATGCATTGATTCCTTATTCATTCATTGTTGAACTCAGCATTGTATCTATGAATGCGGGCAAAACGGGCCCAATTACAGCGAGCGATGCCTCCCTGCAACTCGACGGCGCAGCGAGATGATAAAGGCCTCAAACTGGGAGGAAAGGAGCAATCAAAGGCCACTTGTTGTCCTTTGTAAATTCAAAAAGCGGAATGGAAAAACATTTTTCTCGCTGTGAATGACAATGGTTCGCTTGGGACTTCAGATTAGATTATTAAACCGTTTGCATTTTATTAGGGCTTCCGCCGTTTTCCCTACCGTTAGGAGGTGATGCATTGTCACATGAGCCACCGCGCTATGGATGAGATGAATGGTCGATATATACATTACACGTAAATGATCCACGAGTACATTATACAGTTAGATAAATTACACATTTTATCAGATTTTCACTTCTCTCTCCGATAACTGATAACTACACATTAGGAAAGTGACTAATGAAGAAATCATGATCACTAAATTAAACAGTATTTTATGCACACTCATCATAATGATCTAAGGTTTTGATATGATATTAAATGGATATCAAACAATGCAAACTTGCTCATAACAGATATTGGAAAAAAACGAAATGAAGACACACAACTGATAACCTCCACCCCCCCCCCACCGAACAAGAATCTGAAACCAACATGTGGCTGCAAAGTGTCGGCGAAAAAGAGAGAAAGCTTCCGACGTGATGGCCGATCCCTCTTCAGCCCAAAGCACGAGTCCAGCCCAGTTTTTTAAATCCGTAACCAAAACACTTTAACATTTCCCCCATCAACCATAAAATGAAGAAAATCAATATCATTTTACACATCACAGAACCTGGCAGCATCTGTGACGCCTGAACGTTCAGTAACCTCTGACGGACAAACACACACTGACCCTGAGCCGACCCCTTAAGAAAACACACAAACGTGCTCATATCAGGTGTGTTGACACGTGCATGTGTGTGTGTGTGTGTGTGTGTGTGTGTAAACAGTAAATTGGAAGCTGGACAAAACAGACACAAACGCTCCACCTCCTCCACCTACAACTGTAAATCTGCTTTTACATGAATGTTAGTTTGTTGTGAAACTGATTCAGACTTTTACTTCACATTGTCAAGTAGAAATAACACTCAGTATGCAAGAGAGTACTGCGACTAATATGGCATTAGTACTTTTACTTGAGAAAAGCATGTGAATACTTCCTCCACTGTGATATTTTCGGAGACAGTTATATACCTGATAAATGTGATGCTGAAAGTTTGTTTTTAGCAATAATAACCATTTTTAGTTCCCTTTTATTTCCATGCGTTTGTATTGAACCAATTTTTTTCAATTCTCTTAAGCTTCCGTTAACGAAGCTCCACATTTCCTGCAGGGGTTTTTCACATTAAAAGGCTGATCAGAGATTAAACCCATTAGCCTCATTGATGTGATCCTAATGAAGAGATTTTAAAGAGTCATCCAAAAACTGCAAAGTAGAAACAATATTCCTGCTAAAAACAAACTGAGCAGTATGACATGAAGTTAACAGGTAAAGTGTTTAGAATAAAGTGGGTTTATATCAACCAAGAAACAAAGCAAATCAAAAACACAACTGAGTCTTTCTCCTCTTGATGTAAATAAATCCCAGTAGAGAGAATTTCTGATGCAGAGATTTTTTTTACCAAGAAATACACAACTACTTAAACAAGCATGTTTTCAACCAGCAGCAGGACAAAAATCCACAGGGGTTCAATTCTCAGAGAAACGCAGCTATAGACGCGTTTCTCTACGTGGACTGAACTCATTTCCATTTTTCTTTCATGGTTTCCAGCGTCAACGCAGCAACCACTTTACATTTGTGTCTATTTATTTATGTGATCATATCCGCCCGTGATTCAGTTTGTGTTGTATCCCAGTTGTCGGTGTTTGGTCAGGATTTCCTCCACGTGTCAGACACTCGGGACAGATCCTCTCGCCCGAGGCTGCGCTCTCACGCTGCCACGGCTCCTCCTTGTGCTCCACGATAAAAAAGGACCAGAATTTTGTGTCATTGTTTCTCCACAAGCGAGAAGCAACACCTTCACTTTTAAGTGGATTTTACTGTAGATGCTGCAACGTTGTGTTTCCAGGTGACAGCACTGCTGATGAAATACAAATCCCCAGCCCACCAATCTCACTTAATGAGATTTTATTTAACTTTTTAAAAGTTAGATCAGGCAGCACTTTGGGGTTTTTTGACATTGTCAGACGGCAAGAAATTGAATTGGAGCCCAGCTGCTGCCAGAGTTTCCGAATAATGTCTAACGCCACAGAACCAACAGAGTGCTGGTCGACAGCATCACTGAAGTGCAACGCGAGCTGCTCTGTGTCGCGACGTGAGGGACGACCAGGGTGGTTTGTTCCCCGATGAGAGAAGTGACGAGAGGGAAATGTCACAGAGAGGATGTGTTAAAGTCCTTTTGTTCATTTAGCACTAATATTACCAGAATTGAGTTTGTTCTCATTTGCTTGAAATGACCTGTGGTTTAAAAGCATTTAGTCATTAATGATCTATGACCAGAACAGGTGGCGGTGCAACAGTCTCCTGCACATATGTCACAATAAAAGCCAAATGTACAGGTTTATAAAAGTATATACTGGAGCCCGACTGACAAATCTGCCAAAATGAGCATATTGACAATGGTTTGCCAATATAAACCTTTTATTTTACAGAATAAACTATGCAGAAAAGATATGCATTTACATTTTACATGTAAAATGATGTCTTTTCTCTTCTTTCCAGTTCTATGCATTGGGCTGTATATGGGTTTTCTGTTTATTTATGGTTATGTATAATACATTCTATGATTAAACTGTAAAATATAAAACCTCAAATTGATTGAAGACATCCTAGGAATCGTTCTGATGTATATATCCGCAAATATATGAGCACTGAAAATGTTTTACTCCCTAAAAATCAGAATCAGCTCCCAAAAATCTATATATCTGTCGTCTTCAAGCAAAAGGGATCGTGGGTCATAAACTGTTTTTCAACCTGAGCAGCACGAACATTTATCTGTAATATTTGCAGTTCACACCTTTAAATTGAAATTAGCAGGTAACGTTCAGCCGGTCATGACATTAAACCCTGAATTAATGCATCACAGTCGTCGGATGCTTGAGGACTGAAGACCCACTCTCCCTCTGTTTTCCAGTGATTTTACTGATTCCTTTAACTCGCCAGCATTTGTTTTTTAGTTCAGAGAAGCTCGAGGACCCAGCAGACAAGACCCCTAACAAGTGATGTTCACAGAGTTTCTGCATTCACCTCAGTGGCCTTTTTG
Organism: Hippoglossus stenolepis; assembly: GCF_022539355.2. Taxonomy (NCBI): domain Eukaryota; kingdom Metazoa; phylum Chordata; class Actinopteri; order Pleuronectiformes; family Pleuronectidae; genus Hippoglossus; species Hippoglossus stenolepis. The sequence continues at coordinate 20,783,951 of NC_061497.1, read as the reverse complement.
TACATCACCATTATGCAAATACAGTCATAAATATTCAAATGTCAGTTGAATTCGACTCATTTCACTTGTTTAATAGCACAGCTTGGTCTAATTTCGACACCCGGGCCAGTAGGACTCCTTTCAGAAGCGGCAGATTGCTGCTGTTCTTCCTCCCGCCCCACCACCACCACCCAACCTCCCAGGAGATTTGGAATCGGAGCATGCTTACTTGACATCCCATCAGTCGACGGATCACTAACAAGTAGGCCATAAACCTTCTTTTCCCTTTGATTACACTAAGTACACTAAGTGCACAGAGGGCCAGATGCGACCCAGCCCAGTCATCTGTTGGCCTGCCAGCAGACTCACTATAGACCGGGGCGGGCAACAGGCGGAGGGGAGGGGAGAGGAGGGGGGGGGGTTCACCGGGGGTCCACTCCCATCAGGAGTATAACCATTGTTCTTCGTTACAGCTGGGGAAAGCTGCTGGGGGGGGTACAGACGCAGAACAAGTCCATTTCCACACCTGTTCTCCATCACCAGGACTCCTACCAGCTTGTCTCAGGGACTCAACAAACACACGCTCTCTTTGTTTCTGAACCTGCCCATTGTCAAGGTCTTGTGCCAGTTCAAGCAAAAACAGCAATTTATCAATAAAACTCTGATATAAACCGTATAAGTCAAATAACAACATATATTACTATAGGGCAGAAAGACTCCCAATTAAAAACTGCTGCCCCATCAGCGTTTAACAAACACACTGTGCAGAGTGAGAACAAAATAGTTTATGTTTTTGATTCAAAAGATGTTTGGAGTAAACTTTTATGTAACACGGCTGTTTGCTGAGCAAATTGCAGTGATTAGTTTCGCAGATGATGGAGTTTAATTTAATTACCGTTTGATGTTTGTTGGTACTAGCTCCAGCACCCAAGGCTACGTTCACACAAATAAAAAAAAATGTAAATGCATCACTTCTTGTACATTTACACCTTGAATCCGGACGAGTTTACTTTAGGGATCAACACACCAGCCACATTTTCGTAGGCCAATTAAAAACTAGCCTAGACGCCCAGATCGGCCTCCTGATTGGTTCTGCTGAGTCATGACTCTCCGCCCATCGTCAAACCTTTATTTTGAACGACACAGCTTGAAACTCCAAGGTTATAAAGGCAAGTTCAAAACTCTTTTCACAGACTGACAGAGCTGTTAATGCTGGTGTGAATATTACAGTCATTAACAGTGGGACTGCTTCGTACACTGCAGTCACCAGCAGGCACTATCCAGGCAACGCAGGTAATGCTACAGTCATCCCTGAACACTCAGGAGTGGATATTGGACAATGGTACTAAAGCTTAAACACTTAACACTATTAAAAGTAAAGTAATGGATAAATACACTCAACATTTAATAGTTTCATTTCATATTATACTACCAAGAGAAGCATGAATGACTAATTTAGTACGCTATTAATAAGTACTCCTGGCATGTCTACTTAATGAAGTACCAGATCTGAATCTGTGCACGAGTGGAGGGATTTGTATTTCAAGGTTTGCTGAATACGTTTGGGTTTGGACTGTTGGTCCAAAGAAAACAAGCAACGTGACAATGTTGCTTTGGGCTCTCACAGGATTTTTATTTTCATTATTTTTCAGATGAATTTTGTGAAATAAATTAAACATTAGTTCCAGCCTTAATTATAATCTTTTCAGCTTCAGGGTTTCACACAGAAAATATGACTGAAATGTTTATTGATTATACAACAGGTATGACATTTTAAAAAACCTGCATTTTATCCACTATTTAAAAAAGTTGTAAAACTATAACAAAACTTTCTGATTTGATTGGAATATTTTCCATAGTTTTATTAAATACATTCTTGCCCAAATGTCCGGACCACGTATTTGTGGATCAGAAGAAGCGAAGCGGTTGTTCTTCTTCTGAGTGAGCACCAGGCTGGTCTGTTATTAACAACTGAAGTTCGGAGATGTTACGACCAATAGCAAAATCATTTTTTGTTATTTATTAACAAGAGACAACAGTTTGATGACCTTAAACACACAAACGTCCCCAAACGTGCTTCCAAGACTCCAAAGATCACCCAACTCTGGACATGGAAGCCTAATGACTTTGCTTACAACACTTGCTCCATGACTGATGAATAAAACTAATGCTTTCCTTTAAATATCTGGCTTTGGCATTCTCATCTCATCCCTAAAGACCAGCGAACACATCAGGCATTGAAATGGGTCAAGTAATACTGAAGATAGATAGAAGGGGTGGATGTAAACAATCGTATCTGAGCGCTATTATGTATTTAAAGCAAATAAATAGAAACTACAGCCTACGTTTTGATGGACTAAAAGAAAAAAGAATCACATTCAGGGACACTAGCATAGATTTTCCATTGAGTTACTTTTTTCTCGTAGTGATGTCAAACGGTATCTGAATAATCCTTCATCCAATCATCACCTCAAGGCCGTAAAGATGTCAGTTCATTGAGCCCTTCAGCTTCCAGTAATAATCAGCTTTACGTAATAATCAGCGGCGCCGCAGTAAATAAAATAAGAAGCTGTGAACTCAGGCCAGCAACAGCAACAGCCAACCTACAGAAAAATAGATGTTTTCAGCTGTGCATTAACTTCGGCTTTATACCCCATAATGAAAAGTAAATAATCCTTTGATAAGATATGCAGCAGGCTGCATGCCGGTCTACAAAGGTGTGACGACAATGCCGCGAGAAAAATAGATGGATTAACACTTGTACCACCACAGAGTAATAGGTTCCAATGGGATCTACTTACTCCTGTCTATCTTCTGAAGAAAGCTGTTATTTGCATGCAGAAACCAAGCAAAGGAGAGAAATCTGACTGCCCTTCACTGGGAAATGTGCTGGATTCCCTGGCAAAGCTTAAATCTGTGCAAAAGACATAACAAGCTTTTATCCACTGCAGCATCAAACATTGATAGGAAACATAAACCAGCATCCAAGATCAAACACCGAGGAAGCACGTAAACCGGGGGAAAGAAACAGCCATACACTCAACATACCTATATTTATGAATTTGTCATGTAAACATGGCATTAAAACATTTTCTTCCTGCAGTCACACACAGGCTCTGCCCTCACATGCATTATCACGTCATTACATAACGCCAGAAAAATGAAAGCAGACGCTCCTCGCTTCACCTGGTAGGTTGCTCAACCAAACTTTTCAAGTCTCAGCTCGCTTGTGGTCGGAGCGTGCTGCGTTAGCACTCTAATAACAGCTGTAATGCCTCTGGTCTTCTACCTGTACATTCTGCATCACCATTGAACTCGCAAAAATGTTTCTATTAAAAAAACCTGAAGGAAGGTGCATAAAACAGCTTAATGACACATTTAAATAATATACCACCACGCATACATTACAACAGGATACAAGATGTGCCTGCGTAGCATTTTCTATCCCTTAAGGGCAGCGAGATTATCACTGTCAGGCTTGGAATTCAAAATATTTCATACAAAAACTACCTTTGATGAATATTAAACTACAATGTTAAAATATCCTCATTTTAAAATGATTATAGTAAAGAAACTTGACTAAATTGTATGAATCTTAAAATCAAAAATTCATTACAGATAGTGAATATAGGAAGAGAATCTAAACGCTAAATTTCAGACAGTTGAGGCCGAACACTCGACTGAAAATACACTATAATATGACTTTATATGGATTTTTGATTCATTTCTTTGTTTATAAATAGGGATTAGAACCCGACCAATAAGGATCTGTGGGAGCTGATACCAATATTTAGAGTAAAACATTTACAATAACGATTTATGCCTATAAGTGTGCGTTATAGGGAACAAACTTCACACCTGCACCCTATATATTCATTACAATTCAATGTTACTATTATCATAATATGTGGTATGGAGTATAAAGTATAAAAAAAAGAAACTGACTCATAAAATGTCGTTATTGAATCCTTGTGTATGAATGTAATTTAGGCTCGATATTTCATGGTTTAATATTAAATTCCATAATAAATAGCTATAAATGAAAAGAAAACACAAATACAACCAAGAAAATAAACACAAGCGCGCATATTTTCTGCAATGTTTATTTTTGTAAAGTAAAACATGAAGTATTGGCAATCATAAACGTTGATATCGTGTCTGATATCGGTCGAGAGCATCAGTATCAGTCAGGCTCTAATATCGATCACCTTGTGTTTTGTGTTCTCTCCAGTGACCACAATAAAATGCCTCCCTCAGTACAAACCTTTACCTTCCATTACAGAACAACCACCAAAGCCACCTGCCTTTTATCTGAATGCACAATGTGGATATAAACGAATCTAACCCTCGTGCACGGTTAGTTTCCCCACTCCCTGTTTGAGTCAGTTGCAATTATTGAAATATTCCTCATGTATATACACAACCAAGCAATTTGACAAAACCATCCCACATCGACTCACTTCCAAAGGCTGAACGTCATCTCAGTGGACGAACACCGTATCCACAGTGAGCCCTCTGAAACAAGAGCGATGCAGTCAGACGTACTGAACTGTGAATGGTTCCTTATAAATCCATTTAATTTGGAGCACTTGTGTGATATGACAGTATGAGGTGGGCCTGTGTGTGTGTGTGTGTGTGTGTGTGTGTGTGTGTGTGTGTGTCAAAATGGAACTTACAGTTAAGCAGAAATTAATTAACACTGCCTCTCTTCTCTCCTGACTGCACAGCAATCATACCCCCCCCAACCCCCCCGATCGCACTAACCAACTTCCCATTTATTTCAAATAAACAATGCCTGCCCAGCACAATGTAAGCCTATGTACTGTGCGCTACAGGTAAATAATTGATATGCTTTGTGCAGGCACACCGAGCTTTGTTTGAAATCAGTGGGGCCATCTCTCCATGAAGGTAGAGCAACACTGCCCATCGTCCAGAGAACAGCAGAGCCTTGTTTGGTTAGCTGTAGCTTCACAGGACAGTTTAACTGGCTCGCATGGAGGCAAGGAGGGAAAACATCATCATCACCGTGCCTCCATTTTAATGGATGAAACGTTGTAATGGATTAAGCCTGGTGGATAATCCACAATGTGACAAACGTGGACATCTGCCTCCCCTGTCACTCTCACAATTAGAGGCTCTAACTCAGCATAAAAACGGTTTAGATTCCCTGCGAGCAGCAGCTTTGCACTGAGGTAACTTTGAGGTTTGGAATCGTTCAAGAAAACAGCCATGAGAAGCGGTGGTGAAACTCAGCAGAGAAAAAACCTATACTTTCTACCCGGTTATGTAATTGCGTTGGAACGCGTGGTGAGGGGGCTCGTGGGGGCTCTTTCTACATCTTTATCACATCAGTGTGCAAAAAGACAAACAAGCCCAGAAAGCAACGAGCAGTTCTCACGTGGTTTTAAAACATCTGCACACAGAAAAAGAGCAAGATCAAAGGGAACTGTGACTTCAGATAATGGCAATAAGCAGCAGTGCTACCAGTCCATCCCGCCTCAGTGCGGTAAATAAGCGTGTGTGTGTGTGTGTGTGTGTGTGTGTGTGTGTGTCGCATCCTCCAACTCGCCAACACCACTCTCAACATCTATCAAAGCAAAAGCGTGAAAACGAAATGCATGCGCACAGTCTCCACCGCACCGGCTGCATCTCTAGCCCGACTACACCCGAGCGAACCTTTGAGATGTTGCAATGATGCTGCTGCAAATCCAGTCACGATAATTTATGGTAGAAACACAGCCCGGATCTCCTTTGAAAAATCGTGCAACTGAATCTTCAATCGTGTGCCAGCAAACGTGCGTTTGTGTGACAAGGGAGAGAACAACACGAGACGAATCACCGTGTTGTGCTTTTAACTTCGGCTTACATTAAAAACACAGAGAGGCCCTTGAATTGCGGAAATTCCTACTTCTACAACGGGTTCGCCCGCGTTTCTAATCGTCTCCGCGGGATGACCCGTAGCGAACGAATTCCGACAAAACTGACATAAAACGGGAAACAAATGCTTGTTCTCACGCGATCTTACCGCCGAATATTTACAATAGCAAAGTATCACAATTTAACGTTAAGTTATGTTCTTCTTCGTGGGATTTACTGCCGCTGAGGGATCAGCTCAAAATCAGCATATTTCTAAAGGGAGTTCGCTGCGGCTCTTCCTCAGCCCGCACGCTGCCGCTGCACTTTAACGCATCGTTGTTTTCCCCGTGATTTACAGCAGCGTTGGCTCAGTTTTAGGACCCGTGCTGCAAAAGTAACCGAGCCAGAGAAACCGCACCAACACCGACACACGCAGGTCTAATACGCGGCTCCACGTTTCCCATACGTGCGACAAAAAGGACCAAACACAACATTTCAGAGTTGCCAGCTGTGTGGCGGCGACGGGGTGCGCGGACTAAAGTCGTGTGTTCCTGGGCAGCGGATCCGAAACAACCCGTGTGCGAGCCCCGCACCGCGCAAACATGCATCTCCCCTCTTTGCGTACAACTTTACGCACACTTGGCGTTTTCTTTCTCGCTCCTTCAGCATCGCGCGTCCGAGTGTGTGTGTTTTGCGCTGCGCACGGTCTGAGAAATGTTCGGTCCTCAGTACGCGGCTGTGCAGAAAGAGCAGTAAAACCCCCGCTCCTCATCCTTCCATGTCTGCATGCAAACGCAATCTGCGGGAGAGAGGGGGGGAAAGTGCGTGATCCGTGCGTACACGACAAAAAAGGGGGAAAAGTCCTACCTTTGTGCGGGGCCGCTTGGAAGAGGAATAAAAAGAGAATAGTCGCCAGAGAGCCGCTGCCAGTGTTCGCCATGTTGGACACCTGCTTCAGTATGGCAGAGAGAGGCTGCTTCACCTCCAGCTACAACGGGACTCACTTAATGAGATGCAGGGGAGGGAGGGGGCAGTTTACCATATTCATCTCAGCAACAGTTTTTATAAGAAATCATCGTGCTCGTGATATTTGTCTTTTAATCCAGCTCTCTGTTTTTTTTTTAGTGACAATGAAAACAACTCAGTTTTTTTATTCTCCGGGGGGTTTGTGTGTGTTTGTTTTGTGCTGCAGGAGGTAGAGGGTGGTGTTATTGGACGGGTCCCTTTAATGTCACACAACACGTTAACATAAAAAAAATATACATTTCTATTCTGTCATTTTCAATTTATTTTGGCCATTTCAGAAATCTTTTGAAAATAATTAATTCAGCCACCTGTAGCATGCAATACACAAGCAGGGCCGCACATAGGTTTTCTGTGAGCCCCCATGGACCCCCAACCTCCAAAAGCTGCTCCCTCACATGCACTGATCTCCGGAGGGGCTGTTTGAACGTAAATGTCCGAGTGAGAGCGTAGAAGTGACTGGGTGGGGGGGGGGGGGTTGATGATGTTTCTAACGTGACGACACAAAAGCAAGAAAAGCGGTACCACCCACGTAGAAGACGACAACTGAGATGTCAAGAGAGTTTTCGGTGATGAGGGCTGACGCTGATGTCGACGTACTGCAGCAGAATCTATACGTAATGTCGTGCCTTGTCTATTTTACTCTAAATTGAAACATAATTCAAATATTTCTTGATTTACCTAAATTATAACAACAAACGAACACAGAGGCCCCCTAGAGGCTAGTTTAATAATTTACTCTGTGAGCCCCCTAGTGGCGATGTGGACCTTAGTGGCTGCTAATGGTCAGACTAAACAATATATGACTTTGTTATCTTCTCACATGTGTACTGAAGTTGACTATATAGCATAGTGTGTCTTGTATCACAACATCTTTCAATGTTTAAGATAATAAGTAAATAAGGTAAACAGCCACATATACACTCAAAGAGACACAGTCAACACCCAAACAGATGAGAGGGCGTCTGAGGGTGGTGGTTGTAGGAGGTGGTGCGGCCCCCTGATCTGTTTCAATTGTTGAGGTTGGAGTAGAAACTGTTGCTGGTAGACAATTCTCATTTTGACCACATGACAACAACAAGAATAATATAAATTTTAGTTTGTTTTCACAGTCAGTGCCTCTTTTTAGTTGATTTTAGTTGATTCCACAGAAGGAAAACATTCTGGTGCCAGCTGCCCAAAATGTTTAATCTGGATCATTATGATCCAGATTAGCAAATCCCATGTTTTGTTATCGAGGAGTAATCCATTACCAGATATTCCAAATATGACATTTGTGAATAGGACTGCATATCACACAATGGAGGTAGAACAACAGGTCATATAACAGTGGGGGGTCCACTCAGGAACAACAACACAGACAGCAACTGAGAACCTAAATGTTCTGAGGAGGTTCTTTACGTGACTGAAGTGGAACCACAAGGTTCATGTGACATAATACAACACAACCAGACCTAATAATGATATTTATGATGCACATGAGCCTGTTTAACACTTAGAACAAGAATGAGGGATGAGGTCCTGTCAGTGTGATCAATCTACACTGATAGACAACGTTTTAAATCTTTATTATTGTATTTAATATTCTTTTATGGCTACTGTAAAGCACTGAAAGGCTTGATATTTCACCGAATATCTACTTTATCTGTGAAGATTTTTCTATTACTTATTTTAATATTTATTGTTTGTGTCTGGTTCAAACTGTCCTACAATGAAAATAAAGGATTTCATTTCATTTATATTTAATTTGACCACATTTTGCCCCTGAAAACCACTCATCAGCTGGGATCAGAATAAAAGTGGTTATACAAAAAAAGTTTGAAATAATCCATCATAAAACTTTGACCCAGATCCGAGACTGGATCGTGTGATGTAATCTGCTTTAAAAAACCTTGTTTTTTTTTTACTTTAAATGGTTTTCAAGATTGGATCCAGTCCGATTACTGGACCCTGGACACTATGATAACCACTGTCCTGATAGCTGAGGATAAGAGGAGTTACATGATGGATGATGAGAGCAGATACATTTTATGACACTTAAAATTGAAGTGTGGGTGGAATTTCCAGCCATAAAAGAGAACATTGTCATTTGTGGCAATATTCTATAGATAATAATTTTCTACGAAGGCTGAAAACGCTGCAGGAATGTGTGGAGGACATTTATCACGTCTTAACAAAATAGATAATCATTGTAGCCTCTTATAAATATCCATTCACCCATTGAAACAGAATGTCATTAATAAAGAATACGCATTGCATAGGGAAATGTTTTAAATTGTCAGGTAAGGTAATAACCGGTGAAGTGAGTGTTGAAGGAATGTGGGACATGAGGGGTTCGGGGGGTAGGAAGAAATGGGGGGTCAAGCAGGAGAGCATGAACAGAGGTCTTGAATGGAGATTAATGACAGGCAAAGGCTAGAAGGTGTTGTAGAAAGAAACCCAAGGAGGGCGACTCGGGTTGGGGGCAACGTCTTGATGAGGCTTTGTAGCTTCACCCCTGTGGTTTGAGTAATAAAAGAGAAGGAGGCACGGAAGCAGAACAGAGGTTTATGGGGGAGGGAGAATGAGGCAAATAGTCATTCATTTATATTGTGTCTATAAACAGCAGAAAGCACAGTAGTCGACAACATTAAATAGCCAAGTAGACAAACACCTGGATAAACACACAAAAACATAATTAAATCGTTATTAACTCGACTTTAAACTTGATGTTAAAATCAACAGCTCTTCCTCCTCCTACACCTCAAATTTTGGATCTTAACATATTTGCTGTTTTTCTTGTGTGGAGGCTAAATGTCTGACAGATGCAGGTACGTATTTAGTGAACGGTGCTCGGTAATGTTGTCCCCTGGGCTTTTCCGTACAAAGGTTATGAGGAGGCTAATGGGATTCAATTCTAGGTTTGCACAGATGTAATATAGATGAAATCTGCTGGGGGGAAAAAAATATATTCAATGGCAAGGTAGTTCTCTCTAGTTTCCTACTGGAGTAAGCAGGTGCACACACAGAGGTGGATGTAAAACCCTCCTGCAGCTGTCAGCGTTGTAGATTGTTGTACTTAAAGCAATGAGGTGCTTTGTGATCAACAGACGTCTGCTCCACTGAGTCAGCTCCATTTGTGAAGCTGCTGCTCGTGAGGCAAAATAAAATCTTACACCAGGATGATCCTCCACACAGAAGATGATCACCAAACACCAGGAGTGTTTCAAGGGACTTCAGGGACCCCGGAGAAAAGGAACCTGGAGCCCGACGTCCCCCAAATGAAACACATGATACCATCAATCAATCTATTATCTATACCACCTCTCCTCTCAGGGTCATGGGGAGCTGGAGCCAATCCCTGCTGACACTGGGGTTCTGGGTAAACCCTGGAAAGGTCACGTGTATCACAGGACAACAACCAGAGATAAACAACCATCCACAACTATTCAAGAGTCTCCAGTTACTCTAAATTAACCTACATGTCTGTTTGCAAGCAGAGAACCAGGAGAAAACCCACACAGCCACAGGAAGAACATGCAAACTCTGCACAGAAGAACCCTGGACAACAGGGATTCAAACCAGGAACCTGCTGTGAGGTGACAGTGCAAACCACCGATCATCTGCTCATTGTGCAGACACATAAATATTAGTAAAGTAGTTTAAGTTTAAGTTCAAACCCCCGACCACCATTCCAAACACGTCACACACACACGTGGACGTTCTAGTCTTAAACCAAACCTCTAAGGTTAGTGGTATGGGGCCTTGTTAGGAGGTTTCTGACCATGGTGATGCTTCTGTACATGATCATAGAATTTAGGAGGTTCTCACTAAACTGTCTTTGCCGTGGACGAACACAATCAGCTGTTCTCAGGGGTCTCCTCTCTCAGCTCGGGGCCCCTCACAATAACCTGCTCCAGCTTCCCTGTTACCTGCTAAACACAAATTTGTTCACAATTTGTTGCAGGAGAAGATATTCGTGCTTATTTTGTGAATATGCCCGTTTTGGGGAATTGCTGTGTGGAAACTTGCACAGCAGGTTTTAATCACTCCTACCACAGATTGTGTATTTTTGGAAAGTTGGCTTTATTTCATGGATGCAAGCTGAGGTATGTTTGATCTGATGTGGAGCAGATAGCACATTTATTTATACATTTTTAACATAAATCCTTACTGAACATTGAAAAACAATAACAGGTCACTCATGGCAATTGCATTTGTGCTTTTTGTTACTGGCAGGTTCTCAATCTGAATATAGGAGTGAAGAGGGGGAAGCTGTGCGTGTCAGCGGTGCTCATGTATAACCATGTAAACTTCCTCTCATTTGTTGAAACTGATTTATTTTCTCTTTAGATTTCAGCTCTCCAGGAAAAGACAAACGCCGTCACTTCCTCAGAATAAAGGAGCATTTCCAGTCCACAGTTAGAATAGACATTAAAGCCAAGTTAGTATTTTATTTTGATACGTCATATATACATTTTTACTATATTCACAGCAGAGTTGAACTGGCCAAACATGTTTTAAAATATTTCCCTTTCTGAGACCGTGTTCCCCTTATTTTTCCCGAACTTTCTCATGTTGTCTTCTCCAATGGCCGCGGATTATGCAGTTCATTGACATTCTCTCCAGTTGATTGTGATTTCCTATTCAGGGCTTTGATGTAGGCCAGATTTAAAAATTCTGTTTGTGAACCGTCCATACCTTTGGTCTGTCGAGAGCTTGGCAGGATCGGGGGCTGACAAGCCAAGCAATAGTCACCTCCCCCTGAAAAGAGCCAGGGGTAGTGTGAAGTTCATGGTCTTCAAAGCACCACCACTCCCCCTCCTCCTCCGTCGTTATGGCGGATGCCAGGGCACCTGCGGATATGAACGGTATAAAATAAAACACAATATCTTCAGTAGCACTTATGTGTTCTTTGTTTTTTTGGGGGGGATCTATCAATTTCCTGGTGTCACAGTTTAATGAATTGAACTTGAATGGGTATTCTTATAAAAGAAAATACATGCAAATGCTGTTTTCTTCTACGTGATAAAAATCCATGCAAGTCAAATGAATGTGACTTGAATTCTTCAGGCTCGGTTACGTTTTCATTAAATCTTATCACTTGACTTTGTTTCGTTCTGGGTGATGTTTGAGTTTTTCATGCAGGTTTCAAAGAGCTACATGCACTTATACTCTCTGGAACAGGGCTCGCTATTTATGAAACTTTAATATTACAATAAGTCTTTAAATATTTATATATTACATAACAGAGGGCGATAACCCTCCCCCCACAGAAACTGCCAGAAAGGTTCAGCGGTACATCTCTTTGAAAATCTGCTTTCAAACTAATTTCCGTCTATTACGTTGGCTTTAACTCACAGCGGACGTGATAAGACATTTCCAGGCGTTGAGGGGATAATTCATTGAATTCAAATGACCACATCATACTTTTTAGTTTTCTCTATGGAATATGTTCGTTTTCAAATATGTTTAATTTTAGATGTGGTGCATTTTATTGTTGCGTTTCATCCATTTTCCAAATAGTTATGGACAAGAAGGGTTAGTTGCTCTTTAATCGCAGTATTGATTTGAATAAAAACGTTGTTGTCTCAACCTTTTAACGTCTCTCATGGTTTTTAGAGATGGAATAAAAACTGATTGCTGGTTTTACTCAAAGGAATCTTTGTGCAAATGTTCAGCGTTAAATACAAGAATATATATATCAAGCCTCCTGATATGAAATAAGTAAAACTGCAGCGTCTGACAAGTTTGAAATTAGTCTGTTAGAGCTGTCAGACACAGTTGGTGCAAATATATTCACTGTCATCTTATGAACTCGCTCCAAGTAGCTCACAACCAGTTTGATGACTGAGGATATTTACTTATTACTCTACAATCCTATTCTCAGCTCATTGTGTTAGTGGAACAAGACATTTTGTGCTTTTTATATAATCATGTTACATAATTAAAACCCGGGTCAGTGACATTTAGGGAGAATCGTTTTATTTTCCAGTTCCAGGTGAGACTCAGAGAAAGATTTAATTGTGCCCGAGGAGGCTGGATTATGAAAAATGAGAAAGACAATGGTTGCAATTATTTTCAACATTGACTATTTTGTTTTATGACCATAACAAGATTACAGTTCATTTATTTCCAGAAAACACAGGTGCAGTGTACCGCAGGGCTACTGCAAATATTCCCTTTTAATTTGCATATAAAGATGGACAGCTCATCAAAAGTGAAGCCAAATCATGTTGCTCGCCCCCTGGTGGCTGGCAAACAACTAAACAACACTGATGTATGTTCAAATCTTCATTTATTTTCTTTTAACTTTGTCTGTAATTTGTAATTTGATGATGAAAACAGGTTTAAATGTCATGATTAACAGCTAAAACCGACTCGTGATTGGTCGAGCACGGGTATCAACACCACGGCTCCACTCCACGATCACTACTGTGCAGACTCTGGCTCCAAATTTACATTTAAGGTGTAAGATGGCAGTACCAGTATCCATTTGCTTAATTTTTGTGAAGTGGGAACTTTAAATACTGTTAATAACAATGGTTGTAGGTCAAAAGTGTACTGACTGACAGTCGTAAGACCACGCCCCTGACTTTGGCCGTCTCTGATTGGCTCGAAGGACGAGATCTCTCTGCCCTGTCAGGTACAGAAGACTCTGACTGCACCTCTTCACTTAGGATTTTGGAGAATATTTAAACTGAACTAAAAGTTACATGCACTAGTTTGTATTAAACCATGAAACATACATTTCTTTACATTGAAAAAAGAAAATGACACAGCTCAAAATGTGCGATTGAAATGTCAGACAGTCTCTTTTTATCTGTCAAACCTCAAGACGGGGAAAGGTACGGGTGAATAAAAGCCAGGCAATGATATTCCACTCCTTTTTTGTGTGTGTGTGTGTCTTTTTGATGTTTAGTTGTGTGTAGCCTCCTTCAAAACTCCGTAACCGGGGCTGACACACCCGCTGCCAGCCGAGCTGAAGCACTTAAAAGAAGAATCCGTCCTCAGATAATGTGGGGGCAAAATTCTAAATCTAAAAAGAAGTTATAACTCTTTGATAGTGAAGAACTGACACCTGGGCCTGACCTCTGCTTTTGATGTTCGCCACTGCACAACTGTAGCTGAACTGTAAAAGTCTGGATGTAGCGTCTCATCATCGCCTTGGCTTTGTTATGCAGACAACAGATAATAGAGACGTGGAAGGAGCCGCGGATGAAGCTTTCGGGCTACATCCACGCTACAACACCTTAGCTTTAAAAGGCATCACTGAGGCTGTGTTTACTTCTGACGTCCAGACTACTGCAGAGTTTTGGAAGCAGTGGACCTGTTTTACTTTGAAAACTCCAGGGAAGCTTTGTAGTGCAGAAACTGACCCAACTGGAAACAATGTCACCTGCATTGCCTCCTGATTGGTTCTTATCAGTCATGACCTGTTGCACAAAAATTGCACCACTGCTCTCTGTGTCCAATTATTTATATAGTTCTATTAAATTCAGTTTTATTGTATTATTATTATTATGCAAAACATTGTTCAAAGATGATTTCTGATATGGAGCTTAATAACTAATTTTGTTAGTTTTTAATGAGAACATATTAGTGTGGATGCAGCCTAAGTTTCTCAATGCTGTTAGTCGTGACCAGAAGTTTTAACAAGTCCACTGAAAGAGATAAGCCAGGATTAAAACTTTCCTTTATTGTCCCTTAAAGAAATATGCAGAGCCTGCTCAAACTTAAGTTATTTAAATAATTCATTGTATTAACTTTTCTTATTTTTGCTTCTTTTTTTGTTTTAAAGCATTTATAAGTGCAGATCGATTATGGTGTGTTTTGGAAAATAACTGCCAGCGAAGCTTTGTAAATTACACATGATTTGAGGGAAATGAGCAAACACACAGGTTCGGTTTAAACATCGATGGAGAGGAAAGAGTTGGAGAAGTTTTAAGCATCAGCAGAAGCTTAGTTTCTCACTTTAGTTTTGACTAGACAAACGTAAACATGCAGTGTTACAGTAATCATTGGAACACGTATCCATATTGATCCCCATGCCGTATGTTATTGTTTTCCAATATCCGAAAGTCAAAACCTTTAATACCAATTAGTCATTTACACCTTTTAAAACTATTCAGCAAATAGCTCTGTCACCGGTGACACCGCTCGCTGCTCCTCGCATTCCCATGTGTGCGTCTCGTGAGGTGTGCAAACTAAATGAGGAGCAATGCAATCAGCTGAAAACCGCCTCCAGATTAAAGCAGGTCCCAGCAGGCCGGATCAGGAGTGAACAATTTGACCCCCGAACCCATAATAATGTTCTGAAATCCCCACTGTAATCGACTACAAGGCCCTGGCAGGTTGTTGGATCAGCGCAGCTCTCCAGGAAAGCCACCACAAGGGCTCTTCACTTAATGAAATCTCTCAGCTTTCTTATTGATTTGCCTTAGGTGCTTTTGCAGTTGTGTGCAAAACACAGTGTATAAACACAACAATTTAAATCTTTCGAGTCGCGCGGGCACATCGCCGTTCTTTGCATTCTGTAATGCTCAGGCTCAGGCTCAGGGATTAAAATTAATAAGACAACTTAAAAATAGAAAAATCAGGTTGGCTGAAATCTGCAGGATTTATCAATAAGAGCGAGCTTTTATCTGCAGAGTGGGAGCAATCAAGGACAACGTGGATCGCTAATGCTCGGAATTGGATTTCTCTCATCTTCAAAAGGCGAGTATTAAATCTGTGCATGAGATGAACTATTTTCTTGTGTTGTGTTATTGACGCATGCAAAGAAGACTGCATTAAAGGCATCTGATGTGTGTGTGTGTGTGTGTGTGTGTGTGTGTGTGTGTGTGTGTGTGTGTGTGTGGTTCCATAGATTGCACAGAAACAATTTGACTCTGCTCCATATATGAGTGTAGGGGTTGACACATGTTTATTTTTAACAACAAGATTGTTAAGATGTTTTTCCAAATTCAAACGTACACACAGGTTTGATGATCAGTTTCAGTACATTTTAAGAACGGTGATTTATGTTTTATTCCCCTGACGACTCGAGTCCTATTTATTACCTGACTGAGATCTTCGTTTTGCATGTGGGTTTCTGCCCTCCAGGTTCCCACGTCATCCGAGCACAAGCGGCTCCTGCAGGAACTAAATGTTTGCTTAAGCTAAAGTGACAGTTACGTTGTTTCCTTGCAGAAAATCTACTTTTTCTTTGAAATCATACATCACTGAGTTATAGAGAGTGAAAACTGCAGCTTCTAAACAAACACGCGTGCGAGTCACTTTTCATTTTGTTCATTGTCATGATGCTGTTTGATCAGAAACACTGTAGAAAGTGATTCATGTTAGACACGGAGAGACTTCAGGTCAACTTCCACCAAAACAAACGCCAATACAGGTTTAATCTAATGTACAGTGGCTGCAGGTTTCATCCAACTTTATGTAAAGTCCATTTCAGAGAAATGTGAATTGGTCTGGTGATGGATAGATAGATAGATAGATGGATAGATGGATGGATAGATAGATAGATAGATAGATAGATAGATAGATAGATAGATAGATAGATAGATAGATAGATAGATAGATAGATAGATAGATAGATAGATAGATAGATAGATAGATAGATAGATAGATAGATAGATAGATAGACAGACAGACAGACACACAGATCGATAGATACAGTAGAAACTATAGGGCTCATGGTTTATACAGCATCAAATACCAGGAAGTCGTGTATTGAAGAGCTGCAGCCACGTCACACATGCACTGTAGGTTCTGTCAGTTGAAGTCAATTCACTCCTGTATAGACTCTTGTACATGTAGGTCACTCCTAATGCTTGGAAACTTTGTATCACAAGGAAGTGAGCCGCACATCAAACCCCGGATGCCAGTGCTGTCATCTTCAGCCAGTTCAGTCGCGTTTATCTTTCCAACTCCCCCGTCACCACGACTTCCTCGATGATGCTGCGGTACATCCCCTCTTTCAGCCCGTCTAACGGTCGGTGGAAAAATGTGCCCACGCAGACGCGGCAGGCAGTCGGTCGGCAGCTGTGCTTTTGAGAAGCCGGTTGTTGCCTCTGGAGCGGGTTCCAGTGAATGTGCCCCGTTCGCTCGCCGCAGCTGACTGTGTGATCAAAATGAGACTAAATGAGGTGTGCCCCGGGAGAGGGGGGTTATAAAAGGCTGAATGTATTAGCTGTGTGTAGCATTTCAGAGTCAACACACAGAATGATGGAGGCGCAGATACAAAGCCGGCAGGTCATGATTATTTCATTAGCATGCTCTCGGTGCTGCCTCCACTCCTCCCCACTGAAGTGCGAGAAGTTGCCACGTGGCATCAAACGGTCATTTGCATATCGATATCTGTGCCGCAGTCCGCTGCACTCGGGAGTGGAAAGGGACACGACTTCATGACGGAACCAGTAAAACCATTAACATAACTGTTAATCACACCAGTGAGATAGAAACCTTGCAAGTTGCTGTCAGAGCCAACATGTTATTATTGCCCTCCTGGGTCAGGAGCACAGGGCAGGAAAGAGGGGCATCTGCTCCGGGGTCCCAGACTATCAAGGGCCCCATATTAATAATTCAAATAGAGTTTGGTAATGTGATTAATTAAAATTCCTTTTAGCAACATTAAACACAATAGTAGTAATAGCTCGTAAATGGTTAGAAGTCTAATTTATCTCTGGCCACGCTGGAGAAACGAAAGTCATTCATCCTGAGGGATCTAATCACAAATGGACATGTACATGTGTGAAAGCACCTAAGATGCATCGAGGACACATTTGAGATTCTCTAAGGTCCCCCCTGTTATAAGCTGCTCAGCTGACGTCCTCTGACCCACTAATTTCACAATGAACCGAAGATATTTTAACAATTTGCAGTGGTTCACAGAGGTTGTTTTATTTGTGGCCACTGCTACGAATAGATTTTTCCTTTCAAGTGAGTAATATCTCGCTTCATTGTAAAGGTGCGTGCATCGATTCGCTCGGCCTCTCCCGGCTCCGCTCCCTCCCTCTCTCCATCCCTCAAATAGACTGGATACAAAAATGGACGACGCGACTCCACTTTCCTTAAAACTATTCAGAAACGAGGCCAAAATATATCCTGCATACGAACGAGAGTCTGCACAGAAGGGATTTTGGGGATGTGGCTACGGTATCGACCAATCACGAATCAGTCTCAGCTGTCAATCATTACACTTCAGGCTGTTTCTATAACATATAATAATTAATTAAAACTAAATTTACTGAAAAATGTGCACTTTACATACATCAGTGGGATAACAACTGTATAAAATGACAGAAACCATCTTTGGGAAAAGTGTATTTGACATGAACTCCACTCGCAGGTTGTTGTGACCTATTCTGCAGCCAGCCACCAGGGGGTGTTGACTCCGACTGGCTACAAATAACCTTGTTCGGTCTTTACGAACAGAAATGACGTCAGGTGTGAACTGACAAAGTTGTCGCTGTGCATCTGTGATCAGATCCCTGAGGACAGATCTGAACACCAGGTCTGAACGGGGCTAAAACCAACATGGTTGTTAATTTTGTCAGCATGAACAGTTGATCGTTTCTTTGTTATTCCTCCAGTCTGGTGACATGTTTCGACTGTTTCCTGGGGTTATATTCAAATGACAACAAGACCTGTTGTTTTTTCCCACAGAACAAACTTCACACTGTCACACTGTTTGTACTGTAATACCACTTAATTTGTGTGTGTGCGCCTCCCATGCACATCTGTGGACTGATAATCAGTGTGCGCGGTTGTGGGTTTACACACAGGTGTCGCTGCCAAAAAATTGAAAAGGCCGAGGCCAACAGCCTAATTACGTGGAATAACAAAAAGGGATGAGATGCCTTAGTGTGTCTGACAGCTAACCGAGGGCTTACATGAAACTGGAACTCATGAGCAGGTTTTATATAACACACACATTTCAAAGGGAAGTGAACACGTCGACTGCCTCTGCCAAGGAGGTCTTGTTTTTCGTCTCTGAAGGGTCTGGTTCTAAAAACCCACTTTCAGATCAACAACAGGAAGAACAACAGTTCGGAGTCGCACAACTTCCAACTCCAGAAAGATTGAAGTCGTGAATGTTGTGACCTGACTAAATATGAACCAACTACTTTGACTTAAACACCAAAGCAAATAACAGACGCCGCTGCCAGTCACATCGCTTCCTTCCACCCTAACCTCTTCTGTACTTTTTGCGTAATCTTGCTGACAAACACACAAACCGACGGTCGGGGGTAAAAACGTTTCCTCCTTGGCCGAAGTTAAGTTTTGACCAGAAGGGAGTTTTGGGGTTTAGAACCAAAGCATCCAAAAACTGGTGTCCAACAAATAAAAGGGACACTCACCAATTTCTTTATGTTCGGTTTATGTCTCTGCCGGAATTTTGCCAAGTTTGTGAAAATAAATCCAATGCCGTCATCCTAATGTCATTGTTATGATGTCATCTAAACTTGGATTTGGAGACTACAGGGGATTTAAAAACAACGTGCTTCCCTCGTCCATTCTAAAGATGTGTTTGTTCTTTATTTAAACATTTGTATTGTTCTGTGTGTGTGTGTGTGTTACGTGTCTGAATTCCGCACGTGGGCGATGCCTTTGTGTAAAGTGTATCTCCGCCTTATAGCAGATGGCTTTACATTACACACGCTCAGTGTTATTGTGCAAGGGGCTTGTTAGACGCTTGTTTATGAGGGATTGCTCCCTCCACCCTCCTCCTGTTGGTTTCTGCAGCCCCCCGGAGACGCCGCGATCCGCCTCCCCAGGGGCTTAGACAGATTGAGTCAGGCGGCCGGTTATCTACGATGTGCACAGCTTTGTCGTAATTGCCCCCCTCATGAGCTCACCACTGCCGTTACTTCACACGCTAAACCTTATTAACTGTTGCATATGTTACCGTGCCTCGCCTCCACTGTGCAACTTTGAACTTCGGTGCCAATTAGCCGGGGCCCCGGTCTGGCCTCTCTCGGTGACGCTATTAGGGAGCGCGTCCTTGGAATTACTGCTCATTAATTCATTTGTTTGCTCAAGCCTACTCGAGATTTACTTTCGGCAACAAGGGTTAGCTGTTTTTTCCCCCATTTGCTTTTTCCTTGTATCAATTAGTTTTGAGGAAGTTCACGCGATGCAAATAGCTACGGTGAGTTTCCACACGGTGAAGCATCTGCTCACCGGAGTTATCTTTCTGTGAATCGTTCGTGTAATGATAGAATTCAGAATAGAAGATTAATATATGTTCCGAGGTTATATCTTCAGTTACATTTTCTCCTTATAGCGCAGAGTAAAAATAATGAATAAAGGCAATTAAAATGTCTGAATGGATGAAGAGGCAGAAAGTTATATTTAATCGCGGGAGAAGAAACACACACGTTCTCCTGCTTCTTCCCTCTGTTTCTGCTAAACACAATGACATGTGAATCTAATTCTGTTAATTGCACGATGAAATAATCCATGAAGTATGAATTTCTTTGAAGCTCAACATCCGTGACAGTCTTAACTTCACAAATCGTCTCCTCTCGCCCGATGGAAACGCAGCCCCACGACATCCAGATGGTCAGATTACTTAAAAGGGACTAACCGCACCGGGATGGAAAGGGAACGTGAATTTTTGACAAACGACACACCGCGAGTTATCTTCTTATGTGGAACGGAGCATGTTAACCTCTTCTGCCTCGGCTGAACGGCGCGGGACTGTGCAAGGTCCCCCCCCTGTCCCCGGGAGCGTGTGTCCTCCTCTGGCATGCTGTGCAGTCCTTCGCTGACACACTGATACTTTCTTGTCATTGATCATATTCGGGAAGCAGGCCATTGCTGCGGTTTCGTCATGCTTGCCAGACCTCTGCTTACTGCACTGGCTGAGGTCATTATACTGTACAGGCGGAACTTGGACTTTGTGAGGCCACACAACCCCCGAAGGACGACTCGTCCTCCATTCTGAAAACAGAGAAACTTCTGGACCGACTTTCCCTCGCGACAATCTCACTTGATCGAAGGCAGCAGAGAAGAATTCCTTTTCTACATAGTGGTGTTTGGAATTTGAAGGGATATTACAGTCAATCACATAATAAGAAAATAAACGGATTGGCGTTCATCAGTCAACAACATTGTGATATGTTATAATATAATAGAAATGTGGATGGAGCTGTGTACTGTTAGAGCCCTAAACTGTGGAACAGCTTGAAAATCAAGATCAGACCGGGAACATCCTTATGTCGTTTAAATCTCCTCTTTATCATATTTTTCCATTTGGCCAAGAAAGCTCAACGCATGCAAATGAAAACAACTTCATCAATGTGATGATGTTGATGATGACATGTGCTGGCTGTAGGTCAATGCCTTGTGAAGTTGTTGAAGTCTGCTACTCGTCAGTGGTGATGGAACTTCACAAAGCATTGAACCACAGCCAGGTTCATCACTTTTTTGGGTCCCCTGGAAACATTTACGGTGTCGTTTTTGCAATTTGCAGCGCATCTCTGTAGTTGCATGTCATCAAATTAATAAATTGATTCTTTATTGGCACGTGTTTTCTTAATTTGCAGTGCGTTGAGCTCTCTCGGCCACCGTATGATTGACGGCTGAGACTGACTAGTGTCTGGTTGAGCACATATCCGGCCGGACCTTGATACCTCTGCTCCGTCCCCCCGATCTCTATGGCACAGACTCTGGTTCACAACGTGCAAGATGGCAGCGTCTGTGTCCAGGATAAATCGGCTTCCTTTCTGGATAGTGGGAGGTTGTTTGTCAGTGATGGACCCTGACTACTACAGACGCAGCTAATTAGACAGAGGTGGGAGACGGGGATCCCTGATTGGTTGCTGTGAGGGGAGAGGAACTTTAAGGCTCAGTTCATTTCGTCCTCTTAGATTTTTTTAACTGATATATAATAGAGAGAAACATGATAATACACTGTGTGAATGGAAAGGAGCCAACTGACGGACTTAATGAAGGTGCACTGGGGCAGAATTAGGTTAGAACAGAGTTTTCCAAGTGCATGAATCAAGCCAATTGACCTGAGAAGAACACGTCAGATCACTGACCTTTAAATGACTCAGTGGCATATCGAGTGTTTTACATCTAGACTCTATATTCAAGGTATTTCTCTCAATGCAGAGGCTGAATAACTATGTATTCAGAATGTGTGGCTGCTCGAGACCTCTCTCTCGCACACTGTCGGATTTATTTATTTATTTTTCGCTTCAAGATTTTTACCGGATCAACCCCTCGGATCTCTAATGTGTCACTGTCGGGTTTCCAGTCGAGTCAAGTCCACAGGGAGTCGAGTCTCCGGGAAGTTGAAGTTTCCTCCTCGTGTCAAGTCGGCAGATCTGCTTCACGGTCCGACACGAGGAAAGTTGGAACTTTTTTACGACTTCAAGCTTCAAAGGGGGAAAGACACGGACACCTGCAGTCAGCCTGACAGCTCCTGGTATACGTACAGTACAACCTGGGCAGGTGTGCTGACGAATTCTGAACTATATGAGGCTGAAAATCTAATATAGATGCTTGTACCGCAAAGGAGGTTATGTTTTCACCCGTCGGTTTGTTTTTCAGCAGAATTATGGAGAAACTACTTCACGGATTTCCATGAAACTCGGAGGAAGGATGAGACGTGAGCCAAGAAAGAACTCGTTAAATTTTGGGGTGGATCCAGGAATTGTTTTTCCTTGAATGTGTTTTGACATTTTCCCAGGCACGAAGTTGTCCAGAGTTTTTGATGCTTTAGTTCTCAACCAAAAAATGCATAAACGTTCAGATGAGCAGCCAAGTATTAAACAAGACCCGAGGGAAAACTGACAAATTTGAAAAAATCTGGGAACCATATTTGAACTATGAAGATCCCGGGGTCTCTGCAATCATGTTGCAGGGTTTAATGAATATTATTCTTGTTTTTATTTACTTATTTATGTAACTGAAACACTGTTTGGTGTCTGATGGTTTTTAAAAAAATGTTTTAATTGTTTTAAATGTGTATCCTTTAATGTATGCAGCTTTTATTTGTTATAAATAACAAAACAATACATTTAAAAAAAAAAGAAAGACCCGAGATGGTCAAAACTTAACCTCTGTCTCGCCTCTGTCAGCAGGATCACAAAAAAACTACAGACTTCCACAAAACTTGGTGGAAGAATGGGACATGTGCCAAGAAAGATTCAAACAAATTACTTTCACTTTCTTTAACATTAGGAGATTCGTGGATCTTGATAAATACATATTTGACATATTCAGGGGACTGATATCTACGAGTGTGTTAAAGTTGTTACAGCTTGACTGGAGGTTTATGTCTGTGTTCTTCTCATAGTTAGATACTGTGCGTCATCAACTGCACTCAAATGTGCACATTGTTTATTTAGTTAAATATAGTTTGGGGGCCATTTCTGCTCTCACGAGACATTTACTTACATTGAAATATTCTCAGGATGGACTGAAATAGACGGAGTGAAACACAGAAAAAAACGCTGGAGAGACACACGTTCCAGGAACCAGCTTCTCTCTCTTCAAAGCTTCAACTTCTCTTCTGCTGTCTGTCCAATCTCCTTTTATTCTCCCGACCAGACGGGACGCAGAACAAAACAGATTATGGAGCTTTAATTGTTCATCCAATACGGCCGAGGATCTGGCGAGAACAAGGGGACGTTCAATAAGGTTTTTCTTTGCACACTCCACACCTGCCAGCAGAGCTATTTTTCCCCGAGTTCATCCCTCATTTTAATCCCTTTCTCTCTCTCTTTTGGTACCTTGTCATTTCTCGACTTAATCTCCTCAGGCATAGTTCTTACAAATATTTAACAAGTGACTTTGCCACAGCGCGTTGGACAAGTGAGTTATTATTCCTCCGTAACGCTCATTTGAGGAATGAAGTAGTCGCCCCAAAAAAAAAAAAAAATCTAAGAAATGTCTCCGGATGAATAATGGTCTTTCACTTGTTTAGTCTGGGGACGGACTCACATGCTGTTCCCGTGGGAATATTGCAGTGGCTTGAGATACAGTACATAACATCTCATGTACAGCGGTGTATTATATAGGATTTTATTCTGCCTCACTTTAGGGATTGGTGGAGAAAATATGCTAAAGTTTGCACTAAAGTACATAACTTTGGGAAGACTAAAGAAATCATAGCTGTACAACATATGTCAAACAGTAGGGACCGAGTTTTTCTTCTTGCTGTTTGGATTAAAGCTACAATAATCAAGTTCTGGAAATCAAGTTAGTGCGAGCGTGAGTTTCAAAAGAAAAACCCAAACTGCTGCTCTTATACATAAATCGTCTCTATGTCGTGATTCTGGCCTCGTGGACGTTTGAGAGACTTTTTGTGTTTGGACTTTCTTCTTCTTCAAGGTGCATTTCCGCCGTGGACTATTTCCTCTTCCTCTTCTTTCTTTCTTTTGTTGTTGGAGCTTTAAACTTCTTTATTCTGTTTTACTTTGAAACCTTTGTCCTTGTGTGTCCCTACTTCCTGTCTTTGTCTGGTTTCCCTCCTTTTCCTGATGACTGGCCCCGCCCTCGTTAGTGTCACCTGTGTCTCGTTAGCTCGTCTCTGTCGTTTCCAGTCTTTTGTCCCACACGTGTATTTTCCCTGTTGCGTAGTTTTAGACTTTCTTACAACCAAATCCGGGAGTTAAATTTAAAACTGTTTAATCAGTCCTTGCGTTTCATCTGAACTTGGGTCCTCACCTTTCTGGCAAACTGTCTCAGCTAATGCAGGAAATATTTGTGCACTTTGACCTCACCTAACCACATTAGAAGATGTTTTGGGGAAAATATCCTCAGAAGTTTCCATGCTGCAGTTTAAAGTCGTTGATCTCTTGCATTTAAGCGTGATCCTGTTCTCCTTCCTGTTTGCTCAACAACTCCTCCCTGCACTGACCCAGAAATTACACTAAAAATAGAATATTTCTCTATATAATAAAGACACCGGGAGAAAGAAGCTCCGGTAATTTGAACACACGTGAAGCAGGACACAGGGAACACAGGTTAGGGCTCCAATTTCCAACACTGAGAACATATTATGAACATATTATTTTATCAGTAAAATTAGTTTGTTTTCCACCTCAATTTCCTGTCCTACAGTACAATATCAAGTTCTAGTTGTCCCACGGTAAAGGTTAGGGAAAGGTTAGTCGGGTTTAGGGTGGACCTGAAACTTCCGGACCCCACTTATCCCAGTTGCTGAATAGAGATTTTGAGTATTAGCCATAATATTGTAACCACCCAGTGAAGACCTCCCACAAGCTATGAGATTTTGAATCACTGTTATATCCTGTAAGTCTGTATGATGCCACCTTAAGAAAAACACGTTTTATTCGCATTGCCAACGAGAAGTACGACATTACCCATAATCCTCGGGTGTAATAGTGACATCTCTGATTGGTGGACTTCGCTGCTACCAAGAACATTTTTTACCGCAACCACAAAAAACCATGTCGGATCATATCGTACAGAGTTGTGTTATGTTTACCACAGAGCCACTAAGATTTCCCATTCTACAGTGCTAGGGTTCGCGATGGTTTATGGGATGGATAGTTCTCTCACTCTTAAAGTATGTTGTCCTTTATTCCTCTTCCCAATATGTGTTTCGCCCTGAATCAGATGCATTCTGGTAACGATTTGTAGCTGGTTCCAGGCGTAAATCTCTTAAGTATGGAAGGAATTTATGTTTGTTTATTGAAAATATTGTGTGTTTTTGTTGCCTCAATCTAACCACACACTCTAAATGTGACTTGTTGCCTCTGGTCTGAGAGCCACTGACCGCTTCAACCTGCCTAAGTGACTTTAAAATACAATAATCCAGGAATTCAGATTTTGTGCAAAGCATAACATATCTCTGGCAATTTAGTTTTTTTTTTTTTTTAGAAACATTAAATAATATTTCTCTTTTAGGATGAACATTTGCAAAGTGTCCATTTAATTTTGATTTGGTGCAGCACGGTCATGGCAAATTCAAAGAGCATTAAAATCACTCTCCATCTCTGCGGTTATTAAAAATCATGGGATGTCCTGAGGCCCCATTCAAATAGGGTATTAAATTAGAATAATAGAAGTTTGATATTAGATTTATTGGACTAGTGGACCGCCTGCAGAACAGTCTCTCAATTCACTGGCACTTTGCATTTCTGACAATTTCATAGTGGGCAGATTTGTCTGTTCATGTTCTATTTTATAGCCGATATAAAGTATTTCACAAAACGACCCGAACCTCATTCACTGACTTGTGCTGACTTCGGCCTGAAAGAATTTCCACACAGAGAAAAACACCTTTTGTTATTTTCTGCTCCGTCATAATGTCATTAGTGAGTTTGTTTAATGCAGTAATTGCTGGAGTTGCCACAAAATCCTGAGCTGATTTATTTACACGTCTGAATTATGAATATCAAGTGAGATGTATAAATATGAACCTGACAGTGATTTTTGTTTGTGCAGGTTTTCTGATCCTCGGGGGAATAAAGTGAGATTGAGAAGCTTTAAAGCTCCAGTGTCTGGTTAGAACGTGACGTGTGTGAGGAGAAGTCTCACGTTGTGCAGATGTGCGAGAGTGAATGACATCTGGATCACATCGGGCACCTTGTGTGTGTTCAGATTTCCTCATGTTCCCCACAAAACATTATCTTGTGTGTAATATTACATTTGTGTAACCAGATGTAAAGATTTCAAGAAGGCAGGATGCTTGTCATTGTTCATTGAAGTCTAATTGTACTGCTGTTAAATTTCTTTACGTCCATCTTGTGAAGGTAGGAAAACATCCATGTTGGTCCTTCGTGAGAATAATTAACTTTTTTGATAATTTAACAGTGATGCTGATATTTCTGTTTTTAAAAATGAGTTCATAGATTTTGGAAGATAAACTCAGTAAAACACTTGTGTACTTAGAAACACGTGCTGTTCCTGAGGATACTCGCTGTGCTACAAGTGAAGAAGCAGTCAGTGAGTTGTGAGCAGGTGTTTTCCATGTTGTCATCATAAACTGTGATGTCACAGCTTGGGGGCGTGTCCAGAAGTCCACCTCCAATACTCAGCATATGTATAAATATACACCCACATGGAAAAAGTATCTGTACCACTCACTGTATATTTCACCATGTGTATTTCCCTGGTGTTGTGTTGACCCGGAGAGAGACTCAGACACGTGGGCAGTCGAACACCGTGCTCTGCTCTCTCCATAACGCACGAGGCCAGCTTTGCATACGTGGGAGCGCGGGGCAGATTTGCACAGTTCCTTTCATCAAATTTTTTTTTGCACTCGCAATCCGTGTGTGTGTGTGTAATTAGCGCCCCGCACTGAGGCGGCGGTTCATCACACAGTCAGCACCTGGGAACGGCTTCCATCAATTCTCTGTGAGTGAAGTCGAGCTCAGGCTTTTCAGAGGTGGGATGTCTTGGTGGGGTTTCTCCGAGATGCAGGAGAGAAATGTTCACTAATGAAGAAGCCAGAAACATTTAGGGAAGCTGCTCTCACACACACACACACACACACACACACACACACACACACACACACACACACACACACACACACACACACACACACACACTGTGGACCATAGATTGCATATAAATATTACGTGAAGTCAAAACAGCTTGATCACCACCTGGTGGCCGGCTGCAGTATAGATTTTGTAAACCCTGCCACCTCCATGTTAGCAGATGGGACATGAAATAGAAGATGGTATCTGTCATTTGAGGGGGTTCTTATCTTATTGTATGTATGTTCTAGTTTTTAATGTTTTGAATAAGTTTGGTTTTAATTGGTTAATTGATGCTTGAACAACTGACTAACCCTGACTTGCGATTGGTCGAGTGCCTGTATCGGCGGGACCTCGATAACGTGGTTATAAACTCTGGTTCCAAATAATGTCACCAGAGCAAGATGGCGGCACTCGTATCTGAGATGTTTTGGCTTCATTTTTGTACAGTGGAATGAGGAAGAGACGCAGCTTTCATCTTTTTATACAGTCTATGGTGTCATCTAGTTTTCTTAAAAGTGTGTGTGAAATTTACTACATGTGGTAACTGTCCAAATGATTTCTTTTGATTTGGACAAGGTTTCTGTTAAATTGTGTTTTTACTCTTCAAAGAATTTCACTGTAGACGCTTTGAACAATTAAAAAAAAAAACAACAGAATTCTGACTGTCACTCTCAGCCAGTTAAACGCTTAGTTTCATGAACCACCTGAGTTCTTTGTGAGACTGATTTCACATCAGCATGAAACGGCACTTTGCCCATTTCCATAAAAAGAAAAACATCAGAAACACAACACTCAGCGCTTCAGTGGTGTCGTCGTCAAACTCCAAAGAATCCACCACCTGTCTCGGACAACAAGCGCAACTGGCGGTCTGGCGTTCTGGAAGCAGCACAGCTGTCTGCAGGAGGAATGACATATTCCCGAGGTTTTTACATGAATATCTTTATCTTCCTTGTGGGGGAAAAACCGTACGAGTCCTTTTTCGGGAGAAATTGTTCCCTCAGTTGTAATCGTTGCGCGGGCCTCCACAAAAGACGGATGTGGTCCCCCCTCTGAAGAAGTAAATGGAGCTGTGCCGGCTGCAACATGATGCAGCACAAACGTTTAGAAAGGCTGCTGCTCTGAGAAATCACTGCCGGGCGGCGCACACTTCAAACCAAGATCCACACGTGTCCTTAAACTGTTTTAAAGACTCAACGATTCAACGCATTCACAAAGCAAAATGTGCTTTTTGAGGTCACGGTGACCTTTGGCCACCAAATTCTAATCGATTCATTCTTGAGTGAAACTGAATGTTTGGAACCAACTTCCCAAAATTCCCTCTTGGTGTTTGCAGTGTTGGGACAATAACCCCAACACAGAATACACTCGGGATTACTGTAAGATCCCAGTAAGTTAGTTCAACCTTTCTACCTCTGAAACTTTCCCCCTTGTTTGTTCAGTGTGAGCTGATGACCTCATTCTTCCCGATGAAATGCCTATATCATTCAAAGGGCTTGATTACATCCACAGTTATCATATATTATGATTTGGCGCTATACAAATTCAATTGAATTAGGGAATGTAGCTACACTCGGACTCGTAAATGTGAAAGGGATATATGAACCAGTATTATTCACCGGAGGTAGAATTATTCATATTCTACATTGAGGCTTTCATTTTGGTTTGAGAAAATCAATAAGGTTACATCATCAGTGAATGATTCAAGATGTATTTAATAGACGTGTGTGTGTGTGTGTGTGTGTGTGTGTGTGTGTGTGTGTGTGTGTGTGTGTGTGTGTGTGTGTGTGTGTGTGTGTGTGTGTGTGTGTTTTTGTTCAAAGCAAAAACCCTTTCAAGCCTCACACTGACATCGAACATATCTTTTGTCTATTTGAGTCTGTGAAGAGGCAAAGGAAGCTTTGCTCTTTTCAGCTCTTCAGGGTTTCCACCTTTCGGCGGCTAAGTGATGTAACAATGACTCATCTGGCCCGAGCTGTTTAGGCAACACACACAACTATTGTCGGTAGATTGCCGGGCTCATGTAATCACTTGGAAAAAAAGTGAACGATAAAGGCTCTTCATAAAATTCAACCTTCACGGAAGTATTTCCCGGGAGAGTTTTACTGCTGTTGGTAGTGGTTTGCGAAGAGACACACGGAATCGCTGCTGTGAAGACGGTTTTTAATTTCAGCTGTTGAACTGAGTGCCCATAAAACGAGCCGAACACGTCAACCCCCTCTTTGATAAAGTAAACATTTATATTCATGAATGTTTCTCAATCAGTCGTCCCGTGTACGTAAATGTCCTCAGCGTGCTCCTGAACGCACGGACCTGTGTTCGTGTGCCGCGTCGTCGAGACACGGCCGATGTGGTAGCAATAAAAAAAACGAGGATGATTTCTGCAATGCTATTTTCAGATGCTGCGTGTTCATATTTCCAGTCGTCTCTGCAATAAATCACCAGGTCATTGTACCATGCAGAGCAGGGAGGGTGCAGCTCTGGTCCACTCTGGACATGAGAGAGCTTTACTATGATGGTGCTCTTTTCTTTTTCCTTTAGGCCTCCTGTTTATTTATTCGATGCCTTTTCCACACCAGCAAAGACACATTTAATTCTTTGTATTTGCAGCCACCAGATGACCGTGGAGGCTTGGAGCTGTGGTCTGGTCTGCACCATCTCCTGAGGGGGAAGAATCCGGCCCCTTCAGCTACAGCTACATGTTCCACTTCCTGCACCAGCTCTTTTTCTAACTTTGCCTGTGTTCCATTTGGTGCAGGGCAGGTTGTGTACATGGGGATTATCTTTATTTGTTTGGTGCAAACAGCTGCCGCATCTGGATGCAGGTGAACAAGAGCAGACAGGCTTTTGGTTCAGTGTTGTCACTCAGAACGGTGACCCTTTGGCCCATGGCCGTGCATTCAACTGTGAAAACCTAATTTATGTGCACCTCTGACATTCTTCTTCAGTGCATTCTTAGAATTCGAAGGTTTTCCAAGGTAAAGGAACTTACCTTCAAGACATTAATATTATCTTTTCTTTTTAGAATGCTCACCTTCGAACCAGCCCTTAGCGTTTTTCTTCTTCTTTTCCTCCTCAGAAATGTCATCTGTCAATAACGACCGTGCTTCAGGCCTCGTATCCTTGATGGGCAGCCAGTGCCTGCAGGCAACAACACATATATTAGCAGATACTTGAAGGAGCGTTTGCCAGTCATGTTGCCCTGAGTCTGATGTTTACATTCATGCATCGACTCTTGATGGTGTAAATCTTAAAAAGTTTAATGTATCTGCAAAAAAAAAACCTTGGCTGAACTTCTCTTTCGAGGGCCGATATGAAGTTTTGTTTCCAAGTCGATTGTCTGTCTGCGAAGATGTGTGATCTAGAAAAAGCAGCAGATATGGAATATTCAGAATAATTAGACCGTCCCTAGTTTCTTGCAGTGATTGGCCCATTGTTTACAATAATTACCAAGCTATCAATAATGATTTAACAGCATCGCACTGATGTGAAAACGCTGTGTTCAACACGTACATTTTGGCTGAGAAATGAGTTTTGTTGATATGAAATGGCTAATAAAGTAAATATCACTGTTCCAGTTCATTTCGGTTTGCACTGGGTCATTTTCATTTCCTGCCAAAGCCTTTTGTCTCAGACTTTAACTCACAGGGCCAATAAAGTACAGTAAACTGCTTATCTTAATTAATTAGACAGTATATTTACCCAAAGGCGTCTTTAATAATCTTACAAGTCCCCTAATTAATCTAACACCGGTGCACATAAACATTTAATATGTTCAGTGCAGATCAGATCATAAAGAGGAGGTTAGAGTTATTATTTTGATGTCTGAAAGCAGCTGTGGAGAAATGGGTAAAGACTTGATACGGCAAAAAGAAAAGAATTACAGATACAAATACTATATCTGTATATATTCGTTCTTTTTACCATGTGAACAACAACAAGCTTGAAGATTATTTCATCCACGTGTTTTCTGGACTAAAGATCCGTGGCTCTGAGCCTTGTGGTGAAAGTCCAGCAGACCCATATGACCTGAAATGAACAGGGCGGTGAGTTCCCAGACTTTTTTACGATGGCTTTTTGAAATTGCACGGCCGATTTATACATAAGTCAATTTATGCTTTTTTTACTGAGCCTTGGCATTGGACGGAGGGATGTGGTCCCCTCATTGAGCCGGGACCCAGCGGGCGTCACTCTCAATCATGCCTGCAGGGCGTCTGGATGAGGAGCTCGCTACCTTTTTTTTGCAGGGGAGCCCACGGAGTTGGAAAATCCAACCAGTGTGATGAAAGTTTGCAATTTCAGCCTTTTTCTCCGATATTGCTCCGGCCACATGATCCTAATTTTTCTCTTCCTTTCAGAGTTTTTAGACTCTTAATTTTTTTTTTTGGGGGTTCTCTACATGGATCTCATCAGTCATTCAGCTCTGGTGGGTTTCAACAGACTTCTCTTTCTCCACCTAAAGTATCTGGTGCTGTGATCTGAACGGCTGCTTACAGAGTGCTATTTGATTCCATCAATTTTTAGTTTTTTGGATGTTTAATCTTCCTGCAGATTCAGGACTTTACTCCGGTTCAACTTTGCAAATTCTCTCACGTCCTTCTCATTCGATAAACTTATCGGGTTAAAAAAAAAAAATCCCTTTGCATCTCTTACATTACCACCTTTCCATTTCTCTAAATGATGGGATGGAAATCTTTGATTAGTGCCGTTTGAGTGGATTTAAGTCGACTGTTGGTCCTTGGCAGATGCATGGACGCTGTTAAGTGCAATTCTACTTGTAAAGCTGCTGTTGGTGCTAAAGTTTTTAAAGTGTCGGTGTCTTCAGTCACCTTGGACGTACTCAAGGAACCCGTCATTGTTTGCATCTCTCTCACGATGGCCCTCACAGTTTTTAATTCTTTGTCCTTATCTTGTGTGACACTTAATTACACCTTCCCCCAACAGCCCATACTGACAGAGTGAAGACTGTAAATTGCCTGAAGTTGTGAATATGAGATTGTGAATTGCTGCTACCCCCTACCTTTTTAATAAGTGGGCTCAAGTAATGAACAGAATGATGCCTCCAACTGGAAGAGAAAATTATTAATTTCGCTTAAACCAAATCAGCAAAGACAACTTCACTTTGTTAATTAGCTGCTTGGAGGAAATTGGTGTTGTTAAAGTATATAAAAGTACTGCAGAGGAAATTGTGCTGAAGTAAACATACATACGTGTGTGTGTAGTTAAAGTAAAGTGATGTGGCCCCTCTGACAAGACGTCATCACATCAGAAACGTCAGTGTCCAAGCAGCATGTCACTGTTGTAGCTGCTGGAGGTGGGAGCTACTCCATTATAACTACATTATATACAGTTAACAGGGACACCAGATGAATCTAAGGGTTTATGAAATGATTAGTCCGAAGATCTGATCCGAAAATCAGTTTTTAGATATTGGAGCATTTGATCGAATGACTGTTTGATGGAGCTGTTGCCAAGTCAGACGTCTGAAATGTGACCCGGCCGCATCCGGCTTTCTGGAAGACATCAGAGACCAGAGAGAAGCCCAACTGGTCGACTCTTTAACGGCCTGGTAACCATTGTGAAAATAATCTTCAACTTAAAAAAGACATGTAAAATAAATGTGGTGGAGTAGAAAGTATAGTATTTCCCTCTGAAATGTCGTGGACTGGAATTATAAAGTCGCATACAACGGAAACACAAGTACCTCGACATCTACTCGACTGAATCTGGATTTGACAGGTTGTCGACATTAAACTTGAACACCTATGTTTCTGACAAAGTAGACATGGAACCTCCTAAAAAGTATAAAATAGTGAAATATAAGTACAGTGTCTGACATTCTTTCGGTCATGTTCAATAACCCTGCAGCGAAACGCAGCGAGGGTCGAGCTGGTAAAGCTGCATTATTACAAACCCCTGCTGTGTTAAATATGAAGGAGGTCCAGTTGGAAGTCTGATCAGATGCCAGGGCTGTGCTACCTGCCATGTACCTTTTTATAACAGAGAGTATTGTGGGATGGAAGAAGATTGTCAGCTCATCAGAACCGTGTGGATCGGTTCTATGTATTCAACATGAAAACAGCTTGACATCAGTGAGTCTAACTGGATTTCATCTCGTGCTGTTCTTTTATTGATTGAGTGAAATGTGGTGCAACTGCATCACAATCGGCTGAAGTCTGGATCAAATACTGGAATGTGATTGTACTGAACTCTAATTTGAGTGGAAAGTAAAATGTTTTTCAGGGAAAAATTATCTTTTTTAAGAAGAAGAATTTCAGCTTTTCCTCCGAATACATTCAACAAACCTGCGGATTGTTTACATCCCGTAATTTTAGACTGTCCAACTTTATTGTTCTGGTGCTTCTTCTGAGCCCTTTGGTAAAATACCCCAGTAATGACCGAACCAGTTGGCAAAGCTATAAAAAATTAAAACTTAATTGTAAGAAACCATAGTTTTCCTTAAAGGATTAAACCTTAATCCCGTATTTCTTTCATTGCTAATAAAACAATTATGCAATTTCTGTAGTTTTTAAATCGTGCATTTTGCAGAGTCATCCATGCAAGCAATACATTTATGATACTACTTGTTATGGTGCTAAGTGTCCTATGTGTAATATAACGACTTAATGAGAGATTCAATGTGCATTATTTAGTTAAACGGCACCTTTGATCGAATGATAAACAGTTTTTCTTGCACGTATGATCATTATCGTTTTTCTTGTGTGATATTTCGAAAAACTTGTGTGTTTGAAAGTCCGATTTCGGGCGGTGAAAGATTTCTGTGACCCGAACTCCCCGAGTAGCACCGCGTCACCTGCTCAACATCTGTATTTAGTAGCGTCTCCAAAAGGAAATGACCAGAGAAAGGATCAAATGGAAGTAAGTCTTCAGAGATAGGAAAAAAAATGTTTTTCCTGTTAAACATGGTACAATATCTGTTGTTGTTTAATTGTTTTACATTAATTAAATCTTCTTATTTCTGTCCAGGACATGTAGTAGCATTCATATGAAAAGTGCTATATATTTAAGGTTTATTGTTATGATGCAAATTGACATAATCTGTGTTTGAAAGGTTATTCACATCCACCTAATTTCACCTGATACGTTGAGTATCTGTCAGATAACGTCCACTGAGATTCCTATATATCAATTTCAGAGATTTCAGATTGAATCCTGCCTCGTCTGCGTTTTTTTGTCGGGGGGGGGAGGGAATCTGTTGATATTCACAAATTTTGATTGAAGTCCAACATCACAGGAGTCTGTATGTGAACTTTTTGCTTTGAGATGGGAACACTGCGAAAGCACTGCGGGGTGAAAGTCAATATCTCTACAAGAGTATACTTTCGATTTCATCTTGCACCATGTGGAGAGAGCTATGATAGTTCAACTTTTAATGTCAGGACAGTTTTTGAATGGTCAGACGTGTTTCTCTTTCTTTTTTAACGCGTATAACAACTGATATTTAATTGATAGTGTTAAAAAAGAAAACTCTTAATAATAAGCAATAACTGGATTTGGCTTTCGTATGGTCCTGGTTCTGCTGCAGAGTAAAACACACATATTCCCCCATTTTTTTCTAAACATATGCAGACAGTTATGATAGAGGCAAGAAATGGAAAAACAAATCTGTCAACTGCCAAAGAAGTGCACACACCCGGGCAGCGGCGTGCCCTAACATACGGTGATGCCCCTCAGCGTGGGGGAAACAAGGCTGCGCCACCTCCACTTCCTCATTATGAGCCCGCAGGGAGGCTACGTCGTCACTTAGAGAGATAATGTGACAGCCCAGAACAAAGAAGCAGGTAAACAAAGGCAAAGCTTGGAAAAACACCCGTGCTCTCTTCTCCCCCAGGGAAAGTAAGGGCGGCATAAGAAAATATATAAATAAAAAAAACCGGTAGTGAGAAAACAGCCCTTCAGAGAAATGGAGAGGATGCACTAATATCTGAGAGCCCCCAACTGAACGCTACAGATAAACAATCAGATCTGACCACGAGCAATCCATCACACAGATTATCGCTGCAGTGGCAAGGCTGCTGTAAATCACGGTGAGTGAATGTACTGTCCAATGTTCATATTTATCACTCATAATGTATGTTTGTTTGCCAGCACGTGATATATGTAGAGGGACCTCGCGTATTTCATCTTAAGGACGTGATGTTTGCAGGGTTTTAATTGCCTATAGAGATGGTATATGTTCCCAGCCGTAGGTATCACAGTATCCTATAGGAGTTGCATTAACGTCAGGCCATCCACAGATCAAGATTTATTTCTGGCACTGATTCAGGGAAAAGGTTTGGAGAGGGAGAGAATATGGGAGAGTAAGGACATGGGCGGTGTCAGGGCGTAAAGTAACGTCCAACTTTTATGTGGGGGCCATTTGTGTCTCTTCCTTACTCAGATTAACTAATCAGAATTCCTCCCTGGACTTAACCAGCTGTTTTAGTTGCATAACATTAACCATATATTAACATTAAACAAAGTTTTAAAAAGTTGTCAATGACCAAAATCTGGGATATTGCTCAAGTGTCCAATATCAACGTTAATCGTGAGCTTCGGATTCGCATGGTTCTGTGTCAGAAACTGTCAGGTTTTGTTTTTCCAGTGCTCTAAAATTATGAAAAGGAGAAAAAACTTTAAAATATGTGTGAACAAGTTGAACGACCACTTGTCCTTACCTTCAGATTGGAGCGTATCAGCATCAGACATCAACAAAAATGTTTTACCCATTGATTTGTCATCCTTCTCCTAATGTGGACCTCGTTACTCCTTTCCACATGTCATATTTACTATGGCCACTAGAGGTCGCCCAACAATGAAACACTAATAAATAATATGTAAATTTATAAATGGAAACACAAACTAAATTGTGTTGTGTGAAACTGCTCATTATAACATTAACCCATGTTTTCACGAGACGATGACAATCACTCGTCCAATTACATTAATTGGGAGAACAGTTGCGTTGGCAGCTCTGCAGTTTTCTGTCACGACAGGAAGAGAAAACCAGGGAATTATTTGTATTATTAAACAGGTCGAGCCTCTAATTAATCAGTAAAATTAATGTCCTCACGTTTCAGCTCACTTCTAACGTCTTCACCTCGCAACCTGCAACTGCTTATTTATGAAAACAGAACCCTGAGGTGAAAAAATAAGGTGAAAATGTCACAGAAAAAATAGCACAAACTGGGGAGTGGAATTTCAGTGTAATTTAACATTTCTCCTCAACTTTCTTTAACTGTGTCAACATTACATAACATTGTCATTCACTGTAAAACGTGTTTTCCATATCCATTTGAGCAAACCGCTGTTTGATTTATGGCTCGTGGTTTATCTCCTGCCTGCAAATAGCCGAGCTCGCCACAGTTTGTACGTCTCCCATCCGGCGTGTTGGGAAGCTTCAGCTGAGTCAGTCAAGAAGGAACAAAAACAAAGAGGTGGAGAACACGCGTTGAATAAATTAGATTTTTGATGGCAAACGACATTTCAACAGGTTTTTAACGACATCTTGCAAATTGATGATTTCACTCTGAACATTAGATTTTTTTTTTTTTTCTCTTCCTAATCCTCAGCAAAGATTAAATCATGAGAGCTGCAGCTGAGAATAAGATGGTTGTTTTTAAATTTTAAAAAATCCTGCTTTGCTTTTATATTTTTGCTTCATTACTTCAATGGAGTGTCTGCTGAGACGCAAGTAATGTAATGAAATATAATCTTTCATTAGGACCGGAGGAGCTCGGCTGCTGTGTGTGTGTTTTTAAAAATATTATACAAACACACACACACACGACACAAAAGTGCTGCATTTTGTTTTGTGGCCCGGTGACTTCTGTCAGGAATCAAACAGGATTCTTCAACAAAGACACGATGGAAAAAATATCCACTTATTTATTCACTGAAACATTTTGTTCATCCCAAAACTCTCTCGGTTCATGACTGTAAGTAAAGAACGACGTTTCTTCTTCCTCCCGCTGCACAAGAATTAAGCCCAAAATGTTTTTGTGACAGTCACCGGCATTTAGCTCTTTTGACGTCGTTTGGAACAAGAGTCTTCACGGTTGTAATCGTGGGTTGTCAAGGTCCAATGCGCTCGAACAATTGTGAGTCGGTCTCAGCTGTCAGTCAGGATGTCCCCCCGATTTAATAGCCTAAAATAACTAATTCAAACCAAATTTACTAAAATTACAGAAACCACTTTTATCAAGACATTATTTGACTTTTTGGTTTGGTCCATGTCCCGTCTGCTAACATGGAGGAGGCGGGGTTTATCGGAGCCACCGGGGACAATCAGGATATTATCGCTTTACAAATGGGCCGAAGTCCATCTTTCATGCTTCTGTGTGTCAAACCATGAAATACACAATGTGTGGCACAAAGTGATGTAACAGAACTGTGTGTTTAGTTTATTACTTTATACAAACACCATCCATTTCCAATATACATCATCCGGGACAAATAGTGAGGGCACCACTGTTTTAAATGTGGATGAATGCAGCTGCAAGAGGACTTGAACAAGCCCACAGCAGAACAATGTCCGCTGTGTAGTGAACCAGCTGGTCTCAAATGACCAGGTGAAGACAGTGAGACGCAGGTGAAAGCTCCGAACGCAAGCAAATGGACATTTCTTTCCACCTTTTCATTTCATACCCCATTTTCTCATTAATTCCAACCACTCACGGCTTCTGTCTAAGTCCTGTCCATGTTATTCATACACTCATTAAAGTGTGTGTGTGACTGATGTGCACCATAAATAAACCAAAGTTTGACTTATTTCTCTCTGTCTGTCTGTTCATATTTGCTGATATGTTCATTGCAGAGATTATAAATTTTTCCCTAAGTATCAAACTATCATCCCTTCTTTACAGAACTGTATTCTGCAGCTAACACATCCCGCCACACTCCGCACAGTGTTAGCTGCACATATTTATATCTGCACGACAGCTTCTAAACTCGGAGCCAAGTGTGAACGCCGTAGTTCAGCGTTCGGTTCAAGCTGAGCAGGGAATGAAGAGCAAGACAGACTTAGGGAAAAATCAATTGTGCTGTGGAAAAAGAAAAAAGCAGTCTGTCAGAGCGGGAAAGTACAGCGCGGTGATTTCAACACGCGCAGTCAGGCAGAGCGTGTTTGAAGAGCGGCTTCACTTGCTTTGTTATCGAGCTACACCGGCCTATCAGGGAATCTCTCCATTACTGAGGTTCTTCAAACAACAGTTCCTGTCTGACCCCGCTGATCAAACATGCATCTGCAGCGTCCTCTTTCCAAATCCAAACGCTCCGGAATCAATGCCACAGCGCAACGTGATGGATAATTGCCCAGTGAAAGTCATTGTTAATCATCTGAAATGTGATTTACGAGTGCGAGGATAACTGATAATTATATGGTATTGTAATAATGACTACTTCCCTCAAGGTCGGGCTATTTCATTTAATACAGGATGAAAAAAAAACACACACACAGAGGGAATGAAGATGTGTGGTGCATTTAAAACAGCTTTTAATCGGCATGATGTAAAAATGCATCGGCCGCCTGGGTGAAGGCTGGAAAAAACCCAGTGTCTGTTGAGACAGAGATGCATGTTTGATTCCGTCTTTAATCTTGGTTTTGAGTTCAAACACGATCCAGCCTGACTGTTCCTCAGCGGACGACTCGTCTGACTCACTGGAAGAAGACCGCGGCTGTGTGCCTGTGATTAAGGCGCCTGTGTCGGGCAGCGTGGTCGTCTTCCTCCCCTTCTGGCCTCGTACCTGCTCCCAGAACTCCCTTTGCTGCGGTAAACGGCACCGACCTGCAAACGAGCAAACCTCCACGCTGAAAACTGCAATTTCGGACAAATGTTGAATTTGTCCTCGTATATCCTTTATTGTTTTTGTAGCTAAGATAAGATAAGTCATTTTCAGATATTGTGTTCAGCTCCTCGTGTGCAGGCGTCCCAGCAAACTAGTTCCCCCTGGAAACTAGTTCCCCCTGGAACTGTTTACAGCTGCACGACTGTGGCTTCCTGTATTTGAAACAAGCCATACTGTATTTTTCCTGTAGTGGAACGATGATGGATGCCACCAGACCGTTCTCCTGGTTCTGCCTCCTACATAAAGGGGAACCACCTGGAACTGATTAGCTGAGAAACGTATCAATGAAAGTTAATTTTTTTATATATATTTACCGTATGGTAGAGAATTTGTACATGGAAGCATTATTTTGTTTCACTCGGTCTTGAGGGATGATATAATTATTGTGTGAAGTGGAGGGAGTTTGCTCATCTAGTCGTATAAGGTATAAAGTTTTTAGCTTGTGAGGTCAAGTGTGGTCCGTGTCCCGTCTGCTAACATGGAGCAAACCTTTTAAGGTCACGAATGAAACTGTACACTCAGTTAAAAGATAATTATACAGAGGATGCTACGCTATGCTCATGCTGTGACACAAATACTCACATAGGTCTTGTGCAAAATAAACAATAAATGACCCTTAACCCTTATTGGTTAAACTATAGTTAAAAGGTTAAACCCTCCAGCTCCTCACCCGAGCAGTTTTTCCGTACGTCCTCCACACGGCGACTGCTTGAGATCATTTGACATACGATCAATTTCTCTCAAATGTCTGACCGCTGGTGAGTCGGAGTCATTGCTGTTCATTTATCTGTGGCCTCAGCCGCACGCTGCTCGCGCTGACATGCCGGAGACCCACGTGGACGGGTTTGTGAAGCAGACCCCCCCCCAGCTGGATGAGCTTTCATTTGGTCATTTCTTTTAGCTATAGTGTGTTTATGAAATTGATCTGTTTCAACTGTGATTTCTTTCCTTATTCCTGCAGCTACACTCTGTGGAGGCACATGGTTGAAGTTGCAGCCCCCCCCATAGGAAAACAGCACTATACTAATGAAAGGTCATCTTGAAGTGAAGTGAGCGGAAAGAAGAAGTTGATTGTAAATAAAGTGAATGTAAGTGAGCGGCTGCGAGAAAAAGTAAAGTGACACATGAGCCTCATTCACACACCTGTTTGTGTATTATTTTATTTTACTATTCACTATTTTATATATATATATATAAAAAGAGGAGTTTCAAACCCTGTCATTTAGTATCAGGTCGTCATCTATGAAGCTAAATGTGATTTAAATGTGACTTATAGTTGTTACACTCTCATAACATCCAAACCTTCGACTCTATCCTTTCTTCTTGTCCTCTCCGTACATCTTGCCAGGGTTGCGTCAGTCCAGCCTACACAAGCATGAACAATAACCTCACCCTGACTCAGGAGCCTGACAACATAATAAATTAACTCAATTAACTAAAAACAAATCGGCTGAAGACGACCACGCGATGTGGATGAACGTGGTCAAGGTGAGGCTGGAGCCTATAAAGCTTCAGATTTAGATTGATGGTGTCGGACAAACAAAAATAAAATAAAAAAAATTACAGCGCTATTATCCTGCTATTAAGTTCGCTAAGGTGAAGGATAAGCTGCGCATAACACGGGTCATAATATGCTTCAGTGAATAGCCACTGACGAGACGGAGGGAACCTTGAGTGAATATTAAATACAACAGCAAATGAAGAAGCTCCGAGTTCATTGTGTGGGTGAGGTTTTGTAATAAGCTCCACAAATGCTCAGTGTCAGTGGAAAGTGGAAGGACACTCGGAGCTCATACCTTTTTACCAAGGCTAACGCCGCATCTCGCCATGTCAGAGAAAGGGCGGAAAAAAATAAAATCCTGGCTCTGCCCCAAAATTAAATTAGCTCTGGGGTCGTGCCTCACACCTCCACAGAACACTCTGGAAACCGCTTCAGTGGTTTATTTTGTGTTTTCTCCTGCTGACTAACACGGTCGGAAAACGAACAAACAAGCAATGAAAACACAGGAATGTCACCCAGTAGAGTGCGAACCTCCACCAAGGCCCCAACAAATCCCCTTATGTTCAGTGAAGTTGCACCAGATTTCACAAATATCAGTCCCCTAAACATGCCAGTTTCTTTTGCCTATTGTTTAATGGGAAATCTGCGAAAATGTCAAAACGTTATTTTTTGAACCACGTCCCATCCTTCCAAGTTTTGCAGAAATCCGTCAAGTAGTTCTTTGGAAACCCGGCTGACACGGAAACAAACTCCCGAGCTCCTGGAATCATCGTGTGGTAGTTTGTGTGCTTGTGTTGATAAAAGCCTCCAGGATGGTTTTGCCCTGTGCTTCTCCATCCCTCCATCCATCCACCTTTCCTTCCATCCATCCATTTTTCCATACTGCTCATCCTTTTAGGGGTTGAACGGCTGCTGGAGCCAATCCCAGTGGACATAGGTATGGGGGAACTGGGTTCAAGTCACCAGCGTCTTACATAACCAATCACACAGATGGAGAATTTAAAGTCTCCAATTAACCCAACCTGCTTGTCTCTGGACTGTGGGAGGAAGCACCTGGAGAAAACCCACACAGACGGGGGCGGGGGGGACAGCATGCAAACTTTACACAGAAAGTCCATCTTGCTGATAACCAGTATTCCACCATTTTTCATTTCAACGTTATTTCATTTCTAAATTTAACACCTTCATGAATCGAGCTGATATCGTGCTGCGTGTTCCTCTATATATATTTGGCCTCCAGCTCATATTTGCAAAAGTTTAACTTCTGTCCCTATGTTTTCCTATCTATCACGAACCATATGTTCATACTTTGAATAAAACAGCTCATATTTCCTTGTTCTGTCCACCTGTAGACAAACCGGCTACAAAATGAGCCGTTGGAAAAAAATGTTTCATCCCTCGAAATAATGGCGCCCTAACCAACTATATATATATATCCACGGTGTGTGTGAATAATACGCTGATGTCACTTACTGTACTCGCCGTGAATATTTAATGCAAAAGATGCTGCTCAGGACTCTGTGGCCCCGGCGGCTCCGCTGCAGTTACACCCGCTCCGAGGATGTTGCGTTACTGCCACCATTTGGACACTGCGTAAAATGGTCAGTCAATATTTAATTCCAGCTCGGCCCTGAACCACCTGAGCACATAAATTGTGTGTTATTACAGGAAAAGGTAGCAGAGCGTCAATATCTCCGGCTAGACGCTGCTTTTGATCTTAAACACGAGGACAATTTCCTGCCTTGTTATCCTATAAAATTTAAAAAATCCAAAAGAGACACGAGGCTCGGTATTAAAACTCGGGGTCTGCGTGGATCCACGTTTTCTGATCTTTGTTCTTCCTTTTATTCCACAACCACTTTCTTTTTCTTTTTTTTAAAAATAGACTTTGCATGACTTCCTCCCCTAATTACTGCCACTGTCTCCTTTTCTCTGCTCATTCCCTCTTTTCAGGAGAATAAAAAAAGGATCCCACTGTTTCCACGGTAACATTTCTCCCTCCACCTCCCTTGAATAACTCGTTGTGCATCTTTTCTCGTAAGTTTACGATTAACATGCGGACAACAAACGAGTCCTCTGAAGAGAGACCGTTTCCACTTTCTCTTTTTTCTGTTCATAAATATATTACTTTGTGCGACAGACTCCAGAAATCTCTCCCATCTTGAGTGGCAGCTCCGTATTTGACTCCATCCTGTTTTTTTTTCTTTCCTCTGCCTCGTTCCTGATCAGAGCTGATATCACAGACAGATTGGAAAAAAGGGAGGTAGTCTTTACCTTTGCTATCTGTCAGCTTAATCCCCTATGGAACATAACTTCATTTTCTCTCAACACTGTTTTGTTAGCCACCCTTGACTCCTACCCCCCCAAACGCTCTGTGTTTCATCATCCTAATCATTAAAAGTTTCTCAAATCCTTTCCCCTTGTGATGGCAGCGTTTTCTTTTTCTTTTCTGTCTGTTCTTCATCTTTCTCATTTAACAATAAAACATCAGATCTTTCTCTCAAATAGAGAAGCACCTAAATCCATCCAGTGCCCGTACTTTCACAGATTACACAGCAGCGGTTTCGTATCATTTTCTTGCAACTAACTGAAGTTTAGCAAAAAACAAGCAAAGTACTTCCTCCATTGCTTCTGGCAAACAAGAGCCACTACTGGCTGCATGATTATGGGAACTGAAGTGTCCAATGTTTTGTCAATTTTAAAGCCATTTGCTGAAATGATGGACCCAATCTTCTTTGATTCAGACCTGAGTTTCTCAAAACATTTTAGCAAGATCATCAAATCACATGCACAATCTGTTCTTCATGCTTTTGTCTCGCACCATCTGGATTACATACTGTAACTCGATATGTGCAGGAGTGCCCCAGAAATCTATCAACCGTCTCCAACTTGTCCAGAGTTCTTACGAAAACTCAAAAGTATGAACACATCATTGCACTGGCTACCTGTCGCGTTCACTATTGCTAGTGAAGTAATAGTGAATCACTGTGAACTGTGAACCTCTTATATCACTGGCCTTCTAATGCCGTACATACCTGCTCGTGATCTCAGATCTGCAGATCAACTGTTGCTCTTGGTTCTCAAGGTAAAGACGTGAAACTCAGGGCTCCACGACTATGGAATAACCCTCCACCTGGAATCAGACTAGCTACCTCGTTGTCCTCTTTTAACTCTTGTTTAAAGACTTATTTTTATAGTATGGCTTTTACCTAGATGTCTTATGTCTTTGTGTATGTAATGTTTCTGTTTCTATGTTTTTATTAAAGCCGTCCTAGTCTCGTGATCACTTGATGTCATTTCTAACATACGGATCAAGCTGCAGTAAACGGTAGTAACCACATAATTAACCATTCACCACAAAGTCCCTTAAGGACGTCACCTTCTGACAGATTTGATGCTGCAGAGACATTAACAACATCAAAGTTTGTGCGACACCGAGCGAAGAAGCCTAAAATCCAGGGGAGCATTTAGAGTGTGTGGCTCCCTTTATATTAAGGGTATAAATCTAATAAGAACAGCCGTCCCTCTGCAGCGATTGTTTGGTTTTATTACCACCTACATGCGCCCTGGTATTAGTCTCCCCGTGCAAATAAACTCAAGCGCTGCTGTTGAGGAAAAAGTTCATTTCTTGGCAGCTTGTGTTGGACTCTAATGAATTGTGTTTTGTTTGTGTGTTACCTCTGCTGCAGTTTGTCTGTCAGCGGTATTACTCAAAAACAACTGTTTTGGTTTCCATTAAAACTTCGTGGAGGGGTGAGACGTGGAAGAACCAATAGCTTTAGCCCTGGAGAAGGTGTGTGTGCT
The DNA here is from genome assembly GCF_022539355.2 of Hippoglossus stenolepis. Classification (NCBI taxonomy): domain Eukaryota; kingdom Metazoa; phylum Chordata; class Actinopteri; order Pleuronectiformes; family Pleuronectidae; genus Hippoglossus; species Hippoglossus stenolepis. The sequence goes on along the minus strand of NC_061497.1, from coordinate 20,739,491 downwards.
CTCCAACCGCCCATCTGGTTTGTTTATTTGTTTATTTGTTTATTTGTTTATTGCACAAAATACCTTTTTTCCACCCGTTCAGAACTGATTCCTTCCACATTTTAAACAGGTTTGACACCACAATGCCCCAGTTGGCGCCAGTAAAGCTTTATTTTGTTGGTAGTTCATCCTACAAACAAATACAACACCAATGAAACTTTAATATTCGAACCCATTTGCCAAACCCCCTAAAAACCTCAACGGAATCACAAAGGAAGAAGATGAATGGTCATTTCCATTGGAAAGAGACAGAACTACTTTAGTTCAGACCCTGGCACCACAGCGGTGGATGAATACACCATTAATGGAGACTTTTTGTTACCGCACATTTAAACGTTACGAATTTTGAATATTCCCCTTGGAGTCATTCCAGCGGCTTGTGAACCACGTCGCACACACAGGCGCTGATTTCACAAACCAGAGGGTAACACACGAGTGACTGTTTTACAACAACATCCCCAAAGCTTCTTCTTCAGCAACATGTCACTTTTTTAAATATTTTTGCTGTTTCACCTGTTTCGTCTGGAGGCAAAACAAATTATTTCTTGACACAAATTAGTCACTGTCAGTAAGTGAGTGTTTAAAATGGTTCTCAAGCTTTCTTCCCTCTTGGTTCTCCTCCTTTTCTATTGAATATATTTTGAAAACTAGGCCCAACACATAGATGTCAGATCTCGTTTTTTTTATCAAGAGAATTATGAACTAAGAATTAGGATCCAAGATAAATTATTCCCTTGGAAAATCTATGAAAATGTCGTTAAAGAAAGCGCAAAACCAAATTCCTGCCTCTTTGTTCGGATCCAAATTTCTTTTATGGTCCATGTTCCAATTGTTCCCCAAAGTTTCATGGAAATTGGTTTAGTGGTTTTTGTGTAAATAAAAAAACCAAATACACCAACAAAAACAAACAGGGGTGAAAAGATAAGTAAATGAGATGCCCAATTATTTATTTCAGATCAATTATTGGTTATAATGTCGGAGTCACATCGTTTTCACAAGCTCTTCATGTATAAAATTGAATGAGTAATAAATAAGTTACACCTTTTAGAATGTGCCTGCTGATGGTTCCTGGTGACGCGCGTTCGTACCTCTCTTAGTGAGACATTTCATCACCGCGGCTCGTGGAAAACAGTCCATTTAAAGTGCCAATCAAGTTACATCACACGTACCTTTCTGATGCAAATAGAGTGAATCCTGTCAGAGATCCATGTTCCACTTCTGTCACTCATCTGTCTTGTCGTTTTCACTCCACGCTGATCACAAGGTTTCAAGATTGAGCTCCACAAACTTCACCTTCAGTCGAGCCGCAGCAGCTGTGGAGCTTCTCGGCTCGAGTCCCGGATTTATCATTTGACAGAAAACAGACAGGGGAGTGGAGGGGGGGGGGGAATAAATATATCAGAAAACCTTGTAGGGCTCAGGCCACCGTCCAGCCTGATCCGTGACCGGGTTCCCTCGCACGTCTTTGCCCTCCAAACAAGTTTACGAGGATGGAGTAGATCAGGGATGACGCTTTGAAGCCGGGGAAAAAAAAGAAGAAATGAAGCCGGCTTGCTTAAGACTGGAAACCCCCACAGGGATCCTCCACCGTTTCCTCTCAGTTGCGGGGAATGAAATCTAAATGCTGTCATTTGCATATATTTCTTGTAGCGAGCGGAGAGAAAAGAGAGAAACACTTTGGGGAGCATTTTAAATTAGGAATGTGTTTATTTCCTGGACTGGCCTGTTTAGCATTAAACGAAATCCAATCTCTGTTTAGATAGCAGCAAATTAGGCACAATCATTTTTTTTCTGTTGTTGTTGTTGTCCAGGGTAGTGGGATTAGTCCAGGCTGTTTGTATCCTGATGCGCTGAAGTATTCCCAAAAAAAGATGAAGGATGAAATGTTAATGTGCACACTAACAGATTTACTGTACAGTGGTGGGGGGCGGGGGGGATTAGATCTGTTCAGCATGGCTAGATGCAGGAAATGATGAGCAGGTCTTAGTCCTTAGTCTCGCACCTTCCCAGAGTTCATTATCTCGCTGAGCTGCTCCCCTCGGAAGGCACGGCCATGTTTTCGCCTCCCTTCGTTATGTGGCTCCTGTCGGTAAGAGGGAAGCTCGGGCTCGCTCACAGCCAGTTGTGTTAATTCTTATCCTCGCACACACGGAGAATCAGCATCAATTATTCAAAGATATGGTAGTTAGTGCAGAAGTATCTTTGTTGGCTCGGTACATCTCACCGCACAATCAAATTTTTATTATTCCTCCCTGCACGGGGACGAGATTCCTGCCACCTGTAACCCACCTGATGTAATTTCCTCCATCATGCATGCAATGCTCTCGGAACAGCTGTCTTAATTTCGTTTTGGATATAGGTTTCATATATTTCACATAAATATATGGAAAAGACTGGAAAGTGTCTTCATGTTTCCCAGAGAAAGTATTAATTCCTTTTCAATTAGAGCAGCGACGACCCTCATTAATGTCACAGCAGTGGAGAAGCAAGCCGGTGCAGGTTTCTCTTCCAATCAGAGACTGTTCTTCTTCAGGAAGTCGAGTTCATGTGGAGCGATCGCTCCTGAAAACCTCTTATTACCTCCAGCCAGGAGGTCGGGTCTGTGCCCCTGTGCGTTTGTTAGGGGGCTTTCACACCCCCCACACCTTTTTGGTGTGGACCGGCTGACTTTTCAGTTTATTCTGAAACCAAAATGAAAACTGTCAAAAGTGCCTTGAGCCGTGGTTGAGGGACACAAACGTGGTCCGACCAACAGAGAAGATCTCGGTTGGATCACAAGGACGTTGGGTTTGCTGGTAGTGAAACCATACACACTATATTCAAAATACAATACATTCACTGTTTAGACAACACGCTGTTGATTTTCATAAAACTCGGTGGTAGGATAGGACATTGGCCAGGGAAGAGCTCATTGATTTGTTTTGTGGATGGAAAACAAATAACATTGGTCAGAGACTCTATCCGATAAATTTCAAAAGCAGAAAGAAGCGCCCCCCCCCCCGTCTCTACAGCTTGTTTACAGCAGCTCAATCTATAGCAGCAGGAGCACCAACTCCGTATGTAATAATAAAAAATAAAAACACCTTCCACAGAGAACTCCTGCATTCACATTCGACAAAGACACATCTTGTTATTGCAGTACAGAGGCTGGTAAAGCACTGCATGGGAGACCTTCCTCTGGTGTCAGATATGTTCGCTGTGATATTTCCGTCCCTGTTTATTCACCGTGTTCACAGATTATAGACCACGTTGTTTTCAGAAGCTCCCCCCGCTGACTTTGAACCAGACAGGTTTGCATTTTCACCACCACCAGCGCCGGAGACTGACACTCTGTTTTAGAGATCAGCTGCTTTTTGAGCGGCTGCTCGCGGAGTTCAAACTTGACCTAGTTGTACAGAAGAGATGTTTATTAAGTCGAGATCTGCACATCACAAAGGATAAACTGGTTGCTCTGCGCTGTATTGTATGTTGTATTGTTAAGAGCAGCGACTGTTGGGGGGGAAAAACAAATGAAATGTTTGTTCCCGATGAAGATATTTTTAGTGTTGGTATTTTTGGAACTTTGCAGGTTGCACGTTGTGTTGATGCAGAGTGTCGTTCGAGCAGCATCACATTCATGTCAATGTGTATCTGTTAAGTTGGTAAGGGCTCTTTTATTTTTTAACCTGAAGACCCTGGTTTGATCTACAGCTCAAGTCCAGTGTGAAGTTTCTGGATTCACGTTCTCCTGGTGTCTGCGTCGGTTTTCTCCATCTTCCTCCCACAGTCCAAAAACAATGCATGTTGGGTTAATTGGCGATTTGCCTGTAGACGTGAATATGAGCGTGGACGATTGTTTGTCTTTGAACATCAGCCTCGTGATGGACTCAAAGGTTAATTGGTATCTAGATGATAAATGGATGGTTCTCAGTTGAGGAGAGATTCTCATTATTCACTTCTTTTAAACTAATCTACTACTCACGCTGGGTAGTATCTAAATCTGCCATTATTTTATTAATAAATTTGTGTTATTATGAGTAATTATAAGTTATTATTATGAATAGAGGTAATTTATTTCTTATACAATTTTCCATTGCATTCTGTACAAAAGCTGTTTTATTAAATCTAAGCGAATGCTAATGCTAGTTTGAACCAAAACACGAATCAATTGAAAGTTATTTCAAATTATATTCTTCTGCCAATTGCAGCACAGGTGTATACACACATCATTATTTAATTGTTGTATTCATTTGTGTGATAATAGACAAACTGTACATTAATATTTTTTACTTACAGTTGCATCTTAATTTAACTTTAAATTTACAGTCCCATCACATATTGTCACTACCAACCTAAGACCTGACCTGATGCTCTGGTCCCAGTCGTCTACTTCCTGGAACTGACAGAACCCCGGGAGGATCATGTTGATGAAGCCACGAGAGGAAAAGGCTGCGGTGGGCAGACACGGCATTTGAGGCAGAGCCACGTGGCTGGAAAGCAACAGTTTGAACCTGTGGAGGGTTGGCTGCGGGGATTTCAACCATCAGGTTGCTCAGAGATCTGGGAATCCACGGACAAGCCCTGCGCCAGACCATAAAAGAAACATCACTGACTGCAGAAAGGCTGCAGCCAATGGCTCTGGATCAGGAGGAGAGATCCCAACTGGGCCCCAGGATGCCAGGGACATGCACCCAGGTCGGATCCACCTGATCAGGAGGGTGTCTTGTGATTTAAAAGGCCGAAACACCTGATGACGGTAAGGTACACAACAGAAGACATGTCCCGAACATCTACTGGTTGTTGGTAACTTAGATTGTGCAGAAGACCTACAAGGGATATTCAACCCATGACCTTCCCCTGTGCTTTAACCAAGTCTACTAGTTGCTTAAAGGTTCAAGTCCCATAACCACAATCTTTCCCGAACCTTAAACGCCTGTTCAGATGTTGTAGTAAAGTCAGATCTAGAATATCGTACAGTGGGTGGACAACCTTTGTGTATAGTGGAGTAGATTCAAACTCTATAATCACATGTGTAGAAGCCGTACGGACACATTTAAATCTCCTGTTTCATTATCCATTATTTCCCTTGTCAAATGCTACCAATCCATCAAAGTCATTTACTCCTCTGTGAATAATAGGGTTGTGATTTGAATTCTGTATTTATCCCCTCATTATATACTTACCCTGTCTGATGCTGTTACAGTAAAAACACACAACTGCTAATGTGTGGAACTTTGCAGGTTTCTCCAGTATTCTTGTGAAAATGATTTTCTGGGGTTGTTTGTGTTAACAGCCTGGCAGGATGCCTGCCCCCCCCCCCGATCACACCTTCCCCACTCTCTCTCATTCCCATGGTGCCTCCCTCCTCTGATAGAGATGCACTCTATATTTGATACACTCGGGGGTTTGATGATGATGTGGTTTTTCCTTTTCTTGCCTGATGGAAAGAAGACTTGCAGAATGATGGAATGAAGCATATGTGTTTTAAAATAGGTCAGAAATGGTAAAACACGTGAGAAGTCAACAACAACTCGAGACCTTTTACTAAGATCTTGCTTTTAATTAATTCATCTTTATTTTCTTACTTAAATGTCTGAAAATGTCTCTCATTGCTCAGTTCTCTTTTCTGTGGAAATAATGACCAGGAGAGTCAATTTCCATATTTCTGAACAGGACCTGAACAACATTTTAACTCACTGCTCTCTTGTCTGTACCAAACCCTGTTAAACTTCCACTGAACAGGTCAGCTTCAGTTTTGATAATTACTTATACAACTAGATTTTATACAGTTTTGAAAAATGAAAACTGTGTAATGACACACACACACACACACACACACACACACACACACACACACACACACACACACACACACACACACACACACAAACAAGGAGGTCAGGCTACTGCTCCTTCAGAAGCCCCATCATGCCCTGTTAATAATCCACACATGCCCAAATACTTGACCTCGCCTCTGGTTGCGTCGCCACCTCAGGCTCAAAAAACACACCAGGGCGAGGAGAGATCTCAGATGGAAGGTTGCGAGGACTGAGAAGTGATCGATAAAACTTTGTTGGGAGGCCGATCAGGTCAGTTTGACCAAGTCCAGCGAGGAGCGAGCAAACCACAGCTTGAACCGTGTACGCGCTCCTGTTAGTGAGAAGCAAGCGTCTGACAAACGGGGTCTGGAGGGCGAAGGAAGAGAGGATCCGAAGGCAGGAACCTTGAGTGACATTGCTTTAGGCGAGCGAGGGAAGGGACCGGGAATCAACACTGATTTAGAAAAGAAATAAATAAGAGAAGGAGCTGCGAGAAAGTTATTTTACGGGGGAAATAACTTAGAGTTATCACAAGAAGTCAAAAAAAAAGGAAACAGGGCCGACTTGACAGAATAAAAACTTTGGCTAACAAGGAGAACTTCTGCAGTTTCTATTCTGACACCTGAAACAACAGCCCAGGTAGCACAAGGCCCAGTGTTTCCAGAAAAGCAGCACTCACATGTGTCGGAGGCGCTGCAGCTCTAGTACAATGCACTTAGCTGCAAATACGAGCCCTGTGTAACAAAGTGGCCCCCTATGTGCTTAACAAAGTAAAGATTTATTGGTTAGTAGGCACAGGAAAGAGCTGTTATCGGCTGCTGGGGAAGAATTAATGCAGGTAGACGTAGACCAGTTGTTTAAACCCCCCACCAGAGTTTGTCTTCACAACTTAAGACTTAAAATTATATTAAGATCTGAGAGTTATGATGCCATCGTGGGCGTAACTTAAAATAAACCTCCGTCAAAGCCCAACAATCTCCTCATGAAACTACATTTAAACATCAAATACATGTGGATTTGGATCTGGAGCAAATTGCTCACACTCGTACATATGTGTCCCCTTAATAACCTTGACTTGGTTTGTTTTATCAATATCCAAGAATTATTCCCTGGGAAAGTGGTGAAAATGGCAAAATAATAAAAAGCCTTGCAATGTTGTGAGTGATGAAGAATCCCTGCATTTGCCCCTTTAACTTCTTTGTTTGTTTTCAAGTACTTTTTAGAACCTGCAATAAACTAACCAAGGATAAAGGCAAAAACATAACCTCCGTGGCAGAGGTGACCGTGTGTCCCTTTGTCCAGTTCAGCACAAACTCCAGAAACCATATCTGCAATATATTTATCACATCATGATTATTGCTGTGGCTTTTTTTAAATGTCTTTTAGGAAGCTTCAAATTCTTTGCCTCGTCCAAGTCTCCAGGATATAAAACTGTATGTATGGACGATGGACTTGTCAAATCATAAAAAAAACGATTGGCTTGATATGAAAGTTGGCTCAATGAGGAATAGATGAAACATATCTATCCAGGATGCTTAAAACGACTCGTGCTTCTCCTGTCGTGTCTCTGGCTGAGCGGATGTTGAATTATCACTTACTACATGAGGGCATGAGGACATGTGAGAAGTTGGGACTTCATAACAAAACATACTTATGTAAGTTCAGAACAGCCACGGGCCAAACTGTCCTGAAGTTTTACTGCGGTTGCTGATGGTCTCATGATTATTTCTGCTGACCTTTGTCCAGGCTCCACCATCCAGTCTAAATGTCTTCTTGACCAGCAAGTTGGAATTTGCCTTTGGTGTCTGTGATCCTTCGAGGATAAAAGTTTTTTTTTTTTATCCGTTTGTCTTTTTCCAGCACCGAGCAAAGGAAACTGTAAAAACTAGCCGACCACCCTCGGGTCGTATTTTAGCATAAATTTATTTTGTAATTTATGTGAGGAGTTCTGGATGTTAGAAGATTTCAAACCTTTGGGGCTTGGTGCATATTCCGTTGTTATGTTTATGGGTTTTTTTCGACGTAAGAACAACACAGACAGTGGACTGGAGCCGTTTGGATCAGAGTCAAGTCAACACACGACTCGTGTCTCAGGTTGGAATCAGTAATCTGCCCGTGCTGCTCACTGGTTGGACTTTTTTTTTTTTGTTTACTTTCTGTTGATATGTGAACAGACTTCTGGGATGTGGAGGCCACAGCCTGTCGACTTAACCTCGCACCCACAAGACGAGCGTGTGTGTGAGTGAATATGACCCTTGATCATACTGTGGCATCCATTTTACTGTATAATGCAGCAAGTCAGATTCACAGGGTTAGTTGCAGTCAGACACCGTGTAGAAATGTGTGTGTTTATATTTTTTGAAGTTACAGAAGTATTTGAGAAAAGGTGCGTATCAATATTCTAAACACATTCGATGAATGTGTTTAGAAGGGAGCGGGAGTTAAGACGAGCTTAGTTCATAGACTGGAAGTAAAAGGGAACATGTAGGGAACAGCTTGAGCTTTTTCAAAGACCTTCTTCCCTAACATTGTGTAGCACACCATTTTCAGGCAATCACTGCAATCAGGCACTTTCTGCAGCTCTCAGTGAGACTTCTCTCCTTCGCAGGAGTGTCTTAAACTACCAGTTTAGATGTTCGCTCTTGAGAAACTGGTGTTTCCACTCTTCTCGGGGAAACTGCTCCAGGTCGATGGGCAAGTCTTCTCTCATCTCTCCTCTCACAGATGTTCAGATGGATTAGGATCAGGACTCACAGCGCGCCACTTCAGAGGACTCCAGTGTTTTTCTTCTCATCCATTCTGGGCTGAAGAGAGAATTGCTCCCGGGTAGTTTTTACCATGTGATCTCCTCACCTTGGTGTGACCGAGCTTCAATGGAAAGTTGTGCCACATCATCTAATCTACGCTATCAGAGTCTTCTTGGGCAGGATGGTTGATTCCCTAAAGGAGAAATCATGCATTTTTATAATTACGATTCCACAACATGAATCTGTCAAAGACGTTTGCAGAGTGTCCACAACTTCTCATCACTAATCTCCTCCTGTACACCAACATCAGACATCTCAAAAAGCTGTAACTACTGCAGAGTGAATGCTGTTTGTTTCCATTCTCATTGCAAACAAAAGCCAGATGTTAGTGGGTTTTTGCTCAGTGGAAAACGGGATTAATTCAATGTTGTGATGTATCTAGTCATGACATTGAATCATTAAAAGAGGCCCATACATCCAGTTTTTGCATTGTTTTTATTAAGCTTTGCTTCTTATTAAAGGTGATGCAGATAAAATTAATTGATAAAACTGGTTTCCTCTGTTAAAAATTGAATTTGTAAAAACAGCTATTTGAATTTCCCTCCTCAGAATTCACTGCTACGCCTTCCTGTTGTTTTACTGTGTCAGATTATTTCTCTTTGGTTACATAAACAGATTATGTAACCCTAAGGTAACCAGACTTATTGAAAAACTCAGGAAAAAAAAAACAAGATTATCTGTCTGTGCCTTCTGTAATGCAACTTGATTTCCCATGCATGCACTGTATAATTGATTTGGAATAACGCTCCTCTATCTCAGTTATGAGGGAAGAGGGAATACTGACAGGAATGAGGGGAGTAAGGGAGGAATAAGGGAGTTTCACAGAATCCCACTTGTCAGTGCTTCTCTGTTTAATAGACGGAGAGAAGGGACGGGCGGTAAGCGCACACGTTCAAATACACTCTGACACACTAACAGGAAACCAAAGGAAAGGCAACACGCAAGAGGAGAGAGAGTGTCAGTCTGAGTTGAAACGCCAGCACGGGGAACATCCTCGCGGTGCCGGGTCCACTCCAACTACCTGCTTCACTTCCATGCTCGTGCACAGTCAGTCATTTTAATTAGCCATCCTTGACATGGCTGTGATATGTCACGTGCGAACACAGGCTGCATGGAGGGGCTACTTGTTAGCGATAACAGCTGCGATGCCGGGACTCGTAGTAGCTCCGTGAGCTTTTCAGGCAGATAGAAAGTGAGTCACGGCTGGTAAAGTGAACATAATTAACCCCGGGGGAGCAGGACGGGAGGCCTGATCTCTGGGCTGGCAGCCTGCATGGGTGAGGAAGTCAGTACAGATATTGGCCTGCGTGTGTGCGTGTGCGTGTGTGCGTGCGTGTGTGCATGTGTGTGTGTGTGTGCATGTGTGTGTGTGTGTGCGTGCTCGCATTTGAATTCTATGATTAAATCGGATCCTCTCAGTGTGTAAAGAAAAAAGGGGAATATTATTATGTAAAGCTCGCAGCAGATGATTGATTTCAACAGACTGGAACATTTATGACTTCTGGAATTTTAAAGGACAGGTATTACTCTTTATTTTTAATCTCCTCGGAGAAACATTTCTTCGGCACTAATCATTTTACGGTTCTCTGATCTATTAACGTTGTTCTGTTGCTCGTATTAGTTATGTTTAACAAAATGTCTGCTTAAAGGTCCGGTTCATAGCGTTCACACGATAACAGGTGGTCGCACCGTCGACTGTAAATAAAGATGTACGACACATCTGCCTCCTCCCACTGCTCCCATCTTCTTCATCTTAGTGATCGTGGTATGGAGACGCCATAATGAGGTCATACTGACACGGGCTCAACCAATCATGAGTCAGTCTCAGCTGTCAATGACGTTTCACCTCTATTTTTATAGCCGGTGCCCCATCTGCTAACATGGAGGAGGCAGGGTTATTATCTACACTGATTTTTCGGCCACTTTATCTTCACTCTGCTACGTTTCAGAGGGAACGTTGTACATGTCGTCAATTAAAAATGGTTTGACAGCTAAAAAGTGCTCTAACTGCTTCCTAGTTTAATATTTGACACTTTAGAAAATCATATAGGATTGTTGCTAAAAATAAAACCTTTGACATTGAAGCTTTGCTAAAGTTTTTGAGCAGAAAGAAACTGAACTTACTGCACTTTCATGTTATTGAAAAGACAAAGTCTAACTTAAATATCAAATCCAATGAATCTCTTTGTTTTACAGCAGGAGATAAACTCTGTGTGGGGGGGACTGTTGCATAAACAAAGCTATATTTCTTTACAGTAACAATATACAATTGTTCCTGCAGATATATTCGTCACATTCACACTTCTTTGCTCACCTTCCGACCGAGACTGTTCAAATACACGGAGCTGTCTCGCTGGTAAAAAAGGCTTTAGAGATTTTGCAGCTGACCCAGTTCATTTACTTTAAATCAGGGATATTTTACATAATGAGGGAGAAACCATATGTTTCACCTCCCATAGGCTCGTTCTCCTGCTCCACAGGATCACCTGCTGCTCGCGGAGATATAGCGTCTCACGCAGATGAATGCAATTCATCATTCACTGAGCACTTCTGCCGCGTCAATGTGGGCCAGGTTCTCTTATTTTGCATGATTCAAAAGCGTTTTAACCTCTCAGCACAACAAATAGCTTGAAGAAGATGCACAGTCCTGTGTCGCAGAGGAAACGCACGTCACCGAGGCGCCCGGCACACCTTCTGCCGCCGGTTTATGCAAACCTATGCAGCAATTATGTGGTGTGAGATCAAGCAGAAGGGCTTTAACTGGAAGTCAAGTGCTAATATAACACATTTACACTGAGCTAACGAACTGTTTGCACGTAATAATCAAATGTGATACGGGATAAAAAAGCTGGAACTGATCATTCTGGTGGTAAAACAACAGGAAGTGGAAATAAGGAGAGAATTTGACCAATTTAATGTATTTACTTAAAGGCCACATGAAATTAAAAATACATTTCCCAGTTTGAATCATGTCCCTGTGTTAATTGTTCATTTATCTCTTGTGACAAGCGAAATATATTTCAATAAACACTGCCTTCAACAGTTTAATGACTCATCCTGCACCCAGAGATGTTTACTAATTATGGATCCAATGATTTTTGTAAACCCTCATCTTTTAAACTCAGCTCAGTTGGCCTTGGTTTGTTTAACCTGTTCAAACCAATGCGTGTAGTTGCACACGTATGTAAGTAGAGACGGCCTTGGAAGGTTTTTTACTGTAGTCGATTGTCAAACTGTAAAAACAGCCTTGCACGACAAATGAAGTGACGGCGAGTACAAACCGGAGACTGATGAGATTCCATAAACAAGAGATCAAAGGCATTATAAAAGTCATCGAGGACAGTAAAAAAATAAAAGTTTACAATACATTGTGCTTCATGGCAAGAAAACAATGACTCACCAGTGAGCGATCCATGTTCTCACACAAAGCACAGCGACGTTACTGATCCAGAGTGAATCCACACCAGTACAAGGTAAAATAATTAAGATCAAAACCGTGAGCCAGTGAACAGCAACTCAACAGTTAAAGGAACGTTATGCATCGTAGGAAAAAACTAAACACTAATAAACCAGGAATCAACAACCAGAAAGCAGCTGCACCTACAGATAATCCTCACAGGGTGTGGGGGGGAGCAGATGAAAGACGCTTGTCAATATTTGCCTGGATGCAGATCTGACTAAGTGAGAGATTGTAGCAGAACAACCAAGTGGAAACTGAACCGCTGCACACAGAGAGAAGTTCCTGTTAGATGAGATCGGCTATACCACTTTGAATATTCAAATAGGGAATGATTAATGTACAGCTCATCGTAAATCTTAATTTGATTTAGTTTAATTTATGTTTCTAAACTCACAGATGAAAAACCTCCATTAGATCTGGATACAAAATTAGTAGATGCCCCTGGGTGTAGTCATCATGTGACACTAAGCTATAGAGACACGATAAATATGCACAGTTCAAACTTTTACAGGAAGAAGAAAGTAAAGGATATTACATTGAGGTTTTTTTGCCATATTTGCCATACTGGGAAATGTATTTTTCATTTCTTACTGGCTTTAGGTAAATATATTACAATGGTCAAAGTTTCCAAATATCAAACCTGATAATGTTAGAGTTGATTAAAACATGAAGGTTTCCTTCGCTTTAGCTTCCTGACATTTGAGGAATATCTTCACATTGTACATATTGTAAGGACAAGAATGATAATCACAATGCTGAATTTGACATTACAAATAAAAGACATTATACGGCTAATTAGACAGCTAATTAGACTATCTTACAAATGTTGATTTTGATAGATGACATTAAAGAGACGTTTGTTCTTTAGTGCAGTGTCGGGGGAATGTAGGAATGCAGCGTTCCACATGCTTCTCATTGTTCTGTGCTGATTCCACAACCCCTGTTGGACAGTGTAAATAGTCCATTCTACACTAAACCCTGTTGTGGTGATAACAGAGCCGTAAGAATTACTGCATTGTTGTGGTTGTCAGCCGCTGAGCGTTGCCCCTCATCACAAAGCCATTTCCCATCATGCATTTAACTCGTGCAGTCGATGGGAGAGCATGATGGAGGGCGCGCGGCTCAGAGGGAAACGCAGCTGCCTTCCCTCGTGAGGTTGTCATTGCTCATGTCAACGCTGCGAGTCAAGTCGGCGAACGTTATGAAGAAATCAGCCGTGATTGATTCTGCAACGGGCTCAGCTCATCTCCACCAAACTTTCCATCCCGGCTCCTCGTGTGTGCGTCTCGGAGGAGACCGTTGCTCTTTGGCTCTATTGATCCTGCGTCTCTCATTTTCAACGAGTACAGTAGCACAGTCTCCAGTTAGTCGACTGTATCTTTGGTGTAAAATGTCTTCTGTTTCAGCACAAGATGTTCCGTATGTGATTTGCAAGCTGAGATATACGCTTCAAGCGCAGTTATGGTTTATTTATTGCAACTTGAATTGAACACTGCTTCACAAAGATTTCAGACTCGTTCACTTCTTGTACAATTTAATGTCTTTTTTTAAGTCATTGACATTTATACTTTAATTGATGTTGGATTGATCATTAAATTAACTGACAAAATTTACTTTACCGTTTTGTTTGACAATATTTAATCGATTCTTGGCAAAAAAAGATAAAGTCATACTTACAACATCCATAAACACACCACCCCAAACATAGAACATTTCATACCACTGAAGTTAGCCCCAGCTGACATGGGGGTGAAAGACAGGGGGACACTCTCTGGACACGTCGCCAGAAGATAAATATCGAATTAAATAGTTAAATGAACAATTGCAAGAAAAACTTAGAGGCTTAGTACTTTTTTATAGCTGCTGTCGTTTTATTTTAATAATCTCACTCAATTTCAGCCTGATCACTTTACAGGAATTATACCTAAACGTGTCCCCATAGTCCCCTTAAATATTTTTAACGTCTCCCTCTGACAACATGGGTTCATTTCTCCAAGACAAGGCCCGGGGACCATCTTCTGTAACCCCCATTTAAGTTGTCGGTCCATCTGAACTTTTCCACCTGAACCCAGCCCCTCTCTGAGCCTGAGGCAGGAACACATCAATCAAAGGATCCTGGAGTGAAGTCATCAGAGCAGATGCCTCATATACAAAGCTTCACTTCTCTAGTGCAGCTACATGTGAGACAGTGTTGATGTCTTTCCAGTGCAACTGGAGTGTTTTGGCAGTACCAACATTATCAAAGCATTTAAATTGTGGTGCATCCTGTTTACTTTCATCATTTCTATCCACCTGTGACATTTTTTGGCTTTCCTTAGTTTAGAAAGTTACACAAAAACCCTGAAGTCCAACAAGCCTTTTGTAGATAAAAAATCATTGTGAGGCAGACGGATCATGTCGAGGGCACGAAAGCACTTCTAAATCTCTGAGTGTTCCCAGGAGCGCAGTGTCCTCAATAATGGAAGAACTCTGGAATCCACCAGGACTGTTCCAACAGAGCAGGAAGGGGCCTCGGTGATGAAGGTGAACCGGAGGTCAGCGGTCACTCTTCAGAACAGAGCTTCAGACGCGGAGATGGAAGAATCCGCAGGAAGGACGATCCTGTCAGCATCTCTCCATCCATCAGGCCTTTTTCGTGTGGATAGACGGAGGCCATTTTAAGAAAAGGACATATGCCAGCGTGCCAAATTGTATTTGACGGCCCCTGAGAGCACGAGGAAAAAGATTCCCAGGTCTGATGAGACAAGAAGTTTGAACTCTTTAGGCAGACGTCCAAGCAGACGCCGCTCATCACCGAGCTGATGCCACCCCAGAGAAAAACGTTCTGTTAACTTCATGCTGGAATGGAGGGAAAGATGAATGCAGCTATGTTGTTAAAAAAAAAGAAAACCTACTGTGAAGTTCACGTGACCTGAGACCGAGGCAGCATTTCACCTTTCAGCTCGACCATAATCCAAAGCATGAATCCGGTCAATGCCGGAGCGGCTTCGGGACAAATCCGCGGTCGTCCTTGAGTGACCCGGCCAAAGCACCAGATTTAGACAACGTACGACATCTGTGCAGCGACCTGGAGATATCGCAGCTCGCCGCCGCTTCCCGTTGTCAATCTGACGGGAGCTTGAGAGGATCTGCGGGGAGGAATGGGATGAACTCCCCAAATCCAGATGTGCAGGAGCTTGTAGGGACTCGACCCAATAAAGACTCAAAGGTGTAATTGTTGCCAAAGGGCCTGAATCGCTTTGTAGGACTGACAGAGACAGAACCCACCGAACCTCATGTAGCTACAGAGGGTTAAAGGTGAGCCAGGATTTTGTTAGAGATTATTATTATTTTCCAAACTTTCTTTATCGTTATATCACGATATCTATAAGACTTTCGGCCCAGGAAGTGGATCAGTAAAAACTCTGATCGTGTAACAGTGCTAGCATATGTTCTGTAATTGATGACCCACATCAATATAATTGGAAATTTTATAAAATTAGACCTTAACTTTTCCTCTGCTCCACCACCGTGCGAGTCTCTCCAGGATTCACCGCTTCACATTCTGCATAATTACCACGATGGAGAACATGTTTCTGGGCTGATGATGCAACGTTTATCTGCTGTGAACTTAATTGACTCATTAACTGGAAAATTAAAGTCCACAGGATCAAGAACTCGCACAAACCCACTCAGTGTCTCTGTGTGTTTCTTTCTCTGAAGGCTAATTGTCACACAGCTGATGTTTCCGTCTCATGTGGGAGTCGGTGAGGTGACTTTGAAGCCCCGGATTGCCGACTCTCTGTACTGCAGCGCCCCCTGGTGTGAAACCGAGGCTATTGCAACGGTTAAAAACCACATGATGCCATTAGTACTGTTATTTTTTTGTCAGTTATTATTGACATAGACTGATGATTGTGAGAGATTAGGACCAGGTCAATGAGCTTATCATGGTAATTTAAAATCAGACTGACAATGTGTGACACATGCATGACACGTCGTTCTAAATGTGTCGAGCCGACATGACAGTAGCTCCTGTGGCCATGAAGAATGATTTCTCAGTTTTTGCTGAAAAGCCTCGACCTTCAGCCCGTCCACCACTTGTGAGGTGCATTGTGCTGCCGACTGCAGGGCGGCCCCCCCCGTTCCATCCATCAGCGACTGACCCTCCGGACTGACCCCAGCTAACGCTCTCCAGACTGTGATGCTAGAGAGATCTCAGCTGCACGGCTTCTGACATCTTGTGACAGAAAGTCCTCCCAGAACAACTGAGGCTGTTACAGCAGCAGCAGATTAATGCTCCTGGTTTTTTTGGGGGACTGACGTGTTCAACGAGCACGTCACTCTCGGGTGAAAAGGTCAAGTTTTTGTGATAACAAAGCTCGGGTGTGGAACGTCGACTGGAACCTTCCCCCTGCAGCCTTTTTTCATTTTGTGTGCATCATGTTCCTGTTCCCAAATTTCAGATGATTCATTTTATTTAGAGGAACAATTTGTGCAGGGATTTGTTTTCTAAATCCCCGGCCTGATTAAAGTGTATATACTCTATCATGCAGACAGACGTTCAGAACCATGTCATTTCTTTTGTTATGCTGCACCACCACCTAGAGGAGATCTGGCATAATGACAGAGAACTGAGTCACTGTTGGTGCATGAATGGGGGGATAACAGCATTATCAAAGTTTAAAAATGCTAAACAATCATTGACTTGAGTATTGTTTCCTTGTCTATCATTGTTTCATGAAGTGGGACAAATAGGAACCAGGGTTTTGATGCATTAGGTCATGTGGGCCACTGGGGCTGATTCAGTAGAATAAGGATTTTGAAGCAGTATTACCTCAAACGTTTGATATTTCCTTGTCATATCGATCCTCTTTCCTAAATTAACCCTAAAGTCACATTTATATATTTATATTTAAATAAAAATTTAGTTAGAATTTAACCAACAAAACAACAATTTGTAGTTCTCCTTCTGTAAACTACAAGTCTCTTACTGGTAATTTGACAAATCAATTTAATTGTTTTAATATGATTGAAATTCTTAAATTTACTATGTTGTGTTATGTCCAGAGACACTGGGTGCTAGTTGCTAATTGAATGAAAAGGTGTTTAAATATTGTCTTTGTTGAAAGTTGCCTTTTGTTTTGAATTGTATTTTAATACATTAAATTACTGTCACTTCTACCTGATAATTAGATCACAGCCTAATTAACCTACAGGGTAAAAAACCTCTTGCTGTTTTTCACCGTCTCTTAATCAGTGCGGTTACAACCACGTCTGAGATGCTGTTCATCACAAATCTACAAGCTATGAAAGGAAATGATGGTTGTTTAGAGTAATCCCATCCGACTGCTTTCACATTGACATTCATTCCATCCTCATTTCATTAGAAGGAGGTGAGATGAGGTGTGTTCGGTTCCTGACAAACACTCCTCCTCCCTCCGCCTCCTCCTCCTCCTCTTCCTCGCTCAGAGTTCCTCTGATTAAACTTTGACCTGCAACACGGCGACGCTCCAGTGTCCAAACAATTTGAGAGAGAAGGGAAGGACTGACCTCGGCTCGGGGAGATATTGATTGCCGTCATCTCTTGTTTGTTTAAGTGTCGGTCAGGAAGCTCCGGGGACAGAGGATTTCCACGTGTGGGCACGGAACGCATCAGCAGTTATATATAATAACAGAGGAGGTTCAGTGTTGGTTCTGTCGCACACGTTTTAATGATGTCTCGACTCTACAATTAACAACAGCAGCTGGAACTCGGTGTCTGTTTTATGCAGATATGAGAGTGGCTTTTAAATGGAGAGAACAAATACAAAAGAGGGAACACAAAGAAAGACAGAAAGAAGCTGGGATGGTGCAGACATCTGCCAGGACACGTCAGTCCCACTGAAGTCAGCCAGGATGCACCAAACATGGAAATATGTCCAATAAACAAGCCGGACTACTTTCATCAAGGTCCGTGAATTATTCATTGGGCAATTAGTTAAAATGTCAAATATTGTCCTGTCTTTTATAAGGTGATGTCAACTTTTCTCTGGTTTGGCAAATATTTTGACTCAATAGTTAAAATGTCTTGATTTGCATAAAGATCTAATTTCAACACACTTCTGTTTTTACGTCAGAGATAAATGTTTTAAATTAAAAGTGTATTATGAGGAAATGATAGATGTTTGTTGAGGGAGTTTTTGAGCAGACGGATGTTTATTTACTGTGGTGTTAAAGGAAACTGGACAATTTGTCATCATTGGTCAAGATAAGGGTTTAAAATTTCAAGTATTACTCAACTGAATTTGAATACTTAAGTTTTTAAGTTGAACAACCCTGATTACTTTTACAATGTTGATTATATCTATTTTTTACTATCTTAACTTTCTTTTATTCTTGTCGTTTCTATTATTGATCGATAATTGTTAACATCCTATGTTTTGTCCATCACATGTAAAGTACTTTTAATAACATTAGATTTTGGTGCAAGGTTCTGTATAAATTAAGTTTAATAGATTGATTAAATATTAGTGTTTGAATAATCAGTGTAAAAGAAGGACGTGGTAACAAGATAAGGTTTATCAGTCATTTCAAAGAGGCATTAACATTTTAATCTGTGGACTGAATCGACCCCTTCATGAACGAGCAGAATAATATTCAACTGGAGTCGGAACAATGCGGCTCGGTTATCTAAATGAAATTCATGGCGCTGCTGTTATTAGAGGATATTCATCACCAGTGTCTCTCAGAAGTTGAGCGATGAGCATCCAACCGTAATCACTTCAGAGCTAATTACACCACATCAGTGAAGAAGCATCTATTAGTTTGTGTCTGATGCAGCTGTCATTTCGTTAATGTAAATCAATCAGAGCTGAGAGTGGATGTACTTTACTGTGGGCCGGAACTTTTTTTACTTTATGGCGAGAGAGCGAGCATCTCAATATTTTCTGACACTATCACAACACTTCTCCTGTCGTCTGCCACAATCATGCATCTCGCTGGGATATTAGAAATGGTGTCCAGTGATGTTATGAGCCTGCAAAAATATATATCTAATTAAATATATATATAAAAGCTGCAGCACAAAATATCTTTTCGCTAATTAATTATAAATAACCAGGGTTTTGTAAACCTGTTACCATAACAACTCAGTAGACAATAAACATCCTCCAAAGCTCAACTTTCCCCTTAAATTCAACCAAGCTGCATCAAACAACTCAAAGATATCAGATGTCAGATTTTTGTCATTAACATCCATGAATCAGAAAAAAATGTCAAAACAACATCCAATCCCACAATGTTAAAGAAAGTGCAGAAAATTATTTATTTATCTGCGAGGTTAAAAGAAAACAGCATTTTTGAATAGAGCAACATAAACATGTTAATGTTCAGACATGACAATATTTAAAGTACATTGTTTGCTATCCTTCATCTACTCTCTGCTTTTAAATCAAGCATCAACTCGAGAACAGATCAATAACTTCCTCTTAACTGTTAAGACCTTTTAAGACCTTGATCTTATTAAGTCTCATTTCATATCTCCTCAGGTCAGCAACTTTTTTTTATTCCCAGTGGGGGCTCTGGGGTTTGGTCCAGTTCCCAGAGCTGCACCATCATAATCAACGTTAATGATAAGTGGTTGAAGGAAGAGATAAATTCTTAATGAATCACTCCCCAGCGGTTTCATGAGGACGGTTGTTAAACGGTGGAACGACAACTTTGACCAGTGCAATCTGCAGCGTTCTGAGGAACAATCCCATGGGAACGCTGGGATTACAGCACAGGTAGAGAAATGTTAAAATGTTTGGTAATCATTTGATCCCGTGAATGAATGAAGCTGTAGAAGTTGTTCTTTAAAAAATTGGAAATGCAACATATTTCATTCCTAAGCAGTAAAATCTGTTACTGCTTGTATTTCTCTTCCGGTTCTGATTTCTTTTGATATCACTGAGATTTCAGCATCAATGTGGTGAGCACAATATTATTATGACCGATAAGAATCATGACAGACATAAGAAATGAGATTCATGTTGCAATAAATCCACTTTCACTGGGTTTTTTCTTTTGAGTTTCAGGATTTGAATCCTTGAACGTCAGTTTTTTCTGACACAATGGGACTGAACTACTTGTTCTCAGCTCATGTGATCACACAAACACACACACACACACACACACACACACACACACACACACACACACACACACACACACACACACACACACACTGCACCTATGATTGAAGGCCTATGCATACAAATCTCTGTGATGTTTAGGTGGGTGAAGGTTGTATCTTCACTTTTAATTGTACACTAACTCCAGTGCTTCATAACAGAGCACCGACGCTCCTAGTGGACACCAGGAGAATAGCTTCTTCTTGCTCCACAGGCCAAAAATGGCTCCATCTGGTGAGAACTAGTAAAAGTGGACTCCGTGCAAATCTAATAACAGAATGCATGATTGATGGAGTAATGGCAGAAAGATCAATATCGTTAAATGTTTAATGTGTTTCCGTTGGGACACGTTGAGTTTATCATAAATGTTTCATGGGAGCTGAGGGTTGAAATTCTCATCAACTGTGGGGAAGAAACTGAAGAAATGTGTCGGGGAGAGAGAAAAACCTGAGAATCGAACCTACAACTTTGTGACAATAAGGTCACGACCGAACCACTTAAGACGCAGTGACAGAGACAAACACTTTAACTTTCTCTCTGGGCTGCCATCAGCCCCTGAGGCGAGGGTAAACACAGCCCAGGAAAACTAGAAATGCCCCCATGGAGACCGACGCCAGGAAACTGAATAGTAATGTCTTTCTTGTAAATAACCTGTGTACGCACCCTTGTCACTCTGACTCAGCTCAGCACCTTGAGGGACGTCTCGCTGCGCGTCTGCATCTTGGCCCCGGTGTCGACATAATAGAGGGCACATCCGACCAGGGGACACTGCCAGCCACTCGGTGGAGTGGAACTAAAGAGGAGGAGGCAGAGACGTGGGGAAGGAGACGGGTTATTTTGAAGTTCGGGCACAGTGAGATACTGACTCACATTCAGCCTCCATGACAGCCTGTTGACAAGCTGCAGCTGCGGGCAGAGATTCTCCTGCAGCTCCGGGGGGGAAGCTTCAGGGTGAGCATGGACGGAATCAACAACACGGTGAATTTCATCACCTCCACGCCTGCACCTTGTCTGATGCTCCAATCTCTGCGTTTAAGACTAAAGTGGCAATTTTCTTCTTCTCATTTCATCTGAATCAAATTTGTAAAGATGCCTTTCAGGAAATACATCAGAGAAAATACTCACTGACAAAGATTCAAGGCTTTATTTATCATGTGCACAACAACAACATACAGCAGTCGCTGGCAATTAAATGCTTGGGTCACAAAAGATTGAATATAAAACATTTATTCAGATGTATTAGAATAAAATATAATAAAACATACACCTGAAATATAAATTGTGAACTAAAATAAAGATATTACTCCTAACAAAAAATAAATCTGTCGAAACAACGTCGCTTTGAGTCGACGTTGACGAGTCACAGCTACAGATCCACGTTGCCTGTTTATTTAAATTGTATTAATAACATATTGTTTGTCCAAGTGGCAACAAATTGGACAATTCACTTCCTTGGGCCATAAACACTACGCGTTCCAAGTGTGAAGCCGATAAGACGAGCGGCTCCCTGGACCTCTGAGCCACAGACACACACAGACAGATTTCTGCAGTTCGTAGACTAACGTTTGGATTGAAATCAGATAATTTTAGTTGCTGCAAAGTAAACTTGCAGCTTGATTTCACATAGAAATAAACTATGGTTGTGTAGCTAACAAATAGCAGATTGTCATAACTGTGTCGACCTCCGAAGGGAACAAGAGAAACCAAATTGCCGAAGCTTATCGTTCCGTGTGTGGCCTTACTCCGTGTTTCTCTCCTCTTAAAAGCAATGGTTTCTTTGTTTGTTTCCATAGAATCCGAATTGGAAAAAAAAAACTAAAACTATCCCCAAACACATTTGGCATTGAGTTCGACAAAACATTTGTCTCTCTTTTCACTTACATTTCCATTCCCAGCATCTCCAGCATGGACACCGAAAAAGAAATACAGACAGACATTAACAATACATCCATCACTCATGCAGTCCTGTCGTTCCATTTTCCAAGTCACCCTTTTAAAATATTGAACTCGGATGGCCCCTCCGCAGAGCGCATACCTCTGCCAAGGCCAAACAGTCCTGCACAGGTCCGTCTCTTGTGATGGGAAACTGAGGGGAAAAGTTCTCGGATAAAAATGCACCAAACTCCACAAACTTAGAGATTTCAACACCATAAATGTGTCGAATTTTTTATATCCAGATCTGTACATTACTTCTCCAAGCTAGAGTGGCCTTGGGTCTCCTCCAAACAGTCTCCTTCAGGGATCAATTTGGGGCTGGCTGGTGCCCAGGGGGTTGAGCGGGTCGTCCACTAACCAGAGGGTCATCGGTTCCATCCCTGGCTCCTGCAGTCAACCCTACAACTGAACCCCTAATTGCCCCTGACAGCTGTGCATGCAGTGCGTGAATGATTTGTGATAGAGAAAGTCATAGATGCACTTTAGGACTGTGTGTAAAAATAAAGCCCATCTATCATATGTCAGATCTGGATTTTGGGATCCACACCAAATTCCATACACTCAAGAGATAGCAGTCCGAGGGTTAGATTATCCTGGTCTACACTAAATCTGATATATTCTTCCCTGACCCATTCCACAACCTTTAACCAAGTTTCGTGGCAACCCTCCTTTTTGTTTTTCTGTAATCTTGCTCCTAAACAAACCAACCGAAAGAACAAACGGACAAAAGCAGCCTTGTTGCCGGAGGTAATAAACGATCAGGGGTGAAAGTACAACCTCCTTTAGTCGACATAAGAAACCAATAAACCCACACAGGAGAAAACATTCACCCTGTTGGCTGATCTAATAACTGTCCTCCTGTGTGAGGGAGGAAAACAGCGTTCACTGGTCCTCAGACACCGATGAGGTAATGCAGCTGGTGAGGCAGGCGGCGAGGAGGAAGGAGAGAAAAACACTTGTGGTCAAGTGAAGAAACACAAACACCTGCTGGGTCTCTTACTTCTGGAGCTTCCGTCTGCATTTCAGGATCAAAAAACGTTCCAGAAGATTGTGAACACGGAGTCCTGGTGTGTTACGATTGTGATGTGGAGGAAGTTGTGTTGTGTAAAATAACAACGTCTCAGCAGCAGGACGTGAGATGTAAACAGTTTAAATCCATCCTGGTGTCTTACTCGTCCTCTAAAGATGAATCATTGCAGGTTACAATGGCTTCTTGCACAAAACCCTCTCTTCACAACACAGCTTGAGACTCAGGACGTGACACTTAGTGTTTGAATTATACACGACAGACTGAGTGAAAACACAAACTGCAGAGCGACAAAAGCAAAAGATGCAAATAAGAGAAAAGTGAGAGGCAATTAAGACAAGTAAGACGCAGGTTGCTAACATCATCATGACAGAGATCCTCAAGGGGTCAAACTGCTATTTCTAGATATATCACCAACAGAAATAAGATGGTAGTATTCAGGTTTTCCCCCTTTCACTTAAAATCAATGGCCCATTTAATAAGCATGTTCTAAAATAGTGATTAAGGTATGAAATTATTCGTAGACCCCACCCAGGGCCAGACCTCTTCATTTGGGGGCCCCAAGCAGGATAAGTTTGGGGGCCCCTACCTTGTAATGGATAAAAAAAGGTTATGACCCTTATCCATTTGAAGTCAATAAGTTGAAAGCATTTTCTTCCTCATTATAATCAAACCAGACGAAAGGTTCTATTGTTTTAACGTAAACATGCAATATAGACTGTTACTTTTTACATATTTTGTCACTAAACATGAAATACTGCATCATTTCCCCTGTCCCACCCACAAACACGATGATCCTCGCTTGTCACCTCATCATACATGACTGTCGGTAGCTTTACATTAGCAATAATTCAGCAAAAGTGCGATGTACGACCTCGGGTGCCCCCTGGTGGCTGCGTTGACCTAAGCAGCCCCTTCAGTGGCGTAACGAGAAGAGCCGGTGATCCCAACATTTCATTTCAGTTCCCAAGGCCGAGTTCCAGGAAGGACGGGGCCCCTGAATAGGGACATAGCTCGTGTCAGAGAAACCTGTTGCCTGTTACATTTGAGAGTTTAAACAATATCACACAGAAACATATATCTATATGGATCTCACTGATAGTTTAAAGTCCAGCAAACATCCTGCATCTTCTTCTGAGCTCCCACTCTCTTTGTCTTCTTTGTGTAAACTGTTGGGGGCATCGGTCACTGTAATTTTCTGCTTAGTAAGCGCACTGTACGCGAATGAGTAAAACCAGTGGCCCGTAGTTAATTCATCTCCTATGTAAACGATGTTATTCTGCCTGACTGCAGCGCGGCACTTTCCGCAGTTAGGACTTGATTTGCTCTCGTCTCTGTCCCGGACTCAACTCGTATTTCACTTGACGTCTCTCTTTATTCATCTTAGTTGTTTTTTTTTGTTGCATGTATTAATCAACTGGAGCAGAGTCAGGCTGCTTAAAGGCAAACTCTCCCCTCACCTCCTGTGGATTAGCCTCTTTCCTCCGTGTCAATCAATGATAAAGTTGTCTCTTGCTGTTAGCATCGCAATTCCAGCTTTCATTACTTACAAACCACATCGTCGCTGTTGTGCTGGGAGTTTTTCATCCTGCACTTCACTTCATTACTTTGTTTTATATGACACAAGAGAGAAGAAATCTACTGCAGAGCCTCATTTCCATTTCTCTGGTTTGCATTGTCTGTTCTGTTTCATAAAAATAAATGCTAAGAGGACACATGCAGGTGAGCTTGGTACGATGTGTTTCACCTTTTCAGACTGAACACGCAGGGCACACGCAGACTCACCACTCAGCAACTTATATAAGAAATTATTACAACACCGGAAGGTTTTTTCTTTTCCTTATTTAAATCAGTTTTTATTAGAAAAGCTAGAGATGGACCAATGGAAAGTATTAAACCATGTCCTGTGCTGGAGGAAAGAGGTGCTCGCTGAATCTCATAGAAATCTGCCTAATGGACACAAGTGTTATTTCTGCAAATTTGACCTCTTATCCTGAGGGTGGCGCTATGGGAAATCTCATTGAGTTAGCAAAGAAGAAGTGGATTCATCCTTAGAGGAATATGAACATGCTCAGTGGGAAAATTATCAAACTTATTGTCTTCTGTGTATAATATATTCAACAAAACATATTAGAAACTTTCAGATGACATAACAACATTTCTATTAACTTTTATAAAATATGTGAATGCAGGTGGAGAACGGATTTCAAAACCCTCCTTTGGGTTTGGAAAGAATCTGTGAGCCGTGGGTCAGAGGGTACAAAAACATTTATTTTCATATTCAGCCTGCTCGGCGTGACATGAGCGATGGCCTCGGTCTGCTCCGTCATCCCTGGCACAAAAACCGAGCTCATGCACACCTGTTCCGCATGTGAGGAAATGTGTGTGAGGCTGAGAGCGAGGGAGGGAGAGCTGCTGAAAATGGCTAATTATGATTAATAATCTTGCAAAAATATTTGTATGTCAATAACAGACGATGCCCGGATACAGTGGAACTATAATTATATTCTATTTACACACATTGGTGATCGAAATAGTGTTTGACCCCAAAACAGGGGCTACAGCAGTCCGGCTAATTAGGGATGCAATGTTTTATCATTGAACAAAAAAACGTAAATGCAATTGCGTTGTCAATACATACACAACAACTACATGAGCGGAAATACACAACCGTGCAATCCCGTTCCAAAGCAGCAATGTATTTAGCAGCTATTAGCCATATTCTTCTTATATGATATTTTCTCTGTGACATGAGCTGCACAGAGCGACAGCGTCTCAATCAGATCAGCGTGAGGACACACGATCATGGGTTTAAAATGCAGGATGCATTCTAATGCCTGGTGGAGTCTTAGTTAAACATTTCAGGCCACAATCCCCCGAGGTTTGGAGGCTACGCACCAGCGACTCTACAGTGAAAGCACATCCGCCAAATGTCTCAGTGCCTCCGAGAAGCTAAATCACTTTGATGACCTGATCCTGCTGCAGTTTGGTGCATAGGTTAGAGGAGACAAGAGGACCTGCGAGGACGAGATAAATCATCTTAGTTGGAGCCTTATCTCCGTTACACACGGGGCACAGCTCATTTGGAAGTGTCATCCTGGTTTACAGTTACAGCCACAGCTCAGCAGGCGCATGTTCTTTGTGCACGAGGAGCCCGTGCAAAGCAGAACATTGGTTTTCTGCTTCAACGTGGCTGGGATGTAAAACACGAACACACTTCAGGGTGGGTTGGAACAATGCAGAAGAAATTGTTTGTTTTAATAGAAAATGTCAAAAAATAAGGGGGCATTTACAGAAAGTAGACAAAAAGTCTATCTTTTATATCTCATCTATAGTTGATCACATTTTTACCTCTCTGCCTAGAGGATTATATTTTCCAACACTGTCCATTGGTTTATTCATTGGTTTTTTAGCTGGAGTTCTCAAAAACTACTGATTTCAAACCTCTCGGTGGAAGGACGAGACGTGGGTCCAGAGAGAAGTCGTTAAATTTTGGGTCTCAGTGGACGATTGCAGGGATCATGGATTTTATTTTGTTTCACAATCTTTTAACATTGCTAGATTTAATTTTTTACGTGTTTACTTTTACCAGTTTCCCCAAAAAAAGAATGAATGGATCTGAATGGAAAATATCAGGCTCGTTTAAAGTTGATTCTAGTTTTACTTGACTGACATGTTTGTTTTCAGACTCTTGGACTGTCTGCTTTTTTTATCAGATTATGTTTTTTAAAACCTGTCAGATGACAAAGCAGAAATTGTTTTTGTTTCTTGCTCATTTAGATTCTAGAGAGCTTATTTCCATTGTTTCATTTTGTTGACAAATCATAGACAGAAGTGCGTATAATTTTTACTTTATTATGATTTAATTGCTCCAAGTGTTTAAGTCTTTAATTAAAGTTCGTTATCTCTATTTCCTGGTTCCAACTCTGAATTTTTAGAACAGTTGAGCAGTGAATCGTCGTATCGAGAAAAAACCCTG